>NW_004524621.1:14130406-14134137 GCF_000260255.1 Octodon degus | reverse complement strand
CTTGTACTTGCCAGTCAAGCGCTTATTCCACTGAGCTATCTCCCTGGCCCAAATCTCAAGTGTTTTTTTTTTTTTAAATGGCCAAATCCTATTTGATTTCTATACTTCCTTGATTTCTGTATTGACTAAAACTTCACAATGAATAATCATTTATTCAGCCAATTTTATCTTTTCTGTGCATGTGTCAGCTGCTATAAAGGAATACAAATATAGTTTAAAGGACATGGTATAGTACCTATGACATAACTACCATCTTTTTCTCCATCCTGTAGTGCCTGTCATCACCCAGTATTCTTTCATGTAGAGGATACTTAACCTCATGGATAATTTCCTCAATTCTATTCAATTTTTTCCTGAACCCATTTCAATTTTAGTCACTAACTCCCAATCATGCCTACAGCTAGGTACTTTAAAATAATTTTTGAAGGTCAGTGAGACAACTCAGTGGGCTGGCAGCCCTGCTCCTGGGGCAAGCTGAGCAGGCAACCGTAGTGGTGGTGTATGTCTGTAATCCCAGTGCAGGGGAGGTGAAAACAAGAGGATCACTGTGAGTCCAGGCTTCATAGTGAGACCCTATAACAACCAAATACATTAAAAAAAAAACAACTATAAAATAATTTTTGCTTTCTTAATCCTGTCCCCAAACCTTATTATACCTCATTATTCTCCAGATGTATTGGCCATATTATAGTTTCACTTTTTGCCCTACACAGCAGAAATGCCAGGGTGCATCAACTCAGCTACTCTGAATGGTACCTCCTTCAACTCCCTCGCCTCTGTGTTCTTTTACTGTTTATATCCAACTGGATAACCAACCTATTCATTTATTAATTCATATACAAATATAGAATGTATCCATTCAACATTAGTTTCTGCTTTTACCTACCCCAGTGCTGAATACTACCAGGATAAAAAGAAATCATGAACCTTAGTATCTCACAAATACAAATATTCCATCTCAGATAGAAACTGAACACCAACCAGCAAATTTTAACAGCTCTCCATACCCTTCAAAGGACATTGTTTTCATTCCTCTTCTCAGTCCTAATCCAGGATCCATCACTGTCAAATAGCATTCTTCCTATTTTATAGAGAAGCATGTACTACCTCATCCTAACTTCTCTACCTATAAATATTGTGCCACACTACACTCTCCTGAGGAACAAAGCCCTTTGCATCAATCTTTCCCAAACCTCTCCTTCAACCCTATTCACCGAGATACACAGAGCTGGCTATATTAAAACAGATAGGGGCCGGGAGGTGGCTCAGTAGGATAAGCACTTCCCTGGCAAGCGCGAGGGTCTGAGTTCAATCCCCAGTTCCGCCAAAAAATAAAAAAATAAAACAGATGTTCCCTTAATTGGCCAAATGAATGAGTTCGAGTCCAGCCAAGGCCTAGTGAGTCTCTTTAATACAAAGTGGCAATATGTAGGTGAGAAATGCTCCCTCCCAGCTCATGGCTGGAATGGGGGCTTGAGCAGGAGCCTTTGAGATTCTAGGGCTGACAAGAGATAACATCTCAGTAGAGGCCGTTACACACATATACCTTCCTGGCAGTAAAGGTGCCGACCTTGCACACATCAAACAATATGGTACACTGCTGATTGGAAAGCCTTTGGGCCTGGTACAAAATTGCTGTCTCATTATAGTAAATTGCCTAGTTTCTTTTTCCTAGCACTCTGCTGTGACCACCCACCCCCAACACCTCCCTGATTGATGATAAAAGCCACGAGCCTTTGGACATTTGACCATCCCAGAGTATGTCAACTGCAGAATATTCATTCTTTCTTTTGCATCTGTGTGCCATATAGCCAGCTGACACCTCAACCTCTGTGGGGGTTCTGGCAAATTATCTTCATCCATTTTCACCTTCTGCCATTTTAAGAGTATAACTTCCTGTTTCTATTACTTGTTTGCCTGTGAACATCAAGAACTTCGCTTCACTAATTATCTCTCTCCTTTATTTTCAACCTTCCCTTTTCTAGCTGTTTCTTCCTCTAAACCTCATTTGCCATTTTAAATTAAAGGATATTTGCGTTTTTCCCTATTGCTTTGTCTACAGTTGCTCTATCTCTAACTGAGCTACATACATCCACAGCTCCAGTTTTTACACTTTAAAACAAGCTAGGTACAATGGTACATACCTAAAATGGTAGCCACTCAGAGTTGAAGCAGAGGTCTCACAAATTTAAGGACATTCTGGGGAATTAACAAGATTCCCATCCTAAAAAGTTTAAGAGTAAATGCTTTGATTTTTGTACTCCTCTAGTACCCTCCTAAACCTTGGGTTTTTTCCTCAATATTCATTTCCTCACCTGTAAACCTGCTATATTTCTACTAAAATTATTGCCATGACCGACTCCTTCAGGTTATAAATTAGGTAATAACCTAAATAATCTTTTACTCTTGCACTACTGAAGAATGAAGCCAAGAAGCACGTAACTACTTCCCTGGCTTTTTAAATCTTTGAGACATTTCACTAAGTTACCTAGACTGACCTTGAACATGTAATCCTCCTGCCTGTGGTGCCTAAGATTATAGGCATGCACTACTGATTTTCTCATTTCTAACCTTAACTCCACTATCGATGGAGTGATACTCCTTGCTTAAAATGTGCTGTCCTACAAAGTCAAATATAATCTCCTTACTCAATTATTCAGACTACCAACTTTCCAATCTTATATCATACCACACTTCATATTTCACAAAATTCTTTAAACAGTGTTGAACCAACTATATCATGTGGCCACGAATCTATGCTCTTATCTAGGTCCCCAGCTAGAAATGTCCATCTCCCCTAGCCCCTGAATTCCTCCTAGTGTTCATCTTTTGAACACCAGCCTAAATGCTAATTCAATGGCCTAGCTTTTCTGTTTGCCTTTACGAAGACTTGGTTCCCTGAGTTCCAAAGTGGTTTTCTCACTGAAAGTATCCCACTGGACCACATACAGCAATTTCCTTTACCTGACTCCTATCAGAGGTGGTCACAGCAAAACTCCTGTCATCTAATTAATGTGCAGTACATAGTAAATACTTAAATTGATAGATAAGGTTTTATAAAATAATTTCACAATGTTAAGTAATGCATGGTTAGGAAAACATGAATGATAGACTGTGAGCTGAGTTCAGAATAGTTCTATCTGAGAAAATGATTATATTTTGGTACTAAGAATCAAACTCAGGACCTCACACTTGCCATGCAAGCACTGTGGTACAGTTATATTCACAGCCTGAGAAGATGTTTCTTGAAGTGTTAGATCTCTACTAGTAAGGCAAAGGAGAATTTGCATGTCACAACACAATGAACAAGGGTTCAAAGGTGAAAATTAGCTCAAGGGAGAACAGAGGCAAAAAGAGCCACCAAATATTATACTTTTCATACTCAAGAGATTTGAGCATTTTTCTGTCCATCCATGTGAGGGAATACATATTAAGGCAAGCAAAGCTCTTGTTAACCAAATGTGGACATCCATAGTGTGTAGAAGTTATATAATGAAGCTTCCCACACAGACTTAGAAAACAAGCTTATCATTAGAGCTCAATTTTAAAGTTAATAAATAATGGTTTAAAAACAGATACACCCAGAAATGCCTGGGATCAGGAAAGATAAATTATGAGACTGAAATGTTCTTGCTATGCCAGAGAACACAGTGCTAAAAAGTGATGAAATACTGCACATTAAAAAAAAGATACTGAAGCCAGCTTGAAGATATTCTCACTGGCTAACTTTG
>NW_004524621.1:14104824-14130151 GCF_000260255.1 Octodon degus | reverse complement strand
TATATATAATTAGAAAATCACAATTTTACAATCAAGGTAAAAAGAGCAGGCAAAAACCATCAGCAGATGTTAAATTTAGACAGAAGCTTATAAAGAACAGGATACTATACGATTTAGAAGTATTTGCCCACACACTGGTGACAAAGGGAAAAAGTAACTGGATTGTGAAGAAACTGTACAAGCCAAATCAGTTCTCAAATTTTGTCAGTAAGGTGCAAATGAACCTATATACCATACTTGACATTTACGACACTGAAGTATTCAAGCCCCAAATCCACAATCTAAATGTAATTGTGAATGAAATCAAAATGAGTAAAGCCTACAAAAATGTGAATGTCATGGAAAAAATAAAAGGTTTAAGAACAGTTCCCCATTAACAGAGACTTTAAAAATCACAAAGTTCTTTCATGGGCTATATCTTATGGGGTGAAGGAAAGAACTAGTACAAAAGATCTTAGGAGGAACACCTGTAATAACCTGAATTACAAATACAAAAATCATGCTTAAATACTTGTCATCTTGGTCTTCTAAATGTGTACCATTTCTAATGCCATATCAATTATTACTATACTCTCTTCAAAATGAGTTTTAAAAAGATAAAAAGAAAAACAGGGACAAAGAACAAAAATTTAAGGTTTCTGGAAACAAGCGGTAATATGCAATCATATGTCCAATCTTACACAATCTTGAGCAACAGATTTGATAAAAATATAGCAACCATTGTTAATCAGCTATTCTTGTTCTGAAAATCTGTGTATGTACTGTTGTATGTTACCCTGTTTGTCATTATTCTGATTTTTTTTTTTTTGGAGGCCCGAAATTCCTTTAGGGCATTTCTGGTTTGCCAGGACTCTCTGGGTTTGAACCACAGAAGCTTGAGCTTGAGGGCTTCCTTTCCGCAGGCACTTAAACAACTGAGCTATTGGGCACGCCCTCCAATTCTGATTTTTGTTCTTGCTTTTATCTTTTACTTTTCAAAATGAAAAATTAAAAAAAAATACAAATTACAGATTAGCCTATCATTAGATTTTCTTGCTGATAATATATACATATATCCCTATAAATGTGACAATGTTAAAAATTTTTTTGTAAATGTATTTCAGAACAAATTAAAGCCATAAAATGAAAGTACCTTTAGAGGCCTACAAGCTTGCTTATAATATCAGAGAATCTAGGCAGCAAGAAGAAAAATCACAAAAGCAAATATATAGTAACTATAAAAAGCCTCTTTCTTTATAAAAGGAGGCAGTCACTAGACTTTATCCCATATAAGGCTATGCCTTGTGAAGATGTTATAGTGCTACTATTCTTTGTTTCATACTAAGCAAGCTTGTGATTATGATTTAGCTTCCCATGAAGGTATTCCTAAAGATGCATGGAACTGGTATGCATGACCTCATAACATCTGAATCACAGGAAATTAATAAGTTAACATTTAATTGTATTTATATAGGCTTAAAGTTAGAAATAAATCTATTCTGTAAATCTCGCTAGTCCATATTGTGAATAGTTTCTACTTCTCATTTCTTGCCCCTGTTGTTAGGGAGATTTAGTGCTGGAAACAGCCCATACCATATCAAACTGGGTTTTAGCAACCAAAATGCTTTCTGATACATTTTCCAAGTTCTAAGATGTGCTTCTATAATTGCTCTTGATAAATGAATTCCCAGTAAGGGCAGGCTGTCAAGCTTGCCTAAGGTAAGGCCCCTGCACCTTTGCACATAATGCCCATTACTTACTAAAAATTGAATGGGCTAGTGAAATCCTTGGGCTAGCTAAACCAAAAAGCTAAGAATCAAATAATTTATACTAAGATGTAACACAGTAACAAGTATTCATGTTGTAGACCTGGGGATCATTTATGAGCACAAATGAAAGGCTTTGGCTGAAAAATTGAAAGCAAATCACAAAAGTTACACACACACACACACACACACACACACACAAATTGAATACATGGACACTGAATTCAAATCGACAAGTTAAAAGAACTGGCTCATAAATAGAGCCAGTTAAAAAAACTCTGGTACCTATTCATTCACCCAATTTTAAATATGTCACAAAGGGTATGACAATATAGATAGTTTGCCACAGGACTTTCAGAGTGGTGGAGGAAGTATTTTTAAATTGCTAAATCTGATGAGCTCTCTGGAGCCTAGAAAAGTTCAAAAGTAAATGATTAATGGGAAATATTGGGTGTAGAAAGCACATTTTTAACAATTTAGCCAGGATGGAGTTCAATTCAGAACAAAAATACCACATGTGAAGGCTCTGATATAAGCAGTACCTTTACACATCTGAAGCAGCCTATTGTGGAATGGATATGAAGATGGAAAAAACACATAAGATGGACCAGTCTGATTCAGCAGTGGTTTATAAATCGCCATGTTGGACTTTTTGGTCTTTTTTTTTTTAACAATTTAGCACATTTTTAACAATTTAGCCAGGATGAAGTTCAATTCAAAACAAAAATACCACATGTGAAGGCTCTGATATAAGCAGTATCTTTACACATCTGAAGCAGCCTATTGTAGAATGGATATGAAGGTGGAAAAAACACGTAAGATGGACCAGTCTGATTCAGCAGTGGTTTATAATTCACCATGTTGGACTTTTTGGTCTGTTTTTAATATCCAATAATAATGGCAAGTTTCTGAAGGATTTAAAATAAAATTGTTTTTTCAAGAGCATTTGAATGTTGCCTCAAAAGATGAGAAAGCTAGGCACTGTGGTGCAACTCCTCTATCCCCAGTACTCAGGAGGCTGAGACAAGAGGACTGATGTTTGAGGCCTGCCTGGATTACATAAGCAAGTTGAAGATCAGTCTGCGATCCTTACCACAACTGTCTAAAAAAAAAAAAGAGAACAAAGTAGAAAAAGATGTAGTGCAACAGTATATGAACACAAATCCCTTAAGGCAGTACAGGTGGGAGAAAGCAACTCTGACTGGATGGTATACACACCCCAACTCAACAGAAAAGATTTTATGATTGGTTGAGGTGACTGAAGGACAGGGGACTAAGGAATCAGACTTTGGCATTTGGGGCCTAAACACCTAAATGAAAGCAACTTTGTAATTCAGTCCTGCCACAACTCATGTTTGAGCTTACTAAAAATGACTAATAGCAGTTTTATATTCTTGTCAGCTTTATAAGGGCCGGAGAGATGGTTCAGTGGAATAAGCACTTCCCTGGCAAGCGCAAGGGCCTGAGTCCAATCCCGGTTCCGCAAAAAAAAAAAAAAAAAAAAAAAAAAAAAAAAAAAAAAAGATAAAATTATAAACATGGCCTACAGATGTTGTTCCCACAATCATTTGGCTAATCCTGTCTTCTAAAAATATGCTACTGCTCTTTCTACCTTTGGATCACTGCACATATTTGTTAACACTAATTACTATTTTAGTATCAACTTGTTTTCTGGATTCCAGCTGAGCCATTACTTCAACCTGAGAATAGGTCTGTCATTATATATTCTTATGCAGAAATTATACCGTCTTCATAATCTAGTAGTGGTTCCCATTATAAATTACTCTTAATAAATCATACTTTCTCTTCAGAGAAGCTGGTGAAGTTTATTTACCTAAATATTATGTCTTACTTCAACACATTATAAGTCAGATGAGGGCAGGGAATAGATCTGCTTTGCTTTAACTCTAAAAACCTAACACAGACCTGCCACACAGCAGGCATGCCAATTAAAAATGAATGAATATAGCAACCAAGGAACCTGAAGGCTGACTTCACAGTTAATTCAGTTTTCTGCTATTCACTGGCAATTCTTTATCAGGCTCGGTGTAATTTTATCTTCTCTAAAACAAGATAAAAGTAAACACATCCACTTTGTGTGAAAGAACTACCAATATAAAGTCTGGCAAGAGCTTTTTGTTTTGAGTAAGCTAAATGCTCCAAAATCATATTTTGCTTAAGACAGCAAGTGAGAGATTCCTCAAAATCAGATTCAGGCACTGAAGCTGTGAAATATGTGTGAACACTGATCACCTATTTTCAAGATTTTGGCTGTAATATTGGAAAATAGTTTTCTAAAAGCAATTATTGCATAGGAAATTTTCTAAATCTTTTTTTAAGGTATTACTATTTTATTTCTGTTGTTGAATACACATTTGTCTTACTGGCAGTCCAGATAAACAAGTACATAAAGGAAATAAACTAAATTTTTCTTTTGGCTAAAGTCAAGATAAACTGTGCAGATGAAAATGCCTCAATTTAGCCTGAAGAAATGGTTTTGAATCATACAAATGTTTTAGAAGAGAAGTACTGTTCAAAGGGATTCTTCTAGCTTGTAACACATTTCCAGAATAACTCAAAAAAAAAAAATTCAAAAATATTGACTACCATAAAAATGTCAATACATATGGCTTTATGAATTAACTTCTAAAATTTATATATTTTATTTAAAAAAGATCCCAAGTTTTAAATAAACTGCAATATCATTTTCTTCACTTTCAAAAGTGCATATTTCTGAGGGCAGGACATACATATGCTTTGAACAAATAATGATTTTTACAAATTAGAACAAAAAAATCACTTACAATATCTTAAAGGGGAAGTTTTCAATAAGTCATCTTTAAATATACTGTAGTAAGTGACAGTTTATTTTTTCTTTCTTATACCATTTGAATTCCTATGAGAAACTTTGGTAGTTTTTAGACATATCACAGTCTCTACCAAGAGTCACTGGCAATACCGATGTCCGTGGAGATGGCAAGTGGTTTGATGGCTCAGTTTGAATAGAAACATTACTCGGTTGGTTCTCCAAATCAGAGGCCAAGGTGCACTCTTCTCTTACATCAAGAGTTTGTTCAACTGAAGCTGCTTGGAGTGGAATATTATCCACAGTTTTGCTGCTATTATTCAAGTTGTTAGTAAGTGTTGTTGTATCACACTCCTTGTCTAAGACACCACATTCATCTTCAATTGTAACTACATCTTTAATTTCAGGCCGTTCTAAAGGAGGCGACAATTCACTTTGTACAAAGTCTTGAGGACCACTACTGTCACATTCTGTATCTGCCTTTACTTCAGAATCCTTATCACTGTCACTATCAATGGTAATAACAACCGGGGAACGTGTATTGTCTCCATGGTGCTTCTTATGCTTCTTCTTGTGTTTTTTCTTTTTCTTTTTATGATGCTTAGTTGTATCAGTAGCTTTTCCTTCATAAACTATTTCCACACTTAGGCTCCGGGTCCTCTTTTTTCTTCTCTTGTGTTTTGTCTCTCTGTCTGATGAACGGCCGTCTGAAAAGCTGTCACTCTCATTTTTGTAGCTTCCATCGAATTTTGATGAAGACTTTTGGAAATGACTATCCTTTATTTTAGAAGCAAATTCACGAGATGGTTGAGCCACTTCGTTGGTACCTTCCAAATGCCGAGTTTTATATTTTCGTTTCCCCCCAGGCTTTTCATTTCTCTCTCGATCAGGTCCTGTAGATGCTGTCCTTGACCTATTACTTGACAGGCTTCTTGATCTGTGCCTTTCATAGTAATAATATTTCCTTTCACTATGATTGTTTTTTTTCCTAGCATTTATTCTTTCAGAAAAGGACTGTACTCTAAATTCAGGACTTGAAGATTGTCTAGAATAATGGGCTCTGGACAGAGTCCTCCTCCTGTAAGATGACTCATAGCCATCTCTATCTTTGTTTCTACTATAATAGGTATACTCCCACTTATATCTGCTTCCATAATTATTCCTTAGGTAATAACGATCTCTATTTCTGCTCTGTGATCTTCTTTTGCTATGATCACTGCTCCGAGACCTTGATCTGCTTGTGCTTTCACTACTTAGAGAAAGAGTCTGGCTTCTTCGTGACCAACTACTGTCTCTAGTTCTTGATCTCTTTTTGTCTCTTCTCCCTCTAGGTCTACTGCTCTCCCTACTTCTGGATCGTTTGCTCTTCATTTTTCTCTTTCCATGATACTTTCGATGATTCCTCAGATCATGCCCACTTTTACTCTGGGAACGTGAATCTGAACTTCTAGATCTCCCCCTCTTTCTGTGTCTATGGTTATACGGAGAATATACTCTGTCTCCTCTTATAGACGAGCTCAGATCTCTAGTAGCTGAAAAATGCTTTACTTCTTTCTTTGATTTGATTCTTGTACCAGAATCACAGTGACTTTTATTCACTTGCTCATCTCTTCCAAGGACAGAGTGTGGAGATGAACATCTACTAACATCACTATCACCAGAACTATAAGACTGCTCTTGTATCTTCACTGTCTCCATTTTTTCGTAAGAGCCTAACTCCTCAGAGTCTGATGAGAGTTCAACAAGTTCTGGGGTTCTCTCAGCTAATGGTTTAACAAACCCAACAATGACACAATTATCTGAAGAATCACTGTCATTATGTAGGTCCTCATTGGCTTGTCCTCCTTGTATTTGAGATGCGGTACCTCCTGTGACAAGTTCTTCATCAGAACTGTCAGAAGTATTTAAAAGGGAAGACATGGCAACATGAACCTGCTCTGAGCTTGAGTAAGATGGTCCTGGAGTTTCATCATCCCATGGTGCCTGACTAACAGTGGCTACATTAATATCCAGCTCCTGGGTCTCAGTCTCATCTGGAGATATTGTTATTACTGAAGAATCAGAATGGCTGCCATCTTCATGTGGAGCAGGGCAATCATAATTAGCATGCTGGTCAAAAGCTGCCATGTTAAAAGGAGATCGAGCAAAACTGATAAATTCATGTATAAAATGCTCAGTTCGATTAAGTAAAAATGGTCTTAAATCAGACACAAATGCTTGACTCTCCAAGTCATATCGAGTAACATTACTCATGATGATATGCTGGACAATATTGACTAAAGACCCATGAGCTCCAAAAAGGACTGTAAGTTCACGTTTTAACCAAGGGACTAATCTGTGAAGACAAGCTGGATTTCTACGGAAAAATTCAGCTGAAATATCCCTGTAGCGGCCACCATCTTCAATATTTCTAACTCGAGCGCCAGCACGATAGAGAGTTCGTCTAAAATTAATAATATCTTGTTCTTGAATTTTCCGCAAAGATCTCTCATCCGCGGTATGCTGCCGCCTTAGTGCAATCTGTCTCATAAGTTGAGACATTTCAACTTCATTAGGTCTTGAAATATGTAACCCTTCAAATACTACTCCACTATCTGGAGGAGTAGTTGTTCTTCTACTCAAAGGACCACTAGGTGAACGTATAGAAGCACTTCGTTCCCTTGTCATAGTTGTACGGTAACGAAATCGTGGACCATCAGGGGTACCAAAAGAATCATTACATGAAGGCCTTAGGACATACTCCTTGAAGTCATCTTCTGCCCTCACAGAATGGAAAATTGAGTCAAAGGGCTGTTTACATAGTGGACATTCAGCTTTGTTTTTTGACCACTCCTGTACACAGCGAAAACAGAACTTATGTAAGCAGCGATCTAAGTAAGACACATTATCAAATCTATCCAAGCATATAGGACACTTAGAATCAGGAGATGCATCAGCTGGTACTGTCTGTTGCAATTTGCTAGTGCCAGCTTTAGGTGAAAAGTTGTCCATTTTAAATTCCTTAGCAGTTGATGCCATTATCTGCAAAAGGGAAAGAAATATATCAGTAACCTGATAAGAGGAATGAGTAAAAAAATCTGAACAAATTGCAAATTAAGACCTTGGAACATACGCTGGTGAAAATATTTGAGTGGTTTATTTTTATTATAATATAAAGAGGCAGTGTATCGTAAAAATACAGTACTTACAGCATAAATGGTAAAGTCAGATTTCCTAGAGTTGAATCTTACTTCACACTATCAATGTTACTGTATGTCTTGAATTTTGTCTGTAGGTTAGTGAAAATAGAATCTGCCTTACAGGTTCGTAAAGATGTCAAAAGGCTTTAAAATGGTGCTCAGTACATACTACAGTGAGGTCTCAAATGTTAATTAACATTCTACTATTTCTTTAAAAATATAATTTAGGGGGCCAGCAAGATAGCTCAGCAGACTAAAGTGCCTGCTCAGGCAAGTGCAGGGACCATGGTTTGATCCTCAGCACCACATGCTGCACCAGCCCAGCCCCCAGGTCAGGATGAGCTGGCTAGAGAGTGGGGGACAGGATGGGTGGGTGGGAGTGGTGTATGCCTGTAATCACAGCACTGGGGAGGCTGAAAACAGGAGGATCAGTATGAGTTCGAGCTGTGTAGTGAGACCCTGTCACAACCAAATACATGAAAATAATAATAATAATAATAATTTAGTTGAGAAGCATTTGGCATATACAAAAATAGACAAAAAAGATAACAAGTATCTATGTATTTGCCACTCAGATTTAACAATTTTTTTTCCTTAAATGTATTTAGTACAAGGTCTAGGATCTATAGGGTCTCACTACACAGATCAGATTTGTAATGAGCTTTCCTGTTTTTCAGTCTCCCAAACTCTAGGATTACAGGCATGTGCCACTATGTCCAGTCTTAGCATGGCCCGGGGTTCGGACCAGCATGGCAGGTACTTTAATCCACTGAGCTATCTGGCTGGACCAACAATTTCTAAAATCAATTACTCCAAATGTTTTTAAATGTCTCTTAGCTTCCATTCCTGTCTCTCTGAGAGAAAAAAGAAAAACCTGTTTCTATGTAGTTATATCTTTTTTACAAATATATCCTCAACACTGTTATTACTGATTAACTTAATATGCTTAAATCAATTCTGTAACTTTCAGTGATTCACACACACACACAACCAACAAGGTCTTTTAGTGAAGATTAAATTATGTAAATGTATTCCAAAAGTACCTGGTTTACAGTGACTGTGGAATAAATATAAGCCACAATTATTATTATTACTATATCATATAATACTCTTACTATACTATATCCAGTTAATTATTGATACAATTCCAAGAAGCACTCCTTAGCTTTTTTATTTAATCTAAAAGTAAAACCAAAAAAGATCTTTTTTTTTTTTTTTTTTGCAGAACTGGGGATTGAACTCAGGCCCTTGTGCTTGCCAGGGAAGTGCTTATTCCACTGAGCCATCTCCCTGGCCCCCAAAAAGGATCTTGATTTTTGGTCTTTTTCCAATTATCTTTGTCCAAAGGACCATTAGGATCTTAAAGATTAGTTTCATTTTTTTTAAATTTATAGGCTTAAATCAGCTCATTAGGTAAAAAAACTCACAAGACGTGAAATCTAATGTGCACTATATTTTAGCACTGTTATTTGTAAGCGCCTTCTTTTGCTGAACTCTATACTCATCATTTTGTATATATTAAATATTAACTTTTTCCTTCATGTTTCCCTGGGCCTACCTCTTCCATCAAACAAAAATCTAACACTGGTCAAATGCCAATTTATTTACATAACATAACATACACTTTTCTAAACACATTAATAAACTCATTGGTGTTAACAAGCAAGAAAAACAAAACCCACAATCAAAACCTATTATTTTTGAGATATAAGTATTTCATTACATTCTTTTCAAATTAAACATATTCATCTAAGGCATCTTGTCTTTTCCAGACCTATTATTTTAAAAGGAATCAATACTGAACAAATGTCTTTGTCAGAGGACCCAAATATTTCTAGTCTTCTATTTTCTGAATTTAAAACAAATACATAATTGCTGATTGCCTTTATATCCTTTTTTATTTTTTTATGCAACACCAAGCACTGAACCCAGGGCTTTATGCATGATAAGCACTGAGCTACATCCCTACTTCTTGTCAATATATTTAAACTTTAAACTTCCCTCTATAATGCTTTATAATCTACTTATTCAATAAAGTAAAAATAATAAAAATAAAACCAGACAAGGTCTGTGTGCGTGTGTGTGTGTGTGTGCGTGTGCACGTGCATGTGTGTCTGTATGTGTGCTGAAGGGAAGGGATGGGGAAAAACAGGGAGCTAACTGCAGGGGTTTATAAGACCTGACCTGAAGACCAAGTTTCCCCAAACTCTAGCACTGTAAACCAAAGAAATACACATTAACTCTACCACGGGTGTCCAATCTTCTAACTTTCCTGAGCTGCACTGAATGAAAAGGAATTGTCTCGGACCACATTTAAAATGTGTAACATAATTAATAAATACAACCCACAAAATTTCCTTTTTGGTATTTGTTATGATAAAACTAAAAAGTAGCCTCTGGGCTGCAGAAGATACACTTGAGAGACTTTAGTCTCCCCAGCTATAAGTGATTATCAGACTTTCAAAAACATGTAAATTTTTTTTTTTCCTTTCTTTTCTGTATTTTAGGGAAGGGTTTACAGGGTGTTCAGGGGCTCACTACTACATGGAACTCATAGTGATTCTCCTGTTTACAGCCTCCTAAGCGCTGGGATTACAGGCATGCACCAGGCACAGCAGGCCAGGGATTGAATCCCCAGTCCCTGTGCCTGCTTGGAGGTGATTTAATCCGCTGAGCTATTTGGCCGGCCCAAGATGTGAATTTCAAAGCTAATTAATTTTAGTGTTTACTAAATATTTCTAGCTCACATAAAAATTGCAGTTCTGAATTTAACACAAAAAATTCATTAGCAAATGGAAAATTCAAGCAATACAAATTATGTTAAGATTTTTCTTTTTTAAACATGAAACTTTAGGCCTGTAATTTCAACTACTCTGGAGGCTGAAGACCATAAATTGAAGGTAAGCCTGGGTAATATACCAACACCCTGTCTCAAAATAAATAAAAAGTAGCCCAGTATCAAATGGGTTTACTCTCTAATACCATACCCCTTCCAAAAAAAAAAAAAAAAAAAAAAAAAGAAAAAAAAAGAAAAAAAAATTTTGATCTTTTCCACCCTAGTTGTTTTATTTTATTTTATTTTATTTTTTGTTATGGCAGAACCAGGGATTGAACTCAGACCCTTGCGCTTGCCAGGGAAGTGCTTATTCCACTGAGCCATCTCCCCAGCCCCCTTTCACCCTAGTTTTAATAGCCTGTTAAGAACATTGACAGCTAGGGCTAAGTGCTAACATCCCGCATAGTAAGTTAAAAAATATTCTCTTTTGTTTCTACACAAGAATTATGTATTTCTATACAGGGATGTATTTCACTAAAAAGAATGGGGTTGATCAAGTAAAGAATTATCTTTTCAGAATTATCATTTAATACTAAAATTGTTAAAATACAAATACAGTAGAATTATTGTATGATCTAGCAATTTCACAAATTTACTCATGAAAAATGAAAACATATGCCCCCCAAAAAACTTGTATGTGAAGTTTATATATTCAGTTATAATAGTTTAAAAGTAGAAACTGCAATCTCCATTAACTTATGATAGATTAATGTGGTTCAGATGTAAAATGGATTGCCCAGCAATTTAAAAAAAAACAAAAAAAAGAACATATGTACATTACAGTGTGGACATACCTTTATATGACACCAAATGGGAAAAAAAAAATCAGTAACAAAGACCACATATTGTACAACACTTACATGAAATATCCAGAATACACAAATTTATTAAGTTTTATTACAATGATGCTGACAATCAGGTTTCTGAAATTATGAAAATCATTACAGATTATGGTAATGGTTCCACAATTTTGTAAATATATCAAAAACCAATGACTTACATTACTTCGAAAAGGTAAGGCTTTTTTAAATTGTTTTTTAAGAGGCAGGGTCTTTTTTCAGAACTGGGGATTGAACTCAGATCCTTGTGTTTGACAGTCAAGCGCTTATCCTACTGAGCCATCTCCCCAGCCCCTGGGTCTTATTATGTATTGCAGGCTGGTCTTGAACCCACTTATGTAGCCCAGGCTGGCCTCAGATTAACAGCAATCCTTCCACCTCAGCCTCACAACTGCTGGGATTACAAGTGTGTGCCACCATGCCCAGCTCAAAGAGGTAAATTTTAAAAACAATGTAATTTATATCTCAACAAAGTTGTTAAAAAGTACAAATTAAGGCACAAAACAGGGCTAAGATCAGAAGACCTGCATAAGTTCTGCATCTATGTTGCAATGACAGACCTGATGGTAAGTACATTTAGTGCTTCAGATACTAAAAGCAGTTGTTTTAAGGTGTTCTCTACCCCAGCACTCCCCATAAAGGAGAAAATTAATCACTTCTTTCTGATCCCACTTCTAAACACAGCCTTCCAAATTCAAAATAAAATTTGTCATCTGTATGATTAACCTAATTAAGCCAAATCTTTCCTTTCTCACATCTGTTGGTTCTAACAAGGGTAAGAACCCTTCAAATAGACAATCAACTGACATATTTATCTGGGAAAAATGGGGATAAGGCACTGGGAGGATAAAATCTCAAGAAGGCCATAGACCTGACATTACAAAAACTGTACAGTAGTATAAATGCAGATTTAATTTTTTATAAAATCACACCTCCTATAAAGTCATCTTCAATGTTATTCCTTATTAGATATAAAATCTAGTTATTTGCTGATTATGTCTAAATGATAATTTTAATGCTGTGCCAATATTAAGAATCACCACAACTTTTTTTTGCTTTGTTTCACTTTGTAATTCAGGCTGAGACTATGTGTACAAGGCTTGTCTCCAGTTTGGGGCACTTCTCCCACCTCAGCTTCCTAAATGCTGGGATTACAGGCATGTGCCACATACTCAGCTTTCCATCACTTCTTAAACTGTGTGACGTGGAGTTATCTTTTTTTTTGCAGAACTGGGTATTGAACTCAGGCCCTTGCGCTTGCCAGGGAAGCGCTTATTCTACTGAGCCATCTCCCCAGCCCCTGGAGTTATCTTTTGAGACTTTAAATGTTCTCAATTCTTAAGTGCATTAAGTAACAATACTCATTTGAACAGGTTGTTGTGTGAAGGGATATATTCTAAGTACGTAAATATTCGTAAATATTCAGCACTGTGCTTGGCACACAGTAAGAAAACAAAACTGTTCCCCTACCTATGTGAAAATAGTTAATTTTTGCAGTTGTCATTAACCACACCTGGTAAGGGCCCAGAGAAGACACTCTGTAATAATAAGATGATCATCACACTTAATATAATTATTGCTAAAAACAGATTCACAAGTGGCTAAAAAAGATCCACTAGTAGATGAACTAGAAAGCCACCCTAAATAAAAAAACATGAGTTATCCTCTGTGTTATCTGAAAGAAATCATTGTACTTCTTTTCAAACTACAATTTAACCATCAATTCCAAAAGATGACACAGAAGTTATAGGATCTACTGCATTATGGGCTGTGTCTTAGACATCCCCCCTACCTCCCCACCCCACCCCCACCCCAGCAAAAGCCTCGTGCACTCATTGGTGGGAGTTCCGGGAAGTGGCTGGCTGTAAGGTGTGTGTGTGTGATGGATTCAACTATGTGATTCTGGATTTAAAGGGTGCAATTAATTAGTTCACTGATTGGTTTAACATCTATTTGGATGTAAATAATGGGTTTGAGTGACATCACCTCAAAGGTCAGTAGCCTGTGTGGCAGAAAGGACAGGAAAAAAAGGCAGGCTTGTGGCTGCTGATGCCTTTCTTGCTCCTTGCTGCCTGCCCAACTACACCATGTACTTTTTCTTCTCTTCCTTGTCCCTCTACTGTGTCCCACCCTGACTTAAGAGTAAGCCAACTCCGGACTGAAACCTCTGCAAACAGTAAATATTTCCTCCTTTAACTTCGGGGATCCAGTGTTTTGCCTTTGAGAGAAAAGTCACACTGACCACATTTACTCAATTTAATTCAGTCCCAGCAATAAAACGAATTGCTGGAATCACTTCCCTCTGAAGACAAATCATTCCAAGTAAGCATGACTAATTATGACTGCATGAAGAGCTTTACATTTCATATACTAGAAACATAAAACCCTCCAAAACAGTAATATATCACTGTTAACTCCTGGATAGCTGTTATTTACCTTAAATCTCGAAAATTATCAGCCAAAACTTCTGTTCAGTTTTCTCTTAAACCACAGGACTCAGCAGCCCATGAGGAAGAAAAATGCACTAACTGGACAGCTGTCTAAGTCCCAGACAGACAGGCCCAGCCAGAATGTGTAACGCTGCACATAACAACTGCGTACTTCAGCTGAGAACTCAGCCAGCCAGGGTCTAAGCACGATGCGCACTACGTATCTACCACGAACGAAAATACGTTCATTCCCATTTTGCGGGCGGGCTCAGGGAGCTGAGGACCTCGCCAAGGTCACACTCGAACCCATAGTGATGCCCATTCACATTCAGCGGCCGTTTTATTTCTCCCAGAGACCAAGCTCCTTCCAGTGCAGCCTGGAAACGGTCCCCTGGACGGCGACGGCCGCGCGCACCACTCCACAGGTGTCGGGGCCGCCCGAGCGCCCACCGACGAGGCCCGGGGGTCTCGGGGCCCCGCTTGCAGCCCCGGCCTCCCGCCCCGCTCCGCTCGGCTCCGCTCCGGAGGGCGCGCCAGCTCGCCCAGGTCCCCCGACCGCCGCGCCATTGTTCCCGACCGGCTCACCTCAGAAGACGACGGCGCAGGCCGAGATAGAGCGCTTGAGGAAAGCTCCCCGCGGCCCAGGAAGCTCGGACGGTGACGGCAGGAGCCGCGAAGGCGGACCCGGCGACTTCTCCGCCTACCCTCGACAGCCGGAGCTGACGGGGGCGCGTCGCCTTCCTCGCGAGACAGCGGAGACCCCGGCGGCGGCTGCGACCCCTGTGACGGAAAACGCACATCACCAGGGGCAGCTGGGGGGCAGGGCAGAAAACAGCACCCCCCTCCGCGCGCCACGGTCCGCGCGCGTCAAAACACGACCCACAGCCTCTCCCCGCATGCGCAGCAGGCCGGCGCCACGCTGGGGGCGGGGCGCAGCTCGGTAGGCCGCGGCCTGGCCCTTCCCCCACCGCTCCGTCGCGGGGGAAAGTTCCCAGTCTGGAAGATTTGGTTTTGGGTTTTTTTCCAGTACTGGAGGCAGAACCCATGGTCTTCCTATTGAGCTATATCCCCAACCCTGTATATATTTTTTGAGACAGGGTTTTGCTAAGATGCCCAAGGTGGGCTCGAATTTAGGATTTTTCTCTTTCAGCCTCCCTGGGTGCTAGGGTCTGCACCACTAGGCCTAGCTGGGTTCTAGTTATTCTAAATCTCTCGGACCACAGGGACACCAATTTAACGTGCGGTCTTCCACTTACCCGTAAAACGCAAAACAAACAAAAACAATAAACCTCACCAAGCTCTTAAGAAATGAACAATTTCCTACACTTTCTATTATACAGCTGGAATGTAACACGGAAATTCAAATAAGATCAAAATCCAGGGCCCAACCATTATCCTACAGTCTTTAGAGAGCTCTATTAGAGTCTGAGAGAAACACCAGAGCCTGAATCCTTAGTCTCGTAACATTTTGTTCTTTCAAAAGACAGTTTTTCAAGCTGGGCGAACACTTCGTAATCCCGGCACTCGGGAAGCTTACGTAGGATCACCACACATCGGAGGCCAGCCAGACACGCACAGCAAGACCCAGTCTCAAAAAAAAAAAAAAAAAGAGAGAAAAAGAAATTTTTAAAAAGGACTGCATTTTTACCTTCCCCCTCCTCGAAATTCTGATTAAAACTGCCAAACTGATAGCCGAGGTGTCTGAACCCAAAGCGGCCCACAACCACATTCTACCACAAATGGCTCAAATAGGAACATCCTCAAACCGCCGAATTTAGTAATCCAGCATGCCAAACTACCCTACTTTGGGCTTAATATTTCAAACATACTGCATCTCTAGTAACAAAGCTCAGCGAGCACTTGTTGACTGGCTAATCCATGATGCCGCGAATGGGCCTAGGCAGTTCTTACAAATATCATTAACTGTGTATCAAGGAGACTACAGTCTCAAAATCTGTTCGCTTCTTGAAGCACTCAATTAACAGTGATTCCAACAATGATTCGTCACCAGTATAAAATAGTGGTAGATTAAACTAACAAGGCCTAGCCTGTGAAAACAGATGCGGAGGAAATGTTAACCCTTCCAGTCTTAGACACCAGTTTAAAATGTCGACTTTTCAAATAAACTGTTAAGAGGCGTACGACAGCACATTATTTTGCATTAGTACTGCACTTCAGGTGGAAATTTAAAAGTTGGAGAGGCATATCTACCTTTTTTTGGCGACAAAAAAGTAAATTTAACCCTATTTGCTCCATCATTTTATCCTGTCCCTAAAAGGCGGGCTAGGGCCTGGATCACATGACCGCGCCTCCAACTCCGGGCGGAAGAGCACAGCTGGGACAATGGGCCGCGTCCCAAAAGCGTGCGGGAGGGCGTTCGTGCCCGACTGAAACATGGCTGCGGCGGCGGGGCAGCCAGCGCCCGAGCGGTTATTCTAGAGCCCGCAGCTTTCGCCCGATCCCGCCGACGTCGCCTCCTTACCATGAAGCCAGTGAGCCGCAGTAGCCTGGACTGGATCTGCTCAGTGGTAGGTCCGGGTCGCGGCGCTCCACAGTGCCGACTCCCTCGGCGCCTAAGCTGAGGGCCTCCTCCTTATCCTCCGCCGCTCAGAAACTCCAAAACCGATTCTAGAATTAAACGGTTTGGTCTCTGAGCCCGACTCCGCCTCTTCCTGGAAGACCAGGTCTTCCGCTTCTTACGTAAAGGCTGCTGGGTCTGCTCTCTGGAGCCCGGGTTAGTCTGTCACCCGAGATTTCCGCCTCAGCAAGGATTTATGGTAATCCAGTGGTAGCAGGGGGCAGATACCACGCACATCATTCTTCTTTCCCCTATTTTCCTAGTTGCTGCTTGCTGTCGTTTTACTCTCCTGGGGATACGTCATCTACGCATCAACAGTAGCTGCACAGCGACAACTAAGGAAGAAATACCCAGACAAAATCTTCAGGATGAATGAAAATTTGTAACTTCTAGGTTTAATTCCCTCCAAATACAGCCTTTTTTCCTCATGCTTACGTACTCCGTAGACTTATTTGTAATACAGAATTTCTAATTTATTTTTGTGTAGTATTTTCTCATTTAAAAAAGTGTTGGCTGGCCGTTGCTGGGACAAGATACCTGTCATGTATAATTTATGGGAGAAAAAGATTTCTTTTGGCCCAGGGTTTCAAAGATTTCAAGCCATCATCAACAGGCTCAAAGGCAGAAACATGGTGGAAAGGCCTGGTGGAGAAAACTGCTAATTTCATGGTATCTGGGAAACAGCAAGGAGAGCCAGAGAGGAAGGTCCAGGGATATAGTCCCCAAGGTCACACTTTCATGACACAATGTGCACTTTACTAATCTAAGCATCTCTCAAGCTTATCAAGTTGATGATCAAAATTAATCATCACAAATTTTTCATATAGATTAACAATTTCTGAGTATGATACAAATAAAAAATCAAGCTTTTCAATCTGGAAAGGCTTTCAAAAAGTCCAGTTTGTGAGCTGGGAAGGTAGCTCAGAGGCATAAGCACCTACCTGGCAAACACAAGGTCTGGAGTTCAATCCCTAGACCCCCATGCTGGGACAACCCAGAACCAGGGGCATGCCCTCCCACCCCAGAACTGGGTGTGGTGGTGCATGCCGATAATCCCAGCCTGGGGGCTACAAAGTGAGCACAAGGTCGGCCCAAACCTGTCTCAAAATATAATAAAAAGACTACTTTTTTATATGTGCTTATTGCAACATTTCACTCTATTGTATACCCTCACATCAAAATACCATACTATGTATCAAAATACCATACTATGTTGGAAAAAATTATCATGTAACTAATACACCTTGCTTTTCAAGTCAGGAATGGCCAGAAAAAGGGTGCTTTCTTACATAATTTGTTTATTTTTTATTGTCAAATTCAGAAAGTCTAAAATGGTACAGTGTTTGAGAAGAAATATGAAAACACTTTTCTGAGAGTAAGCTTTATTACGTTTCCAGGAAACATACTCAGTTAATATAATACAGGAAAAAAAATATAAGCTTAAAGCCTTTGACATTTTTAAGTAATCTTCAGTGATGTTGATCAGGAACTTCTTTCATTGGTGGAATTACTTCTCCAGTCTCCAAAATTGTATCACCCTAGAAAAACAAAGAAGGATTTAGTACAAAAATCTTCAATTTGCATAAGTAAGTAGTTCACCTGTACTCCATGTTGAGGCAGAGTCTGCATGGAAAATGTAGTTAAGCTCTGACATTCTTTCCTAACCCCTTACTCCTACCCCCATCCCTTTTTCCTTTCTTTCTATACAGGGGCTCACTGTGCAGTTCAAGCTGGCCTTGAACTCACTATGCAGTGTAGGCTGGCCTCAAACTTGTGGCAGTCCTCCTGCTTCAGCCTTCCGGGTGCTGGGATTACATGCATTTACCACCACTTTAAAAAGGACTCAACCAAAGCAGAAGTTGTCTAAACATAAGCAGTATTCACTATTTTAGTACTATGAAAAAATAAGTTTTGCCTGGTTAGGCAAGTGCATGGACTGTGTTCAATCCCTAAAACCACATGCCCAGCCCTACCCCTGGGTGCGCTGAGCTGGCCACCAAGTCCAGGAGTGGTGGCACACACCTGTAATCCCAGCACCTGAAAACTGGAGGATCACTATGAGTCCAAGCTGCATAGTGACACCCTGTCCAAACACATTAAAAAAAAAGTTTCACTCAAGCTCAATAACCAGAAAAGGCATGAAAGCTGTGTTTTCTGAGTGTTTAAGGGATAATCTTTTTGCATGGCCCAAGAAAGAGAAGCCCTAGAGAAAAGTTGCAAGGTCACATCTTTAGTTCAATATAAGGAGCTAATGTATTCTCGGCAATTCAATAGGAATCACCAATTTTCCACTGGTCTTATATGTAGGTGATAATGATTTTTTGGCTGGCAGTTGGTCCAGGTGGCTTTAAACCTAGATACAGTATGTGGTCACAAGGGGATGGGTTTTGAAGCCAAACCAAGTGGCTAGTCTTTGGAACCTCTACTGACAAGCTATATAATATTAAGCAAATCAGTTAGCATCAGTTTCAGCTGTGTTTAACAGATTTTCTTTTATGTTTAACAGATTTTCTTTTACTCTACCAATCCCTGAATGACTATGTACAGTAGAATCTATTCTACTCCCACCAACGCCACCATTTCATGAGGTGGTACTACTTAGGACTGTATATGAAGAAATAGTTTTGTATTTAAGTCAGTAAACTGACTATTTGTCACAGTAGCATGACACTAACACAGAAAGTAAGATCTTTAAGACTGGAGGGAAAAATTATTTAGCACAATGTCTTCTATAATTGAAAGCAGAGTGCCTAACTGAACTTAAAAGTTCGAGAAGTAACTTTTCAGAAAAAAGTTATGTGTTTGGATCTTACTGGGTACTTTGAGAATGTACTTGAAGGAACAGTAGCTGATTCTGTGAATGCAAGAAGTGACTGATTTGAGAGAAATGAGAGAATCTAAAACTTCAGGGCTAATTATTACTGAAAAAATCAGTTTGCTTTCAAATCCTTAACAGTAAGTGATGACATAAGTTTTTCAACAATATAAGTATAATAAAACACAGTAAGCAAAGAGATTCAGTACTATGGTAAAGATCAAAATAAATGTAGCCCTTAGTCCAGATTGTTTTGGATGGCCTCCACAAAACTGACACAGGCAGATGTATGTGGACAAAAAAAGAGATAACTTGATAATTATTTATATATATAACAGGTACCAGCCCATGCGAGTACCTGTCTATATATAATTACCAAATAACTAGAAGGAAATGATTAGATGCCTATTTTTGTTTGTTTGTCAAATATTAAAGGAAATCAAAGATAAAGGAAACCCCCAACATTGAGATTATAAAAGCCTGTGAATGTTGAAATTAGAACTACTTATTGTGCTGAACCTGTGAGCAAGAAGTAGAGTTAGCAAACTATACAACCCCTAAGAAAGGACTACTTACCAATACCATTTAGATATGTTTTTTAAAAAACATCCTGGACAGATCCAAGGACCAGGAAAAATAATGGACAAAGGTATTCCTTCCAGAAAAAATCAGTGACCATGCAACTAACTTCCTACACATGAGTCTTTATAGCATTTGACTATTAAGGCCAGCCAGATAGCATGACAGATTAAAGTACCTGGGGCTGGAGTTCCATTAAAACTGGGCGTGGTGCACGCCTGTAATCCCAGCCCTTGGGAGGTTGAAAGACAGGAAGGATCACTACAAGTCCTATCTGTGTACTGAGACCCTGTACTAAATACATAAATTAAATATTTGACTATTAAAATCTCAAAAATGTCAAGAAAAAGTAACTTCTGCTATCTAGATTCTACCACTAACAATGGGTATGGAGGTGGGAGAGGAAACAATTACTTTTTTTGTTTTCTTGGTTCACTGGACTTCATCAAATCAAGAGAAGTCACATTTGAACCTGACAAGACACTACCATGCATCACCCAGAGACTTTAGACTTGGGGCTGGCTATGGGGATGGAATGAGTCTTTAGGATGTTTTTCTTCTCTTTCTTTCTTTTTTTTTTTTCCCCCAGTCTTTTTGAAACAAGGTTTTGCTATGTAGTTCAGGCAGGCCTTGAGCTTACTTTGTAGCCCAGGCTGGCCTTGAACTCACAATAATCCTCTTGCTTCAGCCTCCTGAGTGCTGGAATTAAAGGAATGTGCCACCACACCTGACTAGGATCTTTTTCTTTAAAAGATAGACTTACATGTTTGGGAAGAAGGAAGCAAAGAGCTACTGATGCCTAGAAGGATAGACTATAGCAAAAACTGCATGCATGCAAGTATCAAATATTCAGGACAATGAGAATGAGTTCTGGCTAATAGGATTTGAGAAGTCATGTAAGATACTTAAAATCATCTTTACACTTTAAAATCATCCAGAAACATTTAGTCTTTTCTTGCTCCAACACAATACTGATTGTCTCATTCTAAAGCCACAGCTATAACAGATTGCCTGACTCACATTAGTGATATAAAAAAACTTTTGTTGATTTGTGAGATTTCTATCCTTTTAAAAACATGTATCTAAGTGAGCATTCTTTAGTTTCTCAAAAGGAAACATCCTCAAAGGGGTCAGTGGCACAGAAACAGAAAACAACAGTGGGAAAGAAAACAGAAATACTACAGAATCATTAATGTGTTCTTCTAGAAGGACAAAAGAGTACCTTTTCATTTGAACAAGAATGACAAAATAAATTAAAAACGAAGCAAACATAAATGGAAGAATAAATAAATATCAACTACCCAGTTAACAAAACCTGCAAGGTAATTTCCTATTGTAAGACCATTGAGGTCCTTGACATATCAATCACACAAGGAAATAATAAAAGAAATGCCCTATTATTTCTTAAAGCAAAATTCCAACTGGGATGCTTAGCCAATTTCAGTGGTTCTCCCTAAAATTCTTACTGTAATAAATAATGGATTATTGTAAAATATGTCATTTGATTAAAGCAAAAATCAACACTGAGTTTATCTGGATTTGTTTTGATACAGGCTCTTGCTATATAATCCAAGTCAGCCTCAAATTCACTATTCTGCTTTGCTTCAGCTTTCCAAGTGCTGGGCTTAGAGGTATGAGCCATCACACATGGAGAATCTTGTTTTTATAATTTGGAATTTATAGCTACAATAGTTCACTGATTATCTGTGCCTAGAAATAAAACCTAACGTGTATTTTTACTATACTAAACAGTAATGTCCCAACAGCCAATACAAATGCCAACTGACTACTGAGTAGTCTTAATGCTGAAAGAACTATGGAGGGGGTATCAGGATTCAAATTCAGGGCCTCAAGCTTGCCAGGCCAGTGCTGTGCCCCTGAGCTATTTCCGCAGTCCTGAAAGAACTAAATTTAAATTAGTATTAGGACCTAATATTCATAGCACAAAAACTTAAATACAATGAGTTTTAAATATACAGATGAAAAGCTTTAGGTCAATCCATGAAAATGAGGCACAAAGCCACAGAAGGAAAAAGAAACAGTTGCTATCACCATGTTCACGTGTCTGCTCAGACTTATACCCTGTGACCTTCATTCAGCATTAAACAGCATCAGGGAAAACCTGTTGATACTGTCCACTCATGTTAGGACAATCAAGGTCATAAAATAAAGTTCAAAATTAATGCTTCCATTTCCCATTTTCAACTGTAATTGCTACCTCAAACTATTTCCTTTGTTTTTTATTTAAACAACACAAACAATAGGCACCTAACCTAACATTTAAGAAGGAACATTTTAGACTAATGATTATTTGGATCAGTATAATAAAAAAACAAAAATCAGAGTTTACTCACTGGGAATATTCTGGGCTTCCTTTCAACGACGCCATATGGTTTTGCCTGCAATACAGATAATTCTGTGTTAATTAGGGTTTTACAGTTTCTTCTGAAAATAAATAAATCACATCCCAAATTTTAATTTAAGCTGTAAACTTTTACAGAATTTCAGATTCATACACCCAACTATTTATTCAGTATCTCTACTTGGCTATCAACAGGCATCTAAAACATAATTAGATTTAATACTGAAATTCTCCCCCAGCCCTAAACTGCTTCTCCTTATATTCTGTCTCTTAGTAAATGGAATTTTTATTATCCTCATTCCAAAGGGCAAAACCATCAACTCCTCAACAAATCCTGTTCAAGCTATCCTGATTTTCCCACAGGTCTAGGACAACTACTTTTGCCCAATCCTTTATTGTTTTCTCACTTGGATGGCTACAACAGCAAGCACTGCTAGCCTCCCTGCTTCTACTTTGACCTCCATAATGAATGCTTATAAGATGCATGCTTTTCTGCTCAAAATTTCATAATTCTTAGAAAAAAAGGCAGAAGTCCTTGCTGTGATCTACTTGAGCTAGCCCTGAATGTGTCTGATACTCTACCACCCTCTTCTCTCATCACTGTAATGTAGCTATAGCTGCTCCCTAAGCTGGTAATCCACTCAAGCCTGTCTGTGCCTTTGTACTTAACAGAATCTGTTCTTTATATTTATTGATTCCTCTACCTGAAATGGTCTTTTAGGTATCTGCTTGACCCATAATCTCAAACTTTTATTTATTTCAAGTTTTAATTCCTCATGGCTAATTAAAACTCTTGTTATTCTCTTGTCTTTTAACCTTAATTTTTTTTTCTAGATACAATCACTTCCTATACATTATATACCTTTTCATGTATTTACTGTCAGTCTAAAACTAGAATAAATGCCTCATGAAGACTGGCATATAATTCCTTTGTTGCTGCATCTCTGTGTTTAGTATAGTGGCATGCACACAGGAAGGGCAAAATAAGTATTTGTTGAATAAATGTACTTATAAAGCAGACAGACAGACAGACAGACAGACAGACAGACAGACACACACACACACACACACACACACACACACACACACACAGAGATATGCAACGATATCCCACACCAAAATATTTAAAATACTGGCATAATATAAAATATGGTATGATAAAAGATACAGGGAACTGAAATAAGAAAGAAATTCAGAATACAATGTGAAGACATTAAAGTATTTTCATTTAAGAACTGGCCAGGCTAAATGTAGTGACAGATGCCTGTAATCTCAGCTACTTTGGAAGCTGAAGCAGGAAAACTAAAGCTCATGGCCAGATGGCCAGTATAGGATACTTACTAAGCTCCTGTCTCAAAACATTAGAAAACGACTGGGGATGTAGTTCAGTGCTCCTGTTAAATTCCAAGAAAGGGAAGAGGGACAAGACACTGAAATGTCTTCAGAGAAACTACAATTCGATTAATGCATCAAAGGAATTAGTGCAACCAAATCTGGCCCCAATCTTACTAAAGTGGCAGATCCCATCTATCCTACCTGCCCAATCAAAAAAAAAGAAAAAAGAAAAAAAAAAAAGAACATGAATGAGTGGCCTTAAAATCACAACTGTGGCTAAAGAATGACCTTAAAGTATGAATTCCTCAGATAAGCCACCCTATTAATGTACTGTCAACTGCAGCTCGTAAATCTGCCTCTCCTAGGTCCATATCTCTTTAATCCTAGAAGATTTTAGAGAAGTATCAATGATAAAGTAAGTTAAACCCATATAAATAGAAAAATATTAACATTTAAAAGATCTGAAATCACTGACATAGTATTAGCAATGTTGAAAATACTTTTGCTATTAGTCTAAGAGATTAGGTTTAGGATTCTAATTAAAGTAGACAATTGCAATTAAGTGGACTTGTAATTTTAAGATCAAAAACTTTTGCTTCTTAGGATCACAAATGTACTATAAAGATTTTACCCAATTCTTTTTTTTTTCCTTAATTTTATTGACAGACAAATAGCAATGAGACAGTTTCAAATCAAATTGGTAGGACAGTTTCAATAATTAACACATTGTATACTCTCTTCCTACTGGTTATTTGCTGTACAAGATGCAGACATGATATCCTATTTACAAGCACTATTACAAATCCCTCTATACATTAAGAGAATGTAACTATATATCTATGCTAACCATTTTGAATACAAAGATACAAAATGGACATTCATCTGTATCCCCTTTTTTGTTTAGTTCCATCATTTGATTATTATAGGTGTGTTAACTCAGCAAAATATTCCAAGAGTCCAGTAGTCCATAATAGTATTGGGTCTTCCTCTAGACTGGCAGTGTCAGAAATTGTTGACCTGAGTCCCCTATAGCTCAACATAACAGCATGGCTTTACTTCTTATACTTCGTTTTTATACTTTTCTGCTGGGTGGTTAAGACCAAGATAAAGCAGGACCTATGCAACAAGAGTTGTAGCTTTTGGTTCTGAAAAGGTCAGTGAAATCCCCTCAGGATTTATCCTGAGATCCTGTACCTCATATTGTAGAACCTTTGTCAGTGTCAGCCATGTGGATGAGTCAGAGCCATTGCTTAGCCAATGTGCTCTCGGTGAAAGCCTGAGAGAATGTTTTCTGTCCATGTGACTCTCCTTAGGCACACTCTACATCATTGATCACTTTCCTCTTTATCCCCATAATCTCCTTGATCAGAAAATTTGGGACACTACTGAGTTATATGACGTTACAGTACAGTACTCTCCTATGTCGAGTCATACTTGACCTTGGAAGGCTAGGGCCAAAATGTTGGCTTTCCTTGCGGCCCTCCTTTTTTCTCTAATTTTGGTCTGCAAACTTAGGTTGTTAACCATCCAGAAGACAAGCTTATTGTTATTACCATACAACCTAGGCTGTTAAGCTTACCCTCACTATCTGTCTGAATATCAAACATCTTAGGCATAACATGAAACAGGTATTTTTCATCAAGTCCTGATATGTTGAACTTTAATACCCAATTCTTTATTAACAGAAAAAGCACTCTAGGATGTTAAAACTCTGACAGGAAGTAAAATTTTTTTCTCTAAGGCCTTACATGCTAAAATATTGAAAAAATAATAGCTGTATAATGATATGAAGTAACCGACAGATACTGGTAAGCATAAAGATTT
>NW_004524621.1:14100034-14101011 GCF_000260255.1 Octodon degus | reverse complement strand
CACACATATATCCCTATGATATGATGTTTTCAGATCCTCTGGAAAAATTCCCAGTAGAGGAATAGCTGGTTTAAAGGGGATTTCCAGGCCAACTTTTCTAAGGAGTCTCCATACTGATTTCCATTATCACTATTGTTTAGAAAGATATGGTTTTATAATACTGGTGACTATCATATTCTTCCCCTTTCCATTTATCCAAGGGTATAAAATTCATCAGGCGGCGTAGAACAAAAATAAAGTGAGGCGAAAAAGTGTTCAACTTGGAACTGTTGGGAAATGTCGACACAAATTTCAGATGGGCAGCTGTACCTTGATGGCTGCTAGACATTCCCACAAGAGGGCACTCTAATTTACAGAAAGATTCCACATATGCCAAAATTGGATATTATTGAAGGCTTCAGGAACCAGCCCACAAAACCGAGAAGTATCTAAATTTTATGGGCAAGAAAGAATGGGCCAGGAAGTGAGATGAAAAAGTATCAACTGACCTCTTCAACTTTTGATCTATTGAAGGTCTTCACTTTCAGCTACAGGTTCTAAATCAAGTAGGGGTCTTAATCCTTCCCCATCCCCTCACCCGCACCCCTGCAGTTATCAAAAACAGGAGGTTGAGATCTTTACAGATGCTCTACACAGAGGTGAATCTGAGGGCAGGACCTGGCAACCAGATGGCTGTACCCAGGAACTGAGTTAAAGATCCCTACATGGGTTCCTTTTTGTTTTTCAGTCAGTAATTTAATGAGTCTTCATGCTTCTGCACTTGCATTGATTAAACCAAATCATTGAAAAAAATTTAATTTCTGAAGACATTCCTTCATCTCCATATGAAAGTCTTTGTTTTGTTCCTTTTTGAAATGAATTTAGGTGAGATAGTGAGGTTAAGCTTCATAGCCTAAATCGTTTGATAATAACAATAAGCTTGTCTTCTGGATGGTTAACAACCTAAGTTTGCAGACCAAAATTAGAGAAAAAGGGGG
>NW_004524621.1:14089120-14099934 GCF_000260255.1 Octodon degus | reverse complement strand
GATTCTACCTCATCCTCTTGAGTGCTGGGTCACAGAGGTGCACCACCATTCTTAGCTGTTTCTTCCTTCACAAGGGTCTTCTGACTTCACTTTTCTTTTACATCCCTGCTGACTTCACCCTGGCCAGACTCATTGCCTAACATTACTATAATGCAAACAGCTAATCTGCCTGGTATCTGACTTTCTTCCCTTCAGTTCACACTAGATATCAATGTTTTTCTATACCTTTCCTCACATTCACCCATTTACTCTCCCATTTAAAATGGAGAGCTGCTTACTGCCTATCACGCAGAGCTCACCTCTTCTGCCTAGTTTGCAGCAAATTCCACAAACTGGTCCCAGGCTACTGAGTCAACAGAGCCTTCCATTCTATTCATCCCCTCGGTCTTGGGCACACATGGCTATGCTCATTACTCACTCCACACCTCTCCCAACTGGAGTAACTTTTCTCCAGCATATTCTTATTCAAGTCATATCTGTCATCCAACATTATATACAGTCCCTGAAGTCAAGAAATTTACTTTTGTATATTTTTCTATAAGAGTTCATATCTATCATCTAATATTATATACATTCCTTGAAGTTAGAAATTTATTTTTTGTATTTTTCTATAGCAGTAAAAGAGTGTATGCAGGGCATTCTTACTGATCAAGGGACATAAACTGCTTAAGAACTAAGCAGAGAACTAAGATGATGTCAGAAATCAGAATTTTAAAAAGCCTACCAATCAGCAAAGAACAAACTGATGTTAGAACTTTCTGAGAACCACAAACTATTTTGACTGTTTACTTTATGTTCCTCTCAAGAATCTAACAAAGCATCACCTCAACTAAATTATCTAAAACTTGTTAGGCTGTCCTGAGCTTTTATTTTGAAATAATTTTAGACAAAAAGATTTTTTTAATCACTTTATAATAAATTGCTGACTTGTTAATTATTATGTATACCCTACTGGGACAATATTCTTAATTTTTTTCCTTTTTATTTATTTATTGCATGCAGGGTCTCACTACACAGTTTAGACTCGTAGTGATCTTCCCCTCTCAATCTCCCCAGCACTGGGATTACAGGCTCACATCACCACACTGGTTCTGGTGGGGGCACACCAGGCCCAGGGTTCCTGGGATGGCATGGCACAGTTATAAGGGATCAAACTCAGGTCTTTACGCTTGCCAAGCAGGTGCTTAGACCACTGCGCTATCTACCCAGCCCTGGGACAATATTCTTAAAATAACTGTTACCACCAAGATCCAGAAATTAACATTGACATTAGTACCTCTATCTGGCCTAAGGAACTCCTTAAATTTTACTAAGCATCTCAGTAATTGTTTGAACACTATTATATGACTTGTTCTCCATTGACTGCATAGATCTTTAAAATTCTGATTGCCACCACCACCTTTGTTCTTTTGATTAAGCCCATTATTCAAGAATTGCATTAGCAAAATGCTTGGTGGGAAATAGTGTTAGGGGTGGAACTTTAGCCTTATACAAACTAGACAAGCACTCTACTAAGCTATATCCTCAGCCCTCAAGAATTACAGTTAGCACATCCCTTCAATATTCTCCCATCTGGAACAACTCAGACATCCTTTAACTTTCACGACTGTGACATTTTGACAGTAACAAGCCAACAGTTATGAAGAACAGTCCCTCAGTTTGGGTTTGTTTCCTCATGACTGAATTCAACTTATGCACTTTTAGCAGAGATATCATAAAATGAATGTCGTTTTATTCTTATTGTATCCTTTCAAGTAGCACATAATTTCAGTTTTTCCCATTAGTGACACTATTAAGCTCTTGCCTGCTAGGTTTCTCCATTATAAAGTTATTCCTTTTTTCTTTGCAACATGTACTTAGAGAGTAATTTTATCTGGGCATAGTGGCATAGGCCTGTGCCTCCAGCACCTGGAAGGCTGAGGCAGGAGAAATACCAAGAGTTCAAGGTCAGCCTGAACTACTAAGACCCTATCACAAAAGCAAAAACAAAACAAAAAAGTTATTTTAGTATCCCCCAATGTCCCTTAGCTGGATTAAATATTACTATGATGATTCTCAAATGGTGACTTTTCTATCATTCCTTAATAAATCAAGCAATAATTAATACATTAGGCAATTTATTATACAAAAGCATTCTATCCACTCATTAAGTCATCTACTTATTTTTATCAGTATAACTCACTTTGATTTTATTGTCAAATTTCACCTATTTACTTTATGTATTTAGTACAGAGTCTATAGGGTGTCTGTGTTAGTTGATACATTGTGTCAACTTGGCTGAATCAGCTCCAGCAGCATGGGGGCCTCGCCCTGTAGGTGGGCAAGGCCCAGGAATTGAGAAAGGCTGGAAGCCGCCCTGCCTGGCCCCGCCCGCTTCCATGGAGAAGTCTCCGTCTAGAGAGGAGCTTGACCTTCGCAGCGGAGCCACTTTGGAGGAGCTCCTATCTTCACTGTGGAGCGCTGGTTTACGCAATCAGCGCAGAAGGAAGAGAGAGGCTTGATGGACGCGGCTGCAGCTGCTGCTGCTCCTCTGCTCTTCATTGTATTCTGCCGCATGAACTGCTGTGGTTTGCCTTGGAGCCAGCGGAATATGGACTAAACCCTCCAGTAACTGTGAGCTAAATAAACCTTTCCTTCTTTCATTTTGAGTTTGGGATATTTGTCCCAGCAACGAGTAAAAAGTAACTAAGACAGTGTCACTACATAGATCTGACTTGTAGTGATCCTCCTATTTTCAGCCTCCCAAGCACTGGGATTACAGGTGTGTGCCACCATGCTCAGTCTCAATCTCCATCTCAGTGCACTGGAAACAGGGCCAGCATGACACACTAGGGATCAAACCCCGGTCCCTGCATCTGCCTAAGCAGGCACTTTAATCCGCTGAGCTACCTGTTTGGCCCCCCACCTATTTATTTATTTACTAATTATATTTCCTTCAAATTCAAGATCCTCCTGCCTCAGCCTTCAACCTCCTGAGTGCTGGGATTATAGGCTACAGATGTACACCACTGTGCCTGGTATTACTTATTTTAATGCTCAAATTCAATCAGTGAGATGCCTTTTGATCTGATTCTATGTCCTTTTCTTATATCCGTATCATTCTTTGTACATTCCTTTACTTTGTAGTTCAACAATATGTTCTAAATTCATTTTGTATTTTTCCCCACACAGTCTTGGAATCAGCCATTTCCAAGGACCTATTTGTCCTTTTGATGGAAAATATATTTTAGAAAATAAGACCTGATTGTTAAGTGTTCTAATAATAAAGCAGTAGCTTTGCTGTTTCAAGCCTTCTGAGCCAGTTAAGCTAGAGAATACAAATAAAAAGAAGCACACACACATACCCCTTTATAGCCATATTCCTATATCTATGAATATACAGTAAAAGTCATAAATTCACACATATTTCCAACTCTATTCTAGCACAAGGTCTTATTCCTTTTTCATATGTGTAGCTATCATTTCAAAGAGTGAAAATTTTGGATACTGTTATCAACATATGGACTTACTTGAATCAGTCTCCTTCTATACATAACAAATTTCCTGTCACTCCCCCACCCCCCACTATGTGTAGCCTCATCCATTTGGGTTCTTATATCCCACTCCCGACTGCAACCTCCAACACTGCCCCATACCACCTCTCTTCCAGATGTCCTCCTCTCTCTATCAGGTTCCAATATCTTATAGTAGGTTGATGCCATTGCTACTCCCTACCTTGGAGAAATGACTGATTCCAGGGCTGGGGCAGGAAATGTAAAACTGAGGTTGGAAAATACTGTTGAGGTAGGAAGTAAAAGTGTTCAATGCTTGCTCACCTTCCACCCCCGCAATGCAATCAGGATATAACACATCTATCTCTCACTGAGAATAGGAATGCACTTGTCACTCTGTGTATCAACAGTCCACAGGGCAACCCCACTACTCCTTCTTCCTTACCATTCTACAAACACCTGCAAGTCCCCCTCACTCTGCAGGATACAACACCAAGCACCAGATTCTCCTAGCCCTAGCCTTTAAAATATGGCAGTTAGCTCCACTGAATCTGCCCATGGAAGATCTTTCAGTGAAAAATTTGTTTTTGTATATCCAGGATTGTGAAGAAAGAAAACTGAAATTTGGATAAAAACAAACAAAAGGGAAATGGAATGATGACAAAGATGACACTTGTCTATTTTGAATTTTATACCATACCTATGATCTAAAGAAGGGAGGAAAACTTTAGTATATTTTCCCTACTATTCAAGACCCTGTGTTTACACTAGTATTATTAGCTCATCTGTATTCTGGTCATTTATATGCTATTTCTACCAGGAAATGCAATTCAAATTGCAAATCAGTATAAAGGATCAATTTTTAAAAATTAAGTTTCATTTGACCTCTTATTTAAAAAGACTCAAAGTACTTCCAAATCAGCAATAAGTGTAGGTTTGTCCAAAAAGTCCACATGAATTATTTTGCATAATGTAAAAGTAAATTCTGGAAATATATTTAAAACATACTTACAGACACATGATACTTGACATAATAATGAACAATCCAGGCAGGTATGAGTACATGTGTAACAGCAAAGATACTGCGCCAGTATACCTTATAGATCTGAGGGAAGAACATATACACAAAATAAAAAGATGGCTTGTTTTTTATGTTTATAATGATTACTTTCCAAATTTCTAAAATGAATTTACTTTTTTATAGTCTATAGATAACCTCACACACAGTATTTTTTTTTACTAAATGTAGAGCCTGTTACATGATACTATATATAGAGTCCATGGCAGATAAGACAAGTATCATTTTAGTATGACCATTTCAGATTTTTTTTTAAATAAATATTTCTAAAAACATGGCTCATAAAATTCATAGGGAAACACACAAGACCCAGAATAGTAACAAAAACAAACAAAAAAACCCTAACCAAAAAGAACAAGGCTAGAGGCATCATTTGATTTCAAACTAAACTATAAAACTATAGTAATAAAACAGCATAATATGGGCACAAGAGACAAACAGACTAATAAAGCAGAATAAAAAAACACAGAAACAAACCTATGTAATTACAGCCAGCTGACTGTGGACAAAGAAGTCAGAAATATACACTGAAGAAAATACAGTACAGACTCTTTAAAAAATACTGCTAGGAAAACTAGACATCCACACACTTACAAAAGACTTAGGGATGTAGCTAAGAGGCATAAGTGCCTGCCTGGCAAGCACAAGGTCCTTAGTTCGATCCCGGGTACCGCAAAAACAAACAAAAAAAACACCCTGATGTGCCACTTACAAAAGTCTTAAAACTAGATCCCTAATTCTCACCCTGTATAAAAATTAATTTGAAATAGACGAAATACCTAAGTATAAGGCCATAAACTTTTAAACTGTTAAAAGAAAACATAAAGGAAGCATTTGAAGCCATAGGCACAGGCAAGACTTCTGAATATCACTCCAATAGCTTAATAAATACTAGCAAAAATCAACAAACAAGACTATATCAAATTTAAAAGTTTCTGCACAGCAATAGAAATAAACAACAAAGAGACAACTTATAGAATGGAAAAAAATATTTGCCAGCTCTTCTCTGACAGAGGAGTAATATTTGAATATTTTAAAATTCAAAAAACCCCAAAAAATGTAAGTTTTCAACCAATAAATGGCAAATTAGTTGAAGTCACTATTCAAAAGAATACAAATGAACAATAAATGTACAAAAAACATTCAACATCTTTAACCATTAGGGAAGTCCAAGTCAAAACTATAGCAGACTCTTATATACCTCAATTATAAAGGTTATGATCAGAATACAAAAAACAAAAACTAGCAGGATGGGGGATGGGAGGAACCCTTTTACACTGCTAGGAGGAATTAGTGTAAATTAGTACAGCAAATAATTAGTATAAATTTATACTAATTACTAGGAAATCAATATGGACACTTCTCAAAAACTAAACACAGAGCTACCCATCCTTGATAAATTAAATGTAGAGCTGCCCAGCTATACTATTCCTTGCTATATACCAAAAACATTAAAGTCATTACACTATAGAGATACTGCATACCTATGTTGAGGACGATGTGCCATGCACAATAGCCAAGATTTAGAACCAACCTAGCTCCCCAAAAACAGATGAATAAAGACAGTGTGGTACAATACACAATGAAGTATTAATCATAATAACAGCCAGATGTGGTGGAATATGCCTGTAATCCCAGCACTTGGGAGACTGAGGAGGAAGGACTGCCACAAATTCAAGCCCAGCCTGGACTACACTGAGTTGAAGGCCAGCCAGAGCTACAGTGAGACTCTGTCTCAAAAGAAAACAGAACCATGCAAAATGCATGGATCTCAATGTAGTGCTTATATCAGAAGCATCCTAAAAAAAAAAAAAAAAATCATATTAAGGCTTATTTTCCAGTTAGGTCTTACGTAGGGGGAAATACAGTAGGTATAAGGCAGACAACCTTGAGTGCACCAAGGTTGCAAAAGCAATGTTTTACATACCAAGTTAGGGATGTTCTAAACTCATTCTGAGATATTGACTTCTTTTTTTCTTTTTCAGACAGGGTCTCACTACTACACTGGAGGCTTGCCTTGTGCTCAGTTTGTAGTCCAGGCTAGTCTTGAACTTGAAGTGATCCTCCTGTCTCAGCCTCCTGAGTGCTGGGATTACAGGCTGGGAGTACCAGCATAAATCACCACACTAGGCTTGATGGTAATTTTAAAAGAGAAAGACAAACTAGGAGTGGTGGTGCACACCTATAATCCCAGAACCTGGAGACCAAGGCAGGAAGATTATTGAAAGTTTGAGGCCAGCCTGGGCTACAGAAGCAAGACCTTGTCTTCAAAACAAAAGAAGAAATAAACATGGAATTTTTCCATGGCAGCCAACTAGAGTGGAAAACACCTATATGTCAGTGAAATTCGATCTAGAGTCTAAGTACTACTACAGAAGAAAAGTCAAAGTTATATAGAATTCAACAAATGACATTTACTTCCTTCAATACTAGCCAATGGGTAAGATTTCAACTTTGAACCAATAACTGTCAATGTCTACAGGTAATATCAGGAATAAGTTAGGATAGACTTGAATTAAACGGTTACATTTTACCACAATAAATTTCTCAGGAAAACTTAAGCCAATTCCATTGCATTGGACTTTGTAGCACAGTAAGAGTAGAAAAATGTGCTTTTCAGCATGAACTTTAATTTGTACCTCTGTGTCCATAGGTGATTCATTGAATAGTTATAGGCCTGTTTCCTCACATTTAAAATGAGGCTTAATAAATAAATAAATAAATAAAATGAGGATTAATATATTTTATACTACATAGGAGTAAAATGAAAGTAATACATCTAAAATCCTCAACAGAGTAACAGGCACACAGCTAATGAGCACCAAATACTTATTATTATTATTAGTTACTGTTGTAGGAAATTGAAAGCAATTCTGATAGTGTTCAAATTCATAGCTATGTGATTAACAGACTTCAAAGATATACACAGAATACTGAAAGTAAAAACTTCAAATGAATGATTCCGCCTAACAAAATGTCTTTTCTTAAAGAATAACTGTTAACTGTTTAGACAGTAGCTTTTGAATGTGACTCCCTAAGTATACAAGACTGGCTTTACCTTTTACTCCACAACACGGGCTAGACTACCAGCCAGGAGCTCCTCCGGTGGGTGGGTGCCAGCCTACAACTTCAACTTTAAAGGCTACTGTCCTCAAATACTACAATCACAGAACTTCAGTGAATTCTTGTCTGTTGATCTGGGAAGAGTTCTACACCACACGTGCAGCATTCTATTAAAACTCAAGATTTGGCCCCGTCTCACTACAGATGACAACACAAGGGCATATTTTTCCAAAGCATGCCCCGTCAGGGCTCTCAGGACAAGGCAGCGCCTCGCTAGACCCAAGTCTCTCTGAACCTGACTGTCCCTCGGAACTACCGAGACTTGCGGGCTCACAATGTCAGTCCTCGCGGTAGCTGTAATGGGCGGGCTGGGTGCTGCTCCCTCACTCACCATCTGCTTCCAAGGGGCCCTGTCCTGCAAAAATTTAGTCCAGAATTTCTCCAAAGGCCCCAACTTTGTGGGGGGCAGCACAGGCTCCCGAGCACTCAGCTCCTGGTCCTTCAGCCATCGCCTCCTCAACTCTTGCAGCTGCTGCAGCCGCAGTTTCTCATCCGGTGTGTACCCTGTCATTTCGCGGCTGATAGCAGGACAAAAGGACGCGGGGCGTCCCGAACCAGGGTCTTGTCACTTAGACTGGTCGCGCTCGGTAACGCGACCTTTCGAGGACGACCGGGGCCGCGCGGTGTTATGACGTCACATCCTGATCCCGCCCCTGCAGTGTCATCAATCTCCTACACAGGCAAGCAAGTTCGAGCATGCGCAGAGCTCTCTGCCCGCGTTCTTATTGGCCCAGTATACAAAAGAAAGGTGGGCTGGTGATGCTTTAGTAATGGGATGAGGAGGATAGTGACAGACAAAATTAAATTTATAAAAAGCAACCCCCAAAAACCCAATCTAGAAAACTACACATGGATCAAACTGATATAAATGGTAGTGTAATCTCAGAGACACAATTCCAAGTCTTTAAACCACCAATTATTGAATATTCATAAGGATAAGACACACACACACACACACACACACACACACACACACACACAATAAAACCACACAAAAATGGCTTGCACTATTTTTAAATAGTTGTTTGGTGGTGTCTTGGTGGTTATGGTCTTGTTAATATGATAATGAAAATAAGTGTTAATGTTGGTATTTTTTTCTACAAGAGAAAAGATATAATATAAATATATACATTAAATAAGATTAATTAAAAAACTTGTATTCTTCAATTCTGAATAGGAAAATTCAGAGTGAATTCTGATGTATTTTATCTTTAAAAAGAGATGTCACTTTTTTTAGCCTGTTGATTTAAAAATGTTTAATCATCATTATTTTAAAAATGGTCAACCCTGTCCCCAAGTATCTCTGGTTCCTAGACAGAGGCCTGACAGCTTCTCCGCAAGCTTTCACACTGATCAGCAAACCCCAGCCTTGCCCATTTTCCATTGGAAAGGACCAGGTTCCTTGAAGCAGCAGTTATCCATTGCATTGCTTGCCCCAAAGACTTCTTTGAACGCTTCATAATTTTTGAAGATTCCAAAGAGTTTTTTTTCTTTTTAAGGTGGGTTACATCCATTGATATTCACTGCATTTAAAATTAAAACATCTTAAAAGCAACAATACACTCATTGACAAAAATTGTTTAATGAGAGGAATGTCTCTGTTTTACTATTTTGTATTTCCTCTTAATGTCTGCTTTAATAAATGAGAGCAGAATTCTTAAAACTGCTTCTGTGTTTGGTCACATATCATGTAGTCTCTGGACTACTCTTTATACATTTGGGAGAGAATGAAAGTTTTAAAAGAAAAAGAGCATGTTGTCATTATTATGGAAATAATTTTGACCTCACAGAGTCTATAAAAGGATCATAGACATTCCCAGGTCCCCTAAGCCATACTTTAAGATCTACCATCTTAGAGAAATAGGTAATTCCAGATCTAAGTTAGGAAATATAAAAATAAATCTGTGTCTTCCTGTTATGCTAATGTAGCAGAAAGACCAATATTAATCCAAATGGAAGACTTTTTGCACTGGGGAATTAGAAGACAACGTTTACCATGCTAGTGGGCTGTGGCATCCAGAGGTGTAGATCACCAGCCCAGAGTCAGGTTTGAGTTCAGGTTAAATATGGTTTCTGAGTGGGAAGTACAAAGCTGATAGCAGGTTATTACATGATTGGTTACATGGAATACAAGAATTAGGTCATATATCATCAGGCAGGTTTGTATACAGGAACATTCTGGGAAGAAGGGTCCTGAACAGAGTAGATAGAGTTGGAAGTGTCTTTGATTGGGCCAATCTTCCCCAAAACACGCTGGACTTGAAGCCCTTAAACAAGTTTTAATTACTGTGGATTTTTAAAACACAGCTAAACACATTTAGTTTAAGGGGGAACTTCTGGGCCTGGACAGTCAAGGCTAGCTACATTACACGAGGCAGGAACAGTCACAGTACATGAATTGATTTCCAACTTTTGTTATAATATACCTACAAGTCTACCATTGTATGAGTGTACCCTAACACTAGAGAGTAGAGAAGTTTTAAAGACTAATGGGGTTATGTTAAAAGGATTTGGAAGCCAACTTGAATTGGACCCCAGTAGTCAGAGTTGGAAAAATTTGAGCATCAATTAATAAACTGAATGGGTTTTAAAATATCAAATATATTTATACATGAATTGAAGAAAATTTAAAAAAATTTTTTGGTACTTTTGGATGATGTTAGGGAACATCTGGTTATTTTGACTGGTTATTTTGAAATATGATTTTTTTAAAAAGCACCTTTTTTAGACACCATATAAGTTGCACATAAAAATAATAAAATAGTTAAAATTTCTTCAAAGGAGCATAAAAATGGTTAAAAAAAGAAGGATTGGGTTAGAATATCACTATTTTGCAACCCTTGGTTCATAATGATCATCACTGATGACTGCAAATTTTCTTTAAGAGAAAGCAGTGGTGACCCCTGGTGGAATGCTTATTTATTTATTTATTTATTTATTTTTTTGCTTATAGTATACTTTAATTCCCAATGCACATTCATTCACTCAATGACAGACTAAAATATACATTCTTTTATGATAAGCCAGAATATCCATTATCCCAATAATACAAAAAGAAAACAGGTACAGAATTAGTATTAAGGGACTTCCTTAATTAAAATTACCAAAAAAAGGAAAAAAAA
>NW_004524621.1:14079396-14082896 GCF_000260255.1 Octodon degus | reverse complement strand
TCTGTACTTTGAAAAAGTGCTTTGGAAAGAAATAGAAACTAATATAACCAGCAACTTCATAGTGAAGTCCATTACTTACAAAGGCAGATACTGACACACCGTGTACCAGAGCACGGTCTTAATTAATACCCTCAGTTGGACTCTGGGGCACACAGCTGGCATGCTGAGCACTGCCTTACTATCCTTCTGAGATCAGCAGAGCAGAATAACTTACTTGTCTGATGTCTTATTTTTCGTTTTGTTTTGTTTTGCTTTTTGCAGTATTGGGAGTTCAACTCAGGTCTTATACTTGCTAGGCAAGAACTTTATCAATGAGATACATTCCCAACCCTTTTAAAATTTGTTTTAAGATAAAGACTCACTGAGTTGCCCAGGCTGGCCTAGAACTTTTGATCCCCCTACTTCGGCCTCCCTAGTAGCTGGAGTTCTACATACCCCAAACAAGTATTTTCTGCTACTTGGATCCCTGCACTTTCTGTCAGTGTTAGGTACTTTAGAAAGAGTGACTGATTAAAATCACTAACAGAGAAAGTCTTCCATGTGTTTGAATTTCCACAGTAATGTCAAAAACATAGTGTGATACTGTCTAGGTCACTTCAAATACTCAAATGTACTTATGTATACAACTTCGTGGGAGCCAATCAGAGGCCGTGTGATGTTCTTGTACATATCTGAATACAGATTTTGTAGTTATTCAGATGTAAGGAAGTGCTGAATAGTCACCCAATGGCATGTTTCATGGTATACAGATTGCAGCTTTATATATGCTCACCAGCAGCAGTTCACATAGTGAAGCAATTAACCAGTAAAATGGAATATTCTCATTGTCTTTCTGTTGTAAAAACATTTTTTACTACTCTCATTTGTGGGTTGCTATTAAATAGAGCAGTTTACCAAAACAATGAAGTGGTTCAAATTAATGTTATTATTTATAAAGAAAAATGACACAATGTGCAGTGAATCAGTTGATGGCCCAGCATGCTGAAAATCAAGGCAGAGCCAAGTGTGGTGACACATGCCTGTAGTCCCAGCACGTGGGAAGCCGAGGCAGAAGGACCACTGTGGTTTCTAGATCAATCTGGTTACCTAGTGTATTAAAGGCCATCTGAACTATATAACAAGATCTTGTCTCAAAAAAACTCAAAAAGCCAAAAACAAAAACACGGGCTGGCCAAATAGCTCAGCGGATTAAAGCACCTGCAAGCAGGAACAGGGGTTGGGGATTCAATCCCACTGGGGGCCTGCTGTGCCGGCCCCGCCCCCAAGGTGCTCTGAGACAGCAATTGAGACTGGACATGGTGGCGTGCGCCTGTAATCCCAGCTCTTGGGAGGCTGAAAACAGTTGGTTAACTACAAGTCTGATCTAGTAGTGAGACCCTGAACACCCTGTAGACCCTACCTAAAATACACACAAAAAAACCCAAAACCCAAAACCAAAACAAAAAACAATGCAATACATAATGACACATATAATTCCACTATTCAACTGGGTTTATTTTTTTGTGTTGTTAAAACTTAGGCATTATTTGAATTTTATTACTTTTATATTTTTATTTTCAATTAATTTGTAAATTAATTTCAGCTTTGTAGTTTAAACAAACTATACATTGTGAGTTTATATGTAATTTGATGTTGAGAACATGTAAGTGAAGGTACAATGAAAATAATTTAACACTGGAGATACGCAAGAATTTGTCTTCCCTCTATAAGTGATTATTGTATTACTTAAGTTAAAAAGAAATGCTATTATAACATTATACAATTTTGTTTCTTTTTTAAATTTTGTTGTTTTTCTATAGAGTTATTAATAACTCCAACATAGAATAAACCTCAGAAAAATTGAGTGTGTCAATAATTATAAGCATAGGGCTGGGGAGATGGTTCAGTGGATAAGTGCTTTCCTGACAAGCACAAGGGCCTGAGTTCAATCCCCAGTTCCGCCAAAAAAAAAAAAAAAAAATTATAAGCATAGCTGCACAGTCTTTTGGGGTCTGGAGTGACAAGTTTGTAAGACCTAGTATTTTTTCCTTCCTATTTAAAATCATCCATATTATTTTTAATTTATAGATAACAATTATATGCTTTTATAGAACTCAATGTTGTGTTTTATAGACAAGGTGGAATGATTGACTCAAGCTAATTAACATACCCATTATCTCACTTATTTTTATGATTAGACATTAGAAATATGCTCTTTAAAATTTTCAAATATACAGTATCTATGTTACTGCAAATAACAAGACCTCTCTCCTTTTATGCTGAGTCGTGTGCCATTGTGTGTGTGTACCAAGGCGTGAACACGCCAGGGGGTTCCACACCGCAGCCGTTGTGAGTAACCCTGCGATGAACATGACGGTGCACATATCTCTTTGGCTTGCTGATTGCATTTTCATTGGATATTCATCCAGAAGTGAGATTGTTGCATCAAATGTTAATTCTATTTGTATTTTTAGTTTTTTGAGCAATGACCTAGTATTCTTAAATATATTTTTAAAATCATTCCGTAATTATAGCCTCATAGGTTACATCTTATACATGATACACTTCCCCAAATATCAAGGACAATGGGTTGAAGTGTAAAATTTTCTTATATGTTCCAGAATGGTAACTTTTCTTTTCCTTTTTTCCTTCGTTCCTTTGTTCCTTCCTTCCTTCCCTCCTTTATTTTCCCCAGTCTCTCTATAGACAACGAATTATTTTTTCTCCTAGTTTTTGTTGATTATCTTAGGTGAAATATGGAGAGAGACAGAACAAGGTCTGAATCATTGCATCTGATTTGCACAATGATTGATATGCTTTGAATTTTTTGTTACTTAGATGTGATTATGTGATTTAAGAATTTTTTTTGTTATTGTGTTTTAATCACTCTGTTTGTGCATTTACAAGTTTGGAGATTTTTTTTTGAAGTGCCTATGTCCTATGAGTTCTAGCCCATACAATTTTTATACAGAGATTTGATTTTTAGTTTTTTTCCCCACAATTTTATTGATAAACAAATAGTGAGAGAGTTTCAAATCAAATTGGTGGGACAGTTTCAATAATTAACACACTGCATACATTCCTCCTAGTGGTTAATTGCTGTACAAGATGTGGACATGATATCCTATTTACAAACACCATTAGAACAAATCATTCCATTCAGTAAGAGAGTGTAACTATATATCTCTCCTAACCACTTTGAATACACAGATACAATCATCTGTGTACCCTTTTTTTGTAAAGTTCCGTTATTTGAATATTATAGGTGTGTAAACTCAGCAAAATATTCTAAAAGAGTCCAGTAGCCCATAATAGTATTGGGTCTTCCACTTGATTGGAAATGTCAGAAATTGTTGACCTGAGTCCCCTACAGCTCAACATAACAGCATGGCTTTACTTCTTATATTTCTTTTTTATACTTTTCTGCTGGATGGCCAAGACCAAGGTAAAGAAGGTCCTATGCAACAAGAGTTGTAGCTTTTGGGTCTGATAAGGTCAGTGAAATCCCCTCAGGATTTATC
>NW_004524621.1:14075904-14077165 GCF_000260255.1 Octodon degus | reverse complement strand
AGCCTGTACTGAATATAATCCAGATCAGAGTCAGCTTTCTGGAATTGTTTTATCTTCTTTTTTCAATTCTTTTTCCTTTTTCTCTCTTATTATTTTTTTCTTTCTTCTTCCAATTTTGCTTGCGTATATCATCAGTTCTAGCTTATCGACCTCCGCCTCCATGTTGAATAGTTGACATTCCTCAGACCCCGGCGTTGCTTGGAATGCTTATTTAGTACAGTACTTATGAAATAGTTTTGCCAAAGAAACTGAACCTCAGTCTGGGCATGTTTCTAAATGAAACTTCATATGCAAAGGAAATACAGGGGACAGAGACAGCTCCTTACACAACAAAAACATTATATCTACAGATAAATCCAGGTTGTGGGGAATGCACACAAGAGAGTCACTTTTTCTTTCATGTGTATTTACAGTTTATGCAATTTACAATCATCTTGAGGAGTGGCTTCATGTACCTACCACTGCTTGTTTGTTTTCAAATCTCCTACCCCTCTCCCTGATTACTCACCCAATACCTCTACCTAATTTTTCACTCTTCTTGATATTGTTAATATTAGCTCATGTTTTGGCATATAATGTTTACACTGACTGGGGTTATTAGGGTCCTGTACAGATCATATTTTTATTCTATTTATTCTATTCTTATTTCCCCTTGTACTCCTCCTCAATCCTTATGCTTTTTTTCCTTTAAACTACTTCTCTATTACAAGAGATTCATCTCTTAATCCGTTTCAATCCATTCTTGGTATTCTCTTTGTACTTTTCCTCACTCAAGTGAGAAATACCATAAGGTATTTAAGCTTGTGTGTCTAGTTCATTTTGTTCACATTGTATTTTTCCAGTGCATCTATTTTCCTAAAAAACGTCAGAAATCTGTCATTCTTTATAGTAGAGTAGCATTCCATTAAATATAGATAACACTTTTTTATCCAATCTTCTATTGATGGGTATTCAGGCTGTTTCTAGAGTTTTGCTATTAAGAATTGTGCGACTAGAAACATTAGTATGCTGTATTGCTGTACTATGATATGACTCTGTTTCTTAAACAAAAATACATGTTTAAGGAAAAGCAGAGAACCCGTAGATGAAAGAGGCAAAGCGGGAAATTTGAACACTATCTTGATATATGATGACACTGAGGAACTGATGTCAATTTTTTTTTTTTTTTTTTTGTGGAACTGGGGATTGAACTCAGGCCCTTGTGCTTGCGAGGGAAGCGCTTATTCCACTGAGCCATCTCCCCAGCCCCCTGATGTCAATT
>NW_004524621.1:14055950-14066529 GCF_000260255.1 Octodon degus | reverse complement strand
TTTGGAACATGGCACAAATTCCTACTGGGAGGGTGTGGTGGGGGAGGTGCTGTGGAGTGGTGGGGGGTGTCCCAAGGGGGTGGAAGAGGTTCTCATCCATGCTGCGCCTGGGCTGGAACCAGTAATAGGTCCTGCTGGTGCAGAATAGCCGGAAGCTCTCCCACACACTCACCGGACCTGGGCTAGGACTGGGTCTCTGATTTAAGAATTTTAAAGCCTTTGTTTTTAAAAATATTGTTGAAATATGTTAGTTAACTTTAAGATCCTCCATCATTATATAAATACAGCTCTCTTCTGCTTGCATTTCTAAAATAATATTTTGATCTCTACAGTTTATGATTTATCTTTGACCTATGCACACCTGCTATGAAAGATGCATGATTTCTGTGATTATGATGAAGAATAAGAATATTGAAAAGATTTTCTTTTATTATCTGTACCTGGATATTTCATTAGCATGATGATGCAGGTCATAATATAAAAAGCTATTATTCTACCCACTTCCTTGGGCGCGCGCACACACACACACACACACACACACACCCACACCCCATACCCTACTAACTTCAGATAATATAGCAGCTATCATCACTTTACTCTCTTGGCAAATTTAAAGTATATCTACACTGGACCAAATAAAATAGAGGGTCGAGTTACAAATCTAGGTAAAATCTTTTCCTTAGTATTTATTTTAGCCAGAATTATACCAATGCTTTGCAACATTGCTCAATTAATTGAAGTTACTTGAGCTTGTATACAAATATTTATTCAGTGAAACAATGTACAGACTTTTTTTGGGATAAACTTTGATTACAGTACTTATTTGTTGGCATAGAATTTTTCAGTTTATGTTACTCTTGGTATACAAATTATTGCTCATACTAAGAGTCTGTTTTGTTGATACTATGTCTTTTAGGGAAATTAGGGTTAGAAGAAATTGTTTATTTTACTTCCTCCCAAACAACTCATGAGCAAAAGGGAAACATTCTTAAGATTAGGACCTTAAAATGGGGGATGAAGGAAGAGCTCCATTTGTTTTAATGGACCAAGAATGTAAAGAAACCATATACTTGGATATTTCTCTGCTGATCTTTCATATGGTTGGGTGTAAATGCAAGATTGGTGATGTCACCTGGATGGAGGATGGAAGTCACAAATTCACATTGGATTTTTTTTTAGTATTAAAAGATTGTTTATATAATACATATATACACATTTAGTGGTGTTTTCTTTTCAGACAAAACACTGAAACATTAATTTAAAAACAACTGTATAGAAGATTTGATACCACAACAATAGCTTTAATTTACAGTTTCTTCAAAAGTAGAAGACTGTCACATGTCTGGTCTGATATAACTTTCTACTTAAATGTACTTTAAAATATTTATGTAGAAGTAGATAGTGTATGTGTATGTTAGAAGTAGATAGTGTATGTTCAGCAAATGTCAAGATTTTTTTAATAAGTACATTTCTAGGAGTCAGTATAAATTTAATATTTTTCTGCCTTAAGAAAATAAAAATTTAGGTCAAATGCTAAACTTTCACTTTTGACACTGTCTGCTTCTCACAAAGTAGAAATTTTAAATGGACTTTTAACAATTTTGGAAACATAAATAAAGCCTTAGTTATGCTAAAATTAAAAAATCTCCATAAAGATATCTTAAGAGTAATAAAGTGACTTTCTCGTATAAATAGCTTGAAAAGGTACTTAAGTTTTTCACCCAAATTGTGACATACAAAAAAGGTTAAGACAAAACAACCTATGTGTAATAAAGCTTCAAGCAGAAGCCACAGCATTTATCTTGGTATAATTTCTTTGGTACGCCCACTGTTTAGAGCAGTTTAAATTCATGTTTGTTGACGCCTTACTGATTAAAAATATGACAAGTCAAGCTAGCTAAAAACTAATTTTACCATTTATAAAAATTCAAATTTTACAATAGCTTCCTATAGCAGCTTTAGATAAGTTAGTCACCTTATTACAAAACTAAACAGATTTAATTTTATTTTTATTTTAATTTAATTTTATTTTCTTTGTAAACAGATTTAATTTTATTTTCAAAAATCAAATTGCACTAGTCAAGTATAGGAATTGTAAGAGTCTAAAAGCTAGATTCTAACTACTGTATCACTTAATGTACTTTTTAAGGTTGAAGTACCTAGACCAAAAAGGTCAATCATGAAAGTCCTATTTATCAAGACAAATACAGTAACACTGCATCCAAAAACAACCCAAGTTGCCACGGCATAAATCAGGGTTGGCTTCTGTCCAGTAACCCTGGAAATGAAGCCATCTTTGTAAATATGTGCTGCTGCTTCTTTAACAGCTAATACAGGAAATACACTTCTTCTTTAGCGCCAATCTTAAGTGTTTTTTTTTTTAAATCAAAGAATGGCAGTGTAATGGCTGAATTGGCAATGATAATCAAAGGTATTTTGTAAAACTTCAGTAGATTCAAGCCAATACTTTTCAATTCGAACTTGTTTGCTTACTTGACAACTTTAGTGTTTTCCTGGTGACTTTTCTGTGCTCTTCGGTGGTGTCATACTGCCTCCATTACAAACTGGTGACAGCTGTCCCCCTTTTCTAAAGGTGTCTACATAGTTGCCTTCATCCAGCATGGCCAAATAATTCGTATGCATCTGTATGTTGTGTCTGTCTTCCATGGGTATCTTCTTGAAAGTCTTCAGCTTCACTGGACCAGTGCTTTTTACTACACTGACAAAAGGCACCATCCAGTCTACACATTCCGAAATGTCCCATTCCAAGCCTGAGGCTTTCTTACCCATTTCAATAGAGGTGAAATGGCACAAGGCAGCTGCAGCCAGTATTCTGTACAGGAACTCTAATGAGTTCATGGCTAGAATGCACAGATCCAAAAGCTGGGTGATGTGGATGAAGGATACTGAGGTAGAAGAACTTTAGGAGCAATCTTAAGAGCGTCAACTTGGAGAAGGAGATGTAACCAGGAGATGACTGTGACAGGACAAAGCTCCCACTTTAAAGCCTTTAGTATAATAAGTTCCATCCTTAAAATATCATCTGCATTGCAAGCACCATCAGTGACATAAGCAAACTCTTGGAGTTTGGGGAGCATAGATTTCCTCTAAAGGCCATTCTGAAAGTTATCGATCTCATCTGTGGCTCTAGGTCATAGTGCAGAACTTTGAAATTCTTGTCATGAACTTACATGCTTTCTTTTTTTTAACATGCTTAGCCAAACCTCATGGGAACATCGCCAGCTTAAATCTGGCAAAGGTGAAGGATTAATAAAAAGATTTTTAAATCTATGGTTTGTAAATCTAGAGAAGTCAGTTGTTCTTATATCTTTTTGTGTGGTGTATCAATCAGAATACAAGGACTGACTCCCCCAGATAATACAGGTGGCCAAAAGTTCCTTATCTCATATTGATGTTTCCTGGTCTGACCTCTCTTCTCTATTTTTGACATCCTGTGCTGTTTTTCTCTTCTTGACTTGGATTATCTGGGCTTCTTGGGGGGAATCTAGGTGGCTAGGCTGGGCATGCTGCTTAGCTTGTAAACGGGTGTTTTGTCTTGACATTGTCTTCTTTCAAGTGTATGAAATTGCGGGGGTCCCCGAGGTGCACCCGGCCGGAGCTGAGGTTGCGGTGGCTCCTTCGCGGTGGGCTCCCTGTGCGTGGTTCCTGCACCTCCCGCCAGCTCGCTCCTGTCATCTCCACTGTAAAGCCTGGTGTTGGGCTGGGGCACGGCCCTGGTGTCAGTTCCAGGGAGTCTCTTGTGGGGCGAGGAAGAGCTAATGAGGCGGTGGGGTATGCCCCGAATCCCGCCATGGATTTGAAAGTGTGGTGTAAATTAGTGGGACATTCCCTTCAGCAGTCCCTGCCAGGCTGGGCTCAGCTATCTGCTCTTGTCTATGAGATGGAAGTAAGCTTCACATAGGCTCCTTTCCCCAAGGCCACTGTCTCAGAAGAGTGGCTCACTTTACAGGGTTCTATTTACTCACAAGTTCAACTCAGAGAAGCCAGGGATCAGTCATGATAGTTTCTTTTTAAAGGAAGAAAAAGTTTCAGTGTCATAACCCAAAACATTCCTGTGGCCAATACAAAGTTTTCAGTACTTTCCTTATCTCAAACAGAATAGCCAAATTCTTCTTTCAAGTTTGTCTTATGGTGTGTACATATATAACTACTCCTCTAGATACTATTCAATTATAGTAATGTATAATTCTCATTTATTGCATTCCTTCCAGGATCTCATACCATCAAATCCTGATAATTTTTAAAAGCTTATACAAGGAACAATCATTTCATTCAGTAAACATTGTATTTCACATTTTATGTAAGTCAGACACTGAACTAAGCTAATGATAAATTTAAATTTATAAATAAGACTCAAGATTTTTTGACTTGTAATAAAAGAAAACAAGCCAGGTATGGTGATACATGCCTATACACTCAGAACTCTGGAAGACTGAGGCAGGAAGGCCCCAAGTTCAAGCCCAACCTAGCAGTTTAGCAATTTAGCAAGAACTTCTCCCAAGATTAAAAAAAGAAAATGCTGGGAATATAACTCAGTGCAAAAGCCCTGAGTTCAATCCCTGGTACTACAGTCAATCAATCCATTAATAAACCAGTCAATCAGTGAATATGGGCTGAAGGTTTACAGTTTTTTGTGGGAGCCAATTAAATAACAAATACTTGAAATCAGCCTGAGAAGATGGTACTTCCCTAGCACTTCATCTCCACAGGGAGGGGATGATCAGCTGTCTGGGTGAATGAAATCTCATAGCAGAAAAAGTAAACAGAACTGGGAGTATCTAAAAGAATGAGACACTGACATCAGGCAGACAATGATATTCTTTTATGTATTTGGTACAGGGTCTCACTACGCAGCTCAGACTCATAGTGATCCTCCTGTTTCCAACCTCCCCTGTGCTGGGATTATAGGCATGTGCCACCACTCCCAGACTTGGTCGCCAGCTCAGTGCGCCCCAGGAGTGGGGCCAGCAGGGCATGTAGAACTGATCCCTGTGCTTGCCAAAGCAAGTGCTTAGTCCCTTGAGCTATCTCACCAGCCTGAGAAATGATTTTCAAGGAAAAGCACAAATAAATACTTTCATTGCCTCTATTTAGATTTAGGGCCAGGGTGTTCCATTATACCTACTTCCTCTTTGAAATTCCCATTATGGTGCTACAGGCAGAAACAGAATGAGAGTAATTACTATAACAAATGCTGGAATAAATCTGGCTTGTGTATGTATTTGATTGATCCAGGATCTCTCACTTCTAGCTTTAAATCCTAATCCCTGGGATGACTGGTAAGGCTGTTATCATTCTGACTTCATTTTGCATATATTGTTCAATTTTACCCTCTTTGCTTAGCCAATATTATACCTCAAGACCAAGGCCTTTTTGTCCTTCAATATTACCTTTTTTATTCCTATGTTTTTGCTTTTTCACTACCAGTCGCTTGGCTTTTTCCTCTCTGCCAATAGCCAGGTTTACTCAAGCCCCTTTTCCTCCACAAACTTTCACCTTGGAAGTACAGTGAAGCAGAAAGTGCAGCTAAGAACCCAGGAAATGGAAGAAGCCAGGAATGTTACATCCCTGAGGAAGGGCACATTCAGTGAACATAGCCAGAAAAAAAGAAAAAAAAACATGTGAACTGAAACCAAAGATGCTGTTCAGAAAAGACTCCCCAGGCTATTTAGAACACATTATCTTTGCCCCAGGTGCTGAACAGAAAGCTACAGGGTTTAATGTTTGCCCTGCTGGGTTTAGGTCTTGTGTTGGTCCCATTGGTTTCTATACTCCTATTCCTTCCTCTTGAAATGGGACTACTTACCCTGTGCTATTCTACATTGGCAGTATTTAGCTTTTTAAAAATTTTTTATAGGAGCTCAAAGCTAAGAGTTTGCTTTAAGACTCAGAATAAACTCTAGACTTGGTCTTCTTAGCACTACTTAACCTGTTAAGACTCCTTTGTCAAGTAGATGGACTAAATGCATTTTGCGTAAAAAAATATGCATGAGTCTTTTGGGAGGCAGAGGTAGAATGTTATGATTTATGTGAAGGTTTCCCAAAGGGCTCAGGTGCTCATATGGAGGGATTTTGGAAGAGGATTAAACCATGAGGCACTAATAGCTGACTTGCTCTTAGGAGGTGAGACCTGGTTGGGAGGGGTGTGTCATCAGGCATGTGACCCACCCGGAAGGGTAGACCTCCCTCCCTGGCTACTTCTTTGGCTCTCTGCTTCCTGGCCACCATGATGTGACCCACTTTTCTTTTCCTACAGCCATGTGCCATATTGTTTTCTGCTTTGGAACCTATCAACCATGGGCTGTACGTGTGAGCTAAAGCCAACTTCTCTTCCTCAAGTTGTGGGTGTTGGATGTTGTGCCTTGGCAATGAGAAAGTAGCTGGAAAAATCCTTTGTCTCATCTGAGTCAGGAAAGATTTATATATACTCTTCCTCAGAGGCCTTTCCTCTACAATTAGTCCATGGAAATACACTCTGATTCCTCACGTGATGCCATCAATGTGTTTTGTTGGTCTTGTACAGTATAGTTACATCTATATGAAACATTTACACCCTGTTTTGGATATCATTCTATATAAATTTTGTATTGACTTATATAAACATTTCTTAATTTTTCCATGAGTTTTTATGGCTTAGGGGGAAAGTAGGCAGCATGAAAGTAGGTAAGCTAGAAAGATTGTTTGCCATAAGAAGGAAAAAATGTAAGCGACTTAAGAACTTGTGGGAATTTAATTGAATGTGTATCCACAGACCATGGTATTAATGAATTAATCAGCACAGGAACTTGAGTAGAAATGTATTTTTTTCTTTTTTATGTATTTTGTACAGGGCCTCACTAGGCAGCTCATACTTGTAGTGATTCTCCTGTTTTCAGCCTCTCCAGCACTGGAATTACAGGTGTGCACCACTATGCCCAGTCTCAGTGGCCAGCTCAGGGTGCCTGGGGCTGTGCAGGTGCACCATGTCATGCTGGGGATCAAACCCTGGTCCCTGAACTTGACAAGCAGGTACTTATATCACTGAGTTATCTTTTCAGCCCTAGAAATGTATTTCCAAGCAAGTTTATTTATCGCTGGAACAGTTAACTTGAGTTTAAGGTGTTAAAAATGATATGTAAAAAACTCAAAAGTAGGTGTCAGTATACTCATGGCTTCAGAGTTAGGACATTCCACTAGATGGCCCTGTTTAAAAGCATTTCAAAAATGGAGATGAGCCTTTTGCTGATGAACTGTAACTTTCAGACCTTTTCAAGTATTTAGGACACTTCATTCATTACCAATTGTATCTTCTAGTTTTCCAAAAATTCGATTGATGTGGTAAATTTTGTCTCTTCACAAACTTGAAAAATATTTTTAAAAATAAATTAGCCCATCACAAGTCTGCATCTTGTACAGCAATTAACCACTAAGAAGAATATATGCAGTGTATTATTTGTTGAAACTGTACTTTCGATTTGATTTGAAACTGTCTCATTGCTATATGTTTATCAATAAAACTTTGAAAAGAAAAAAAAAAGAAAAATCAAATAAGCACTAACACAATTATAGTGAGGAACCTTAATGCCCCACTGTCACAAATAGGTCAACTAGATTAAAACAATCAATGTGGTAATACTTAATTAAACCAAACCTATGAACAAAAAAAAAAGATAGATATATAGTTACATTCTCTTAATGAATAGAATGATTTGTTCTAATGGTGTTTGTAAAAAGGATCTCAAGTCCGCATCTTGTACAGCAATTAACCACTAGGAAAAATGTATGCAGTGTGTTAATTATTGAAACTGTCCTACCAATTTGATTTGAAACTGTCTCATTGCTATTTGTTTCTCAATAAAATTATGGCAAAAAATAAATTAGCCCAAAGTTTTCTTAATGGAATATTTAGTTTTGAACAAATCATTGAAAAAAAAAAAAACGCACTGAAATGACAGCCTGTCACCCAAAGTGCAGAATCAGCAGCAATGTTGCAAAGTTCAGAAAGCAGCCCAAGCTGTAAATTTCCCTTGCTCCAAGTAGATTTTAAAGGAAACACAGATTTTTACCTCCCTCCCTTTTTTTCTGGCTCTATTTTGAGACACACATTTCAAAATCCCTAAGGTTATTTTGCTATGTTGTAGGAATTTCAATAACTCCAAATAAGCCCAAACCACTCAATTAAAATATTCTCTGAAATTAAATGAGGTTACTATAATAAAAGCCTCAAACCCAGCATTTAGTAGCAAGAGGCTGGCATTTGCCATTATATGTCATTTCCAGAAGGCACTGCTATCTCTTTCTTAGCCACACACCCATTAATACTGGCATACTTGGTATCAGGTGATGATGGTTCTCAAAGAAAAAAAGTCCATTGGATTACAGATAAAGAATGTCAAGGAAATGGATGGCAAGGCCAGACACTATCCTTTCTTCATTTCCCCAAGTTTTGATCCTTCTCAGAGAATACCAATGGTGGTCTCTCCTACTACTTCTGCTCTGACCATCGCTCCAGCAAATTTGATAGTAGTACAATTTGTTTCTTCTCAAAAACAAAGGAATTCAACCCAAGACTTTCTACTCTTATCATCCTTCAAGAGTATTCTCTCTCTCTCTCTCTCTCTCTCTCTCTCTCTCTCTCTCTCTCTTTCTCCCTCTCTCTCCCTCCCCCCTCTCTCTCGTACTTCAATCTATACATTTTTCAAATTTTATGGAAAAAGTAAAACAAAATTTCAGAACAAAATAATAGGAGAATAATAATAGTTAATACATGGACTATTGTTATCTTTCGAGTAGTTACTCAGAGTACAAGATATGGACATAAAAAATCTCCAAATGATATTAGCACAAGCCTTTCTTTTTAATGAACTACGAGAAAGTAGTAGTATAACTATCTTGGATTTTTTTCCCTTTTCCCTCCCCCCCACCTTCCTTCCTCCATCCTAGCTCCTTTTTCCTTTTGAACAATGTCTTCCCATTTCACAAAATGTAGCTATTGTACATTTTAAAACTTACTCTTTCAGTTTCTCACACCAGGGAGACAATCTGATGTTTACTTCTCTAGTGCACTCAACTTTACTGTGTCCCACTAACAATTATAAATGAGAAATTACAGCACTATACTGGGATTAAAGTAGTCTTCCATGAATACTATGGTTATCTGAATTATCTTGGATGTTATGTTCTTCCAAATTTATGGTGGCCATGTATTTTCCTATTTACTGTAACAGACATTTTTTTCCTGCATACTGTGAGGAATTACAGAGAGAACAGAGTCAAGGCATTAGGGTTGGCTGACTAATGTGTGTGTGATTCCACTTCTGGCCATGATCAAGTGCTAGCATCCAGATTTACCTTTTCTCTTCAAGCAACTAGAAAATTAGACATAATATGTGAAAGAATGATTTTGCTAACTCTATATGCTAATATCTGTAATCTGAGCAACTACATCAAAGACAGCAATGTGCAATACAAAAATGATGGTTGGATATCTCTCATCTTGTTCTTCTAAATGTGTACTGTTTCTGATGTCATCAATTATGATTATACTCTCTTTAAAATAATTTTTTTAAAAAGTGAAAAGGATAAGAAAAATATTGAAGTTTCTCGAAAGCAAGCATTAATGTTCAATCATTTGTCAAATCTTGCATACCTATATCTATTAATCTGTATCATATTTTTTTTTGTCTTTTTGAGACAGGGTCTCACTATGCAGCTCAGGCTGGCCTTCAGCTCACTTTGTAGCCCAGGCTGGTCTCAAACTCGCAATGATTCTTCTCCTCAGCCTCCTGAGTGCTGGGATTAAAGGTGCACGACACCACATCTGGCTGTATCTGTTCATCTAAGCAACAGACTTGATGATATAAATACATAATATAACAACCATTGTTAATTTACTATTCTTGTTTTGGAAATCTATACCATATGTATTGTATGTTACTCTGTTTCTGTCTTTTTTTTTCTATATGTTTATGGTTTTGCTTTTTGTTTATACTCTTTAAAATAAAATTAAATACAAAAAAAGACATTGGAAAATAGGTAACATAGGACTATGACCTACAATGAAAGGAAAATAAGTAAAGTAAGCTTCATAATTGTCTCATTTTTTTCGGAGAGATGTTAGCTGGCAATACCGGGAGAGAAATCCAAAAGTCAAGGCAGGCTTACTAAATGGGGGAGACAGAAATTGCACTTTGAGGTGGCCAAGGCAGCAAGGATTTTACTGTGAAAAGAGGGAGCTACACATAGAGAACTCTGAAGTCTTCAGCTGAGTGATGATCTGGTCACGTGTGAGAGAAAACTCCCACAGAAAAAGAAATATAGGCTTTTTCGCAACGGGTTTGCCGTGAGAGCACAGGCATAGTGAAGGCCACCACTAAATCGAAGCCAACATGGGAAAGGAGAAGACCCACATTAATATCGTCGTCATCGGACACGTGGACTCCGGCAAGTCCACCACCACCATCTGATCTACAAATGCGGTGGCATCGACAAAAGAACCATTGAAAAATTTGAGAAGGAGGCTGCTGAAATGGGGAAGGGTTCCTTCAAGTATGCCTGGGTGTTGGACAAGCTGAAAGCC
>NW_004524621.1:14035864-14054835 GCF_000260255.1 Octodon degus | reverse complement strand
TCACCAAGTCTGCCCAGAAAGCTCAGAAGGCTAAATGAATATTATCCCTGACACCTGCCACCCCAGTCCTAATCAGTGGCGGAAGACCGGTCTCAGAACTGTTTCTCCCAATTGGCCATTTAAGTTTAATAGTGAAAGACTGGTCAGTGATAACAATGCATCATAAAACTTATCTTCAGAAGGAAAGGAGAATGTTTTGTGGACCATTTTTTTTTTTGTGTGTGGCAGTTTTTAAGTTATTAGTTTTTAAAATCAATACTTTTTAATGGAAACAACTTGACCAAAAATCTGTCACAGAATTTTGAGAACTATTAAAACAAAGTTTAATGAGAAAAAAAAAGAAATATTGGAAATTAACACAACAGCCAGTGCTAGGCATGTGAAATAGCAAGAAAATTATACTATAACTGGTGGTAAAGGGGACTAATAAATAGGAATAAAGCAAAAATAACATAATAAAATTAGCAGACAAAAAAAAAATAAAATTAGCAGACAAGTATTTTTGAAAAGAAACTACAAATAGGTTCTATCAGTCTGAACCTTTTCATGAAGAACAAGTATAGTGTCCATTCTTATCAGTTTAATAGACATACTTCAGCTATTAAAGAAGTTAGAGCAAAAATCAAAGAATAATCAAGAGAGGAAAAAATTGCATTAAAGAGATCCATGCAAATTTCTGTAAAATAAGAATACAATATCTGAAATAAATAATGTAATAAATGAGGTTAGGAACAATTTAAATACTGTAGACTAAAAAAAAATCGGTGAGCAAAGCAATAGAAACAATCATGCATGAGTAGCTCAGAAAGAAAAAGACTGAAGGACAAAGATCAATGTGGAATCAGAAACCTGGGGCACAGTATCAATATTGGGGTCCCAGAAACAAGATGATGTACTGTAAATATAAAAATGTAGGTTGAAGGCCGGTGAGATAGCTCAATGGACTAAGCTCTTGCTTAGATAAGTGCAGGAAAAAAATCAGAAAGAATATAGCTCGAGTAACACTACTAATTTGACCTAGTTGACATTCATGCCACACAGCAGCAGAAGACATTCTTTCCAAATGAATGTAGAACACTTTACCAAGATAGAGCATATTCTGGAGATTAAAAAAAAAACAACCCAAAGTTAAGAGAACCAAAATAATACAAAACACTTTCTTTAACCACAACAAAATTAAACTAGATAATAACAGAAAAAAAATAGTGGAAAATCTTAATCTAGTTGAACATTAAGCACTACACTTATAAATGCTCCATGGGTCAGAAAAGGAATTGTAACAAAAAATTGAAAACAAAAGCAAGCCACATTACATTATACAAGATTTAGTAAAAGTAATGTTTAGAGGGCAAGTAGCAGCACTAAATATAATATTCAAAACTAAAGGCCTTAAGTCAGTTATAAGTATATGGAAATGAAAGACTGAAAGCTAGAACTGAGCACTGAGCCTTTAATTAGGATTCCTGAGCATATCAGAGTAGCAACGTTTTTGATGAGATTTGAAGCTACAAGTAATCATTTAATCTGAAAAGAAGAGAGTGGAGAAGTTGCCGGTGAAAGCAGGAGAGACCTGAACCAATGTGAAATATTCTGAGGAAGGTGAATTGCTCTAGATGGTGCACAAGAGAGTGAGGGATGCTCAGACTGATACAGAAATGCAGAATGGTTTGTTTACTATAAGAAGTTCATGAATTTTATCATCAGAGTAACAGGGTTAAAATTTGTCCAATAATGCAGAAGTCAGCCTGAAAAAGGAAGAATCTGGAAACAAAAAGAGTTTGTTGTTTGTAGAGTTTACTACAACTACTGCAACTATATAGCAATAGAAGCTAAAGACCCCTCTAATATGGTAGTAGGCGGCATGTATGTCAGAAGTAGTATCAGCCAGGTGGGGTGACGGCCTGAGTGTGAAGTCAAGAAAGGTAAGAAGAGGAGAGCTCAGATGCTTAGACAACCAGCTTGTAAGAGATGTACTTAGCTAACAAGCATCTTTTGTGAAAAAGTCGCCAAGAGAAGCACAGCAGAACCATCAACTCTAATTAGATGACGTCACTCTCTGAAAGTCGGGTTACAGTAAGTTCACACTCTGTTGTCCTTTGAGATGCATTTTGCCTCTGAAGTTCTTAGATGTTAAATCATAGGTGGGGAAACAGCAATGCAAGATTGGAACCTGAAAGACCAGGTAGATGTCGGAACTCTAAACTGGAAATACCAAACAGAATTCTGTGTACCTGTAAAACAGAATACACTTTCTTGTAGCCCAGTGGCTGTGGCCATTCTATAACGTTGTTGCCATTAAAGAGGGTAAGAGAAGTAGCTACGAATTCCAGGGGAAACAAAAGAGGAAATAGCTCTGAGGAACTGAGGGTTATAAAGCTAGGGAAATGGAACAATGCCTCATTTAGGGGGAGTCAGACCACTGGCAGGGCAGTGACAAGGTAAATGTATACCAAGGTTTTTGGATGGAGATCTTGTACCAGTGAGCATAGCAGATGTGGCCTGTGTCTGACATTGACAGGAACAGGGTGGCAGAGCTGGGTTACATTGAGATACTAGAACATATATGGTCTTGATACTGTCTTCTGCATCCTCACTTCCACTTCCTTGCTGCCATAGGAAGAAAGTTGGAAATTCTACAAGGAGTGAGATGTCATACCTACTCAGACCATAAGACTGCCTAAATAAAGCCTGGCAGATGGCAAATACATCATGATTAGGCCTATGGAAATCTGCACAGAAGTCAGATGTCATTTCTTCCATGTCCTCTGATTCCTGAATATGCTCACACTGCTCAGCATCACAGCATCAGCTTGGATGCAGAAATGACTGCCTCTTACAGCCCTGCTGACCATACCCAAATCCAATCACTCAAAAGCAATAGTGAGAAATGTCAACTTCCCTGAAGGTTCTGTGTCCTAGAGAAGCATTGTTGGGGGATGAGTAATACCACAAGGCTTTAATATATTGAGGTTAGAAACTACATTCTATGTTTGTAATCTCAAAATCTCTTCCTGGTAATGATCTCTGCAGGGGTCTTCTTCTCTAAATCTCCCCGGATCCCACTGCATACTTCTCTTTCCTGGAATCTTGCCCTCAAAACTCTTACTTTCAATATTTCTCCCCTTTCTTATGCAAGCAACTCAGCTCCTTCCCCAAATCCAAATCACAAACCTATAGACCCCAATACATCATGGAGTTCAAAACATTTCCCAAGGTCTACCTTCCCAAGGAATCAGTTTGGGTTTCACATAATAAAAGATTTGTTGCTGTTTCATATGAATATAACAATCTAAGGTAAAATATTATTAGCCTAGGAGCACCTGAATTTAAAATTAATAGCACTTAAAAGTGTTACTAGCATAAATGTTAACAACATTTAGTTTAAAGAAGAAAACTAAGCCCAGAAAGATTAAGTACAGAACCTATCTAAAAATCACGAACTGGGAAATGATCCAGGGCTCAAGCCTAGTTCTAATGCCAAAGCCCATGTTTCTATCATGCTGCTATATGTGTATATGTATTTATTATATATAAATGATAAATAATAAAGCCTAACCGTGATATCTGAGTCCTTAAATTTAATTCTTTCCACAGTTCTGTTGCAAACAAAATTGGTTGTGAACCAAACCAAATGGCAAGGCTTACTGTTGGGGAAATTTTCAACTCATGGCTAATTCTGTTTACAGCCAGAACAGTAGAAAGAATGAAGTTAATGAACCAAGGAACCACATATATAAAGCGTTTGGTGATATAAGGGATTGAACTCATGCTAGACAACCCATCTACCACTGAACTACATCTCCAGCCTTTTAATTTTATATTTTTATTTTGATAAGGGTCTGCTTAAATTGCCTGGGCTGGCCTTGAATTCACACTACTTCTGCCTTAGCCCTTAAGTATCTGGAATTACAGAAGTGTCCCACTGTGCCTAGCCATATTACTATATATTTTATTTATTTTTTTTAATTTTTATTTATTTATGTGTGTGTGTGGCCAGCTCAGCCCACCAGGGGGTGGGCTGGCTGGCATGTGGTGCTGGGGATTGAATCGCGGTCACTGTGCTTTGCTAAGCTTGTTCTAAGTAGGTGCTTTAGACCACTGAGCCATCTCACCAGCCCTACTATATATTTTAAAGAACAGTTTGTTGGGGTATGTTTAACTTTAAAGCATAAATTACTCAACATGGAAAACCACAGAAGCATAATAATATAAGATGAGCCTAACTTAAACAAAACAAAGCAAACCAAGATGCACAGAGCTACAAGCAGGTGATGGGGATGGGGGAGAGACTATAGTTCTCAAGCACTTGGGACATACAGTTTTTACATGATTTTTCTTTCTTCCCAATAGCCTTGTGGACTAAGGATTATCATTTTTATGTTACCAATGAAGCTATAGTGCCCAGACAGGTTTAAACTGATGTAACACTGTCAACTTGGCACAGTCTGCCTGTTAAGTTTTTGGGTTAGCATACCCTGCCACCCACTACCCTGCTCAGTCTCTAACATTTCCAAATTTCCAGCTTTTGATGCTCTTGAGGAGGTGAGATTTCTTCTGAAATTTAAAAATTTTGTTTTGGTGATATCAGGGAAAATTTTGATTAAAATATTTTGTGATTTAACTTTAATTCTTAATTGGCTTGATTTTATTGTCACAGTGTGTGTGTGTGTGTGTGTATGTATTCTCTCCCACTATCTCCTTTCCTTCCCTCTCTTTTCCTTCTTTCCTTCCTTTTTGCTGTCTTCCTCTTATTCTCTCTTCCTTCTCTATCTCCCCCTTTCCCATTTTTTGGTATTTTACTGTTGTGTGTTTTTATTTATTTATTTTATGTATTTATTTATTTATTTTTATGGTACTAGGGATCAAACTCAGGACCTTCTGCTTGCCAGGCAGGTGCTTATGCCATTGAGCTACCTCCCAGCCCTGTTGCATGTTTTTAAATGTCTGCCTTTTGCCTTGGAACTTGGATAGTACCTTTGCTTAGTGATCATTAGGCCCACCTTTTCTGAAAAAGAATGTAGATGCTAACTGCCTGTGTTCTATGGAAAAGTAGAAATCTAGCCCTGTCTTTGCTCCTTGTGGGTGGCTAGCTTTTTCTGATTGCATACCTCAGAAAATCTTTCTTTATTCCTAAAGTTAAATACCTTAATCAATGTCTATTGTTTCATAACAAATATATTCTGAGTATATACTCATTTAGTGATAGATTTTGTTCTTCGCTTTAGGGAAAATTTTGGTTCTGTTTTATCTTCTGTTGTTGAATATGCTATTTCAGGGCAATACTTATACTTTGTATCATTTTAATCTGAACATCTTATTTGTTCCCTGTTTTAATTTCTTTATAATTTTCTCCTGTGCTCACAGGGATCATTTTAAGCCAGTGTTTAATACTAGTGACTCTTCAGCTGTGTCTAGGCTGTTCTCTGGCTTTTAATTTATTTGTTGATTGGTAATAATTTTCTTTTGGTTCTGGTTGCTTTCCTTAGCCTTGAAATTTTTCCTTTTCTGATGTTTTAGCATTTTGCCTTTAAGCTCTTATTTCACTGATACTATATTTTCATCACATTTTACTTTAGCATAAGGAAGTGGCGTGTGGGTTATCTTGTCTTTTTGCTTCTGTTTTCTTCCAGGTCATTCTCTCACCCTCTCTCTGCTGTAACATATTCAGTTAGCATGATGTTATTTTCATTTTGCTTAAGTTAACATGGGTCCATTTTGTAAAACTCTTCAGTTTCTCTGTTCTGTCATATTTCTTTTTGAACTTCTTCCCTGAAAACTGTTTCTTATCCCTATGGAAAATAATTTGATGACTGGACATTATTTTCCATTCTCTTTTCTGTGCCCTGAGGACTCAAGGGTGGTAATAAGGGCTCTTCTGGAAACGCCTCTAGCCCTTGTTGTAATCCTGACTCCTCTCTACTCTGGGTCCCAGCAGTGTCCTTTACACTAGGGCCATATTCCCAGGCCTTGGCAGGCATTTCCTAATTCAGAGGCTTTGCTGGGTTCCCTAGCCTTGCAAAAACCTTGCGAAAAAAGCTGGACTATCAACTCCTTTTTGGCTCAGCAAGAGACACAGAGAGCTCCAGTGTGTGTTAGTTTCGCCACTCATTCACCTTCAGCCCATTTCTCTTCATATTCAGTTGAATCCAAGAAAAACAGTACAACTTTACAAATCACTTTTCCTCAGTCTTCTTTCTGGAATGGAGGCATGATAAGCAAATATATCAGCCACCTTTTAAACTTTTTAGTTTTTCAATCTTTAAAACAAAATTTTTGTTCATTTCATCACATCCTGCTAGAGAAATGATTTCCTTTACTCTGAGTTTTCAGAACATTTATTTAGCACTGTTGGTGATTCAAGCAGCTGATTCAGGGGCCACACTTAGGAAAAAAGCAAAGCATGACATTCAGTGTTAGTGTAAAAATAAAATTAAAGACAGAGTAAAAATGGTCCACTTTATTTCATATTGACTTTAAATGGTTTAGATGTTTTCCAGTTTTGCATTTACTTAAATCATATACTTGTTTCCCACAGCTTATAAAAAAGGCAAATACACTTTGAATATTTCTTACCTTTCCCAGTGTTAACAAAGGACTAATGTAAATAGTTGCAGGTTAGGGAAAAACCACCAAGGCATTCTCACAATCACATAAGACATCAGATTTGCATATACTCCAAGATTTAAAATATACTCCAAGTACACAGTATCCTTTCCCTAAGATGTCTCCTTCTAAAAGCAGCTGAGCTGAACATCTCTGACTTTACCATATTTTGCATTTATTTATCTTCTAAAGTAAAATTAATTCTTTCATTACTCCTAGAGATTAATTCTGTGTGCTGACTTCAACAAGACGATGTTTTCCACTTATGCTTAGCTACATTTTCAGCAACACCCTGGGAGACAGTCAGTGCTGTGTACAGGGATTTAGCTGCATGGTTCACATCAAGATCAGCAAAAGGGTGGATAAATCCCTAGGTGGTGCAGGTTTAATTCTGTTGCCACAAAGAGAGAGAGGGAGAGAGGGAGGGAGGGAGGGAGAGAGAGAGAGAGAGAGAGAGAGAGAGAGAGAGAGAGAGAGAGACCCAAATAGTGTTTAGAGTCCATCAGTCTCAGATTCTACAAAGAGCACTGGGTGGGAAACAGCACTTCTTGTTGCCTGACCACCCACTACCCTCGTGGGTCGCAACTGCAAGCCACACTGGAGAGGCTCAGTCACTGAGGCCCAGTGATCACGATGTTCAGTGTTGCTGGGTCATAGGTTCTCGAAAGCTGCTAGTCTTCTTTTTAGCACTTGGAAAGTGTGCTTCTCTATTTGCTTAATTCTTCCCATGTTTCTTGGATGAGTTACCATGATTGCTCCACATGTCACCTTAACTCAGTGAGCAAATTAGGAAGAGTCGTTGACTCATTTTAAAGTATAACAATCTCTCGTAGGCACAGTGGTTGAAAAGAAATAGAGACTTGCCTGAGGTCACAAAGCTGACTTAGAATTAAAGAAAACACTAAAACTTTAATACACTTCCTTCAAGGGCTCTTTTACTCCATTGCCCTCTTTTCCCTGTGTTATCACATTCATCACTAGAAACTTGCATCGTAGCCATGTTCCTACAGAGGCATTCTAGATGTTAGTAATTTCACATTTTGGCTGTTACAACAAAGTGCCTTAGAAAAACTGGGTTAAGCAAGACATTTGAAGTCCAGTTATGATAAAGTCCAGGTAAGCAATCCATCGCTGCTATGGATGCTCCCTTTTTTCTTTTGCTGCCTTGCTTCAGGAGATGGCACCTTAGTACAAGGTGGTTATTATGGTTTTTATCCTCATTTCATCTTTTTTATTAGTAAGGATGTAGAGAGAGGTAACAATGTTGGTTTAAAAGCACACACCTCTGCTCATACATCATGTACTTGAACTCAGTCATATAGCTACATCTAGCTACAAAAGGAAGCTTGGAAATTTCCTCTTTGGCTGGGCCCACCTAAAAATTCAATTTTTGTGTAAACAGATACACTGATAAAATTTCAGCCTCTGATGCACATATGCACTAAATTAAAGTAGTGATTTTTTTTACAAAAGTAGTAAAGTTTTAGATTTTAAATTATAAAAGCCAGAAAGTGTATGTAGGTTCTAAAATTCTACAAAAGGTAATCTATTTTTTAATGTAGTTTAGGATGCAGCTTCTGCCTAAAGATTTACAAAAGTAATATGAATTCTACCTAGTCTTCACAATGTTTATGAAATGAATAGATGAAAAGACAAATAATAACAAATGTCGATCAGGATTCAGAGAGGGCTGGTGAGATGGCTCAGTGGTCTAAAGCACCTACTTAGAACAAGCTTGGCCAAAGCACAGGGACCACGGTTTGATCCCCCAGCACCACATGCCAGCCAGCCCTGCCCCCTGGTGGGCTGAGCTGGCCACACACACACACACACAAATAAATAAATGTTTAAAAATAAATAAATAAAATAAAATGTACCAATGATAAAAAAAAAAAAAAAGGATTTAGAGAAACTCTAAGTCTGGTAGCCAGTTAGTGGGAATGTAAAACGGTGCAGCCATCTTGTATAACATTTGACAGTTTTTTTAAATGTTAGTTATCACATGACTAAACAATTTCATTCCCACTTTAGTACTCAAGAGAAATGGAAACCTGTGTTCACTTGAAGACTTAATACATGAGTCCTTATAGAAATCCTGAAGTGAAAATAACTCAAATGTTCATTAACTGGTGAACAGATAAACAAAATGTAGTATATCTGTACAATGAAATGGCATTTCAGCAATAAAAAGCAGCAAAGCATTAATGTATGCCATCAGTACATAACCGAGACCATCCCCGCAAAACATGCGCGCACACACACACACACACACACACACACACAGCACATCTTCAATCTTCCTATAAAAGCTGAGGGAAACTGACATCTTTATATTATTGTTAAATAGAGTTGGCACAACATTTCTGGAAGGTAATTTAGCTGTGGCATCTAAATATAAAAATCTAAGACTTGCAATCCAAAAATTTCACAACTGGACTATCCTCCTAAGGAAATAATTCAGTAAGGGCAGAATGCTCTATATGTAAAGACATTTCCCATAAAGTATACAAAATAGAAAAAAATGGTGATAATCTAAATGCTTATCAAAACAGGACTGGTTAAATAAAATATATGCATCCTTCCATTGACACTGCAGCTATTGAAACAGATTCCTGGAAGATGGAAACCTCAATGGCTACAATGTCTATCTTTGAGGTGTAGAATTGCAGGGAACTTTGACTTCCAGTTTTTCAATTTTTATTTTTTCCTCTTGACATATTTTTTTTAAGAAAAAATAAAGATATGGCATTTGACAAAAGGCCTTCAGCCTAACTAGTATTCTACTGAAGGAACCTGCTTTCAGAAGATTAAAAATTCCCCCATTGACTGGCATGTCCTCCTTCTGTGTATCTAACCTATTTCCTCTTGGGACCATGACAGAACAGATATTGGTAGCAGCTATAATTGACATGTTCAGAATCTGATGTCCTACTACTGGACTACATTGGATTATTTTGCTAAATTCACACACCTACAATATTTAAATGGCAATAGAATACCCATCTCTGACAAAACAAAACAAAAAAAGGGATACAAATGAAGGACCATTTTGGATGTGTATATACAAAATAGTTAGAATAGATATACAACTACTTTCTCTTAATTCAATGAGAAGAAAGATTTGTACTAATAGTGTTTGGACAGGATATCATATCTGCATCTTGTACTATGAATAACCACTAAGAAGATAACAATGCACAATGTATTAATTATTGAAACTGTCCTATTAATCAGTTTTGAAACTGTCTCATTGCTATTTATTTCTCAAGAAAATTAATAAAAAAGAAAGAAACAACTACAGCACTCAACAGTCACAAAAAAGATATTAGGCAGTCACAAATATAGCCAAAGTATATTTATTTTGGAGTGATATTTAGATTTTAAGTATTTACAAATATTTTTGACTGTTTCTATTTATAATGGAAAATAATAATTTTAGATAAAATATATAATATTCCTAATTCTTAAGTCATTGCTTGGAAACTAATTAATAAATAAAATGTCTTAGTTTACAGTTAATGAAGGTACCTTTTATAGTTGTACCAAGATATATCTATAAATAGAACAATGTATTTTCAACTAAAGATACATATGTACATGATAATTATTATTTGTTTTATTGCAATGTGCTAGGCCCACTTCTGTATGATGATTTGCCTACTTAATTAATTTAAGCTTCCTTCCATCTCTACAAGCTAAGGCAAAATAAAGCATATGTATAGACTTATAAAAAAAAGGAATCTGATGTCCTAGTCATGTGCCTCTCAATTTATAAATATCCATTGGCATCAGAGATATAACTATGTGTGTACATGTACATCTACATTTAGACTTTGTAAACAATAATTTCATACCACTTAGGGAGCCCTGGAATTAACAGAATATGAAGACATTTGTTTTTAATCTAAATTTTAAGTCTGTATTACATTGTTTATCAACGTCTTCAGCATCCTACCCCTAGCTCCTTGGTTCAGTCTCTCTTAGAGTACCTTACTGCTGTCTCATGTACTTTTTTCTTTCTGTTACTCATAAAGTTAAACACAACTGGGAGAGAGTAGCATAGCCAAGGCATTGTGTACTTGATCCTGGCCACAAGGCCGAGAAATGAGGGCCAAGGCATTGTAATGCTCAGACTAGAAGTTCCTGGTCTCCAACAATGTCAAGCTTCTCTCCAAATCTTGCTCACACCCACTCCAGACCATGTTTTCTGATGAATTAGCAGGTAGCCATGGTAACAGCTGAATGTTGATGATAACAAGAAACCTTATTTGAAGGAAAACTCTTTTAGTCCCAAGGCAGAGGTATGTGCCTTCTTATCTATTTGAATCAATTATTCATTTCATTATTGAAGAGAGCTTCCTCGCAAACCATTTGCGTTATAAGCAGGATGATGCCTGTTTTAAAGAACTAGAATATTAAAACTGGGAGGGAAAACAATCCTCCTAGGTGATACTAGAAACATTAGCAAATAGGTGATGGGAGGATGATACCATCACGAGGGCATTTCTTCTGAAAGAGACTAAAATAAGTGCTTCCAGGATTTTGATTTTAAGTAATTATCAGTCTAGATGTGTTCTTAAAAATGATGAAGTACTTTAATCTTCTCTGAAATTGCATACTTATTTTCAAAATTTAAAAAAATACAAGAAATTAATTGCTCCTCTCCCCGACCTTGTTTATAATCTCATACCCTCAGAGATAAGCACTCTTACAAGGTTATTATATATATTCATGATATTTTTATGCATACATATGTGGTTTAAGCATACATATTGTGATGTGTGTATATATTAAATATATAATTTTTAAACACAAATGGGATCTGTACCTATTAGGATTAGATTTGACTGCACATAATAGAATCTCTTAAAATGTGACTAGAGCAGGAAAAATGTTTATTTCTCTCACACAAGAGAAAAGAAATTGCAAAAATGTTTTCTTTTCTGCCATTGTGTCCATAGTCCAAGTAGCAGGTTGGAGAAGGAAAAGAGAAATGATACAACTATTTCCTTTTTTAGGGTAACTTTAATTATACCTGATTGGCCAGACTTTAAGAGTTTTGTCTTTTACTCCCACCACCTGCCTTTGCCCCTACATCTTGTCCCACCTTGTCTCACATTCATGCCTGTGGGTCTGGGTTGGGTAGAAGGAGGTCAGTAGCCCATTGCTAAGGGGACACCATAACACAGAGGTTCATTCCATGTACTTCCATTTATTCTGTGTTATTTGCTTTCTTATGTTAGACTTTTTCTTTTTTAAAAAATAAAATTAGAAAAGTTGGAAGCAGCATTGCACAAGATACATTAAACTATGTTTGAAACCACTTGATTAACAGTAATAAAAAAGAAATAAAAATATAGGATGGCTTCCAAAAGAAGGATGCAGGATTGCCCCAAGGCAGCAATGAATAGATTGACAAGAAGACTCAGCAATCTGAATTGGAAGATCTCAAATGTCTTGGATGGCAATTGATATAGGAAGTACATCCATAAACCTTACAAAACACACTAAAGGGAAAATTTAATTCAAAGACCCACATGCAAAGAGTAGCCAAGGCCTAAACTTGCCAGTTATCATCTCCACTTCTCACTGGACAGCAACTACAAGGGAGTTATGAGGAACTAAAAATCTTAATGTGATTTCTGGGTGTGTCTACAAGATATAAAGATCTGAAAATGAAACTTCTAGAATTATGTTGAGGTTTCTGCAGTAAAACATCAACATCATGAGCCCTTCACACAGGCACTTCAGATATGATAAAAGTGACAATTAATGAGCAAAATGCATGTTGGAATAGCTCACTGGTAAAAACAACACAGACAAGTGATACATAATGCCTATGTATCTACTGAAAATTAGAATCCAAGTCCATGGCTTTTGGTCCTAAGATAGTTTTTCATTTCTTATACTTGTGGAAATATAATTTATATTATTTGTTTACTTCAATCTACCTATTGTGCTTAACAACTATATTAAGAATTGCTTCTCATTTTCCTTGTGTCCTTAGGAAATTAATAATGTGTGTTAAAACCAAAAGATATAGAGAACACTGTTTTAATATGCATAAATAATAATCATGGAATGCTGATTACACAAAGGAGTCACTGAGTATTTGTTGCCTTGTACATTTGCATGTACTCACATACATACACATACCATGAAAATAGGAATTCTTAGTAGGACTTTATATATAATTATTTTTGAGATTCTCCTGTTAATCTAAGTAATTTTTTTCAGTTTTTAAATTTCATAATTCTATATTAAAATGTAAATATTGTCAATTAGAGTGTTATCTATTAATTCCTAAATAGAATTTGTTGTCTAACGATCAATAATGATTTCTAAATATTCACATAAGTTCAATATACATAAGTTGAATAGTCATTTTTCATTTTTATATGTAGGAAATTAAAATTATCTTAAATTGAAGTGTGAAAAGCCTCATTGGCTTCTTAACATTTAAAGTGGAGTACTTAAAAATTATTTATGAGAGTCATCTCCGAAAGCATATATCTGCATTATTGGTGATTATTTGCTTGTATGCCATGAATAAATATTTTGAGATGATAATTAAGGTACATTTAATGCAAGCAATTTTTATTTTATATTGACACTAAAAAACTAGAACCTAATTTTATGCTTCATCAGCATCTATAACTTTATACATGAGAAACATTAATAAGTGCAATGACAATAAGAAAAGTATGAATTATGTTAAGATTTAAAACTCAGAAAATCTTGTTTTAGCTATTGGACATTGGGTTCATAGGAAGATAAAACCCAGTCATATTAGAGATCATGGAAGAGCCTCTAGCTCACAAGCTCCAATAATAGGTGAGAGGAGCTTGGTCCTTGGACTGGGTTGTTCTTACCCTCCAATTCCTTGCCAAAGGTTCCAGTAACCATTTCTGTGGTACCAATCATAAAACTGATGATCCACTTGCAGGGGAGTTCATAGAGAACATCTCGATATAAGTGAAAGTGAACCCAAAGTCTGAATAAAGAGGAAGATGTGGCTGCACTGAAGAAAGAAGATGAAACAATGGGAGCAAAGAGGTAAATCCAAGGAAAGGGAACCACACATAGATGACATAGTGGCAGGATGGACTCTGGAATTGAGAGAAGGCCAGGATCTTCTCAGATCCTTCTCTCTACCTGGAGGAGATTTGTTATTTAATGAATAATAATCACCTTTGGTTGGATTCAGAGGAGTTGACCTTGTGAATTGCTTGGGTAGCAGCAGATAGGCATTGAAAGGCTAAATGCTGCTAAATGAAAATAGGCCACTTCACCAATTGGATATTCCTGATTTAGAAGCCCTCAGAAAACCCACCTCACATTTAATTCCTCCAGCAGACACAAGCGCCAAACATTCCTGAATCTCAGCAATGACCACCACTCAGGTTCAGTCTGGACCATCATCTCCATTGCTTTCTTTCCCACAAAGCTGTCCATGACTGCCATAATTAGAGTTTTGAGATTAGAGCATGTATGCTTATGGAAAGTAGGATGTCTTGGAGAAGAGTTTTATGATAAGAATATACAAATTTTTGCTTACTATTATGTTAATTGTTTACTTTTTTAAGGACAAAAGGTACTTACTAACTACAAAAAGCCTGACCTAAATTAGGACTTCAGCACATCACTTGGCATTAATGAACATGAACATGATTTGATTATATATCAATTTCTACACATTATTAGATGTTATTTCCACCAATAACACAATACCAAGCAACAACAAAAATAAAATCATAAGAACACTAGGAAAAAGAAGCATAGAAAGAAGTAGATCAATGAAAAGAAACATCAAAAAGAAGAAGAGGGAGAGGGAGGAAAGAAACAAAGTATTTTAGTTAAAAACAGACTAGTAGAGAAGTTTTTGTTTTTTTTTTTTTTTTTAGTTTTAGGGAAGGGTCTACAGGGTTTTCAGGGTCTCACTACTATATCGGACTCGTAGTGATCCACCTGCTTACAGCCTTCCAAGAGCTGGGATTACAGGCGTAAGCCACCACACTGAGTCTTAATTGCCATCTCAGCGCACCCAAGGGGCGGGGCAGGCATGGCAGGCCTGGGGATTGAATCCCTGGCCCCTGCACCCACTTGCAGGTGCTTTGATCTGCTGAGCTATTTGGCTGGCCCTGAGAAGATAATTTTTTTTAATGTAGTAAGTAGCTACACTTATTGAAGATGACCATGTTGCAGCGGGAACAGGAGAAGGGTGCAGGGAAACAGTTTCAAGTGCAAAGGGGAAAGGAAAGAGCTCAAGTCTGCAAGAGAAAAAGGGGCTAGCAGAAGGGCCAGTCAGATAGCTCAGTGGATTAAACACACAAGGGACAGGGCTTTAATCCCAGGCCTGCCATGCCACCCACTGTCCCTGCCCTCGGGGCGCACTAAAACAGCAATAGAGACTGGGCGTGGTAGTGCACCTGTAATCCCAGCACTTGGGAGGCTGAAAACAGGAAGATCACTACAAGTCCAATCTGTGCAGTGAGATCTGTAGACCTTATTGACCCTGTAGACCCTGTACTAACTACATTTAAAAATAAATAAATAAGGCTAGTAGAGAAAAAAGTGTGTGTGCAATATCCTGAATATAGTTATTGTTTAAGGAACACTTGACTATCAAAAGCAGAGTCAAACAATAGAATGTTTCTTATTGAGAATGAGATAACAAAAAGGTGAAAATTATTCTTTCTGGATAAAAGAGATGATCAAGATGATCAAAGTAGTAGTCACACTGAGAAGAAAGGGGAGTGGACAGGTAGCTTGGAACCATGTTTCCCTCACCCTTCTGAATTGTTGTACATCGCTACTCTCTACACATGGGCATAAACCAAATCTGGAGCAGAAAAGATAGGTGACAATCAGCTTTCCAGGATGTCTGTACAGAATAATATATATTTTTGTTAAGGCATTTTTAGATTTACTGGAGATGAAGAAACCAAGTGGCACTTGGAGAGGTGGAAGGAACCAAACTATTACTCCAGCGGGCTCTAGAGAGATAAGCTGTCAACAGAACTGAGCCCTGAGCCTTTGTTGGGCCCGTTTTATGTAGCCGTTTGGGACAGGAACAAGCAAGAAGGCTATAGAAGCAGAACGAGGAGTGGTCTGTCAGCCATTTTACATCCACTTGTCTTCCGTTTGGGGTGTCTAGGTTTCTGTTTGCTCTCACTAGTGTTTTCCTCATCATTTTCTTACTCTGAGAGGGTGAAGAGGGAGGAGGGTGGGGAGAAAAGAGAGGGGCAGAGAGATTAATTTACCAGGAAACAAAACACGTGAAAATCAATATATATCTTTGCAAATGTAAATTAACAATTGATTTTTGGATATATATCCCTTTAGTCTAAATAAGCACAGAATCTAGGGCATAATAGGTATTTCAGAAATATTTGTTGAATACATAAATGAATAAAGATATTGACTGTAAAAAAAAAGATATTGACTGTCGAGGACCATTCTATATAATTGTTGGGGAAAATTATTTCACAATTAAATTGTGATTAGGGTTTGTTCAAGGCCTAGTGTCTTGCTTTGTGGCCAGCTACAATACATGGAAACATGACTCCTATGTGCTTTGGGTCACAATTGAGGCCTCCATGGTCCTGTAATGCTCTAACAGTACAGGACAAGCTTGTATCAACTAAGGATATCCTGTTTCCTTGAGAACCCAATGGTAATAATAATATTTCACCTTAGAGAAAGGACAAATTCTATTAAACTGCTACCACTCCCATCTTCCCCCTCAACATAAAGCTTCACATTGCCATTAGACCACCATACCTGGGGAGATATCCCAAGTCATCCACTGCCAGCTGAATCATCAACCTTGAGTCTTCCGTTCACCCCTCCTCTCATGGTGCACACCCTCAAACTAGTAGCTGGCTTAGTGTCTTGGTCTCTGCCCATCCTGAGACACTGACCTACCAGCCCCTATCATTCATTATTAAATTTGTCTGCTTCTTATTTCAACTTTTCACTGTACCCCTCATACAGACAAATAGGGATCTAGGCAGGTCTGTGATAATGGGCAATATTCGTAAATCAAGGAGAATCAATCTAAAGTCTTTAAACATGACTCCTATTACAGTCTTTTTCATTTGCCTTCCATGTACTTTAGTTCCATATACTAGAGCTAATTTTAACATCTTAAGAAGAAACCAAATGGGTGTACAAAACTAACAGGCATTGGGCACTATTTATAAAGATCTATGCTTGCAGATAGTGGGGTACCACAAGAAACGCAGACATCAAGTTCCACATCCCATGTTCCTTCATGCTCTGAGTGATGTGAAAAACTGGACAAATCAGCAAAGCTGCTGTGTTGCATACCAGATGCCTTTCTGGGACAACTGGCTATCTGGCTGTGTCACAAGAGGCCTACGAGCCAAACTACAGGAGACAGCAGCAATGACTGAAAGAACTCCAAGTCAGACGAGAAGCCAAAGTGGAGGAAGAAATGTGACATGATGGCGCTGCCTGCCTAACCTTGACTGTAAGGTTGTTCATCATCCTGCTTCCAAGGGCTCTTGTATGTTCTGTTAGCAAATCACAGAGGCAACCAAAATGTCAGACCCATGCTGAAAGAATCAACATGGGCTCTTTAAAAAGTGATTGTTCCAGACAAATAGCACAATGTAGCATTCCACTGTGTTTATAACAGTTTTTACGTTTGCTGATTGATAAACATTTCCTGATTTTTAATATTTTTTCTTTTGCTATTTCAAATAAAACTGTTCCAACCATTTGTGAACAGATTTTTGTATACCCATATACCTTTAATTCTGAAATGGTGGATGTGGACTAAGTCCTAGATTAATGTGTGAGAAACTTGGTCCTCAGTGCAGCAGTGTTCAGAGTGGTATGGAACCTTTAAAAGGTGGAGTCTTATAAAGAGTGATTAGCTGTCAAAAGGGTTGAATGTGGTAGTTCTTATGGGATCCCAGTGAATTCCTATGAAAGAGGTTACTATAAAACAGCAAGACTTGACAGTGAAGCAGAAGACCCAATACTATTATGGACTACTGTACTCTTTTAGAATATTTTGCTGAGTTAACACACCTATAATATTCAAATAACGGAACTAAACAAAAAGGGGATACAGATGAATGTCCATTTTGTATCTGTGTATTCAAAATGATTAGGATAGATATATAGTTACATTCCCTTAATGAATAGAGGGATTTGTTCTAATGGTGTTTGTAAATAGGATATCATGTCTGCATCTTGTACAGCAATTAACCACTAAGAAGAATGTAAGCAATGTGTTAATTATTGAAACTGTCCTACCAATTTGGTTTGAAACTGTCTCATTGCTATTTGTTTCTCAATAAAATTATGGAAAAAGAACCTAGCAAGACTTGGGCTGGGGAGATGGCTTAGTAGAATAAAGGCTTCCTTGGCAAGTGCAAGGGTCTGAGTTCAATCCCTAGTCCTGCAAAAAACAAACAAACAAACAAACAAACAAACAAACAAACAAACAAACCCAGCAAGACTGGCCCCCTCTGGTTTCTGGCTTCCCATCTTGCCCTATGACCTTTTCCTCTCTGACTCGTTCCCAATGTGATGCCATCGCTATGTGTCATTGGCCATGATGTTGGAGAGGGGATGCGAGTGGGGTTCACCAGAGCTGGAATCTTGTTATTTGGATTTTAAGCCTCCAAAACTGAGCTAAATAAACCTTTCTTTTCATAAATTAAGCAGTCTCAAGTCCTACATGACTGACAGAAATCTGACTAATATAATTTCTTTGGGGAGAACAGCTAGAAGTGAGATTTCTGGGTGATATGATAAATGAACATTTAACTTTTTAATAGTGCAAAATGGCTATGTCACAGGATTGCCACGAGCAATGCATGTGAATTCCAGCTGCCCTGCATCCTGTAGCCTCATCTTCTGCTGCACTTATCTAGGCAGTTGCAATACTTTTTTAATTTGATGAGTAATTTTATGTCATTGTGGTTTTGTTTTGTTCTGTTTTGTTTGAGATAGGGTCTCACTGTAGTTAGGGCTGGTCTTGAACTCACAAATCCTAACTTAGCCTCTTCAGGGATAACAGGCATGCACCCTGCCCAGCTCACCCTTGAGGTTTTAATTTGCATTTCCCTGGAACTAACAACTATGATACCTTTTCATATGGTTATTTGCTATGTGTAATTAACCTTTTGCTGAAGAGCCTGTCTGTATCTTTTGTCTACTTTCTGATTACTGTTTTCTTATTACTAAGTTATGGAAACAAAGAACTTCCTATTTTAACCAGGTCTGGAGTTAAATGACTATAATCCCAGAACTTGGGAAGGCTGAGGTATGACAAGTTTGAGTCCTTCCGGGGCTACTTAATGAGATACTGTCTCAAATTTAAATATATA
>NW_004524621.1:14029939-14035715 GCF_000260255.1 Octodon degus | reverse complement strand
TATTTTCCACTAGTCTATAAATTGATTCTTCATTTTTTTTGGATCCCTAGTTTTATTCTAATTTTAATTATATATATTTTACATACTCCTGTATGTATAGACATATATGTCTGTGAATCAGGTCACAATTTTAAAAAGTAAAAGATACAAATAGCATACAGTCTTCTCATCTTGGTAAACATTAGAGTGTAACATGGCTGGGAGTGTAGCTCAGTGAGCTTGTCTCAGGACACTCAAAATAAGTTTTAAACCTGGCACCAACAAAATAGAGAAAGAGAAAATTTGATAACAGGGCTTGAATGTTGCTCTGTGGTAGAGCACTTGCTTTAGCATGTAAGAGGCCCTGGGTTGGATCACTAGTGTAGGAAAAAAAAAGTGTGATGTCGTCGAGTCTTTGAGAGTGTGTGGAAGGTAAGCATCTCTGCTGGGGTGGGACACAGGCATCCATGCCTCCTAATGTGATTTTTCATTTTCATAATAATGTATTTCAAAGAAGAGAAGCTTCTGATTTTGAGGAGATAATTTATCAATTTTTTCTTTTATAATTCATGTTTTTATGTACTAAGAAATTTTTGTATAGTCCAAAGTAAAAAAGATTTCTTCCATGGTTTGTAAGTAGAAGTTTTATAATTTTAGATTTTAAATTTAGGTTGATAGTCCATTTCACATTGCTATAGGGGAAAGATACTCCTAATCTGCTAGATGTCAAAAACCCCAAGTTCAGATTATCTAAAACTGAGAAATGAATCCTAGGAACAACAGAGGTTAAGAATAGGAAGAAATTACTGAGAAAGAGAAAGCTTTTGTGTAAGAGAAAGAGAATTGGGCCTGGAGTGGGTTGCCCTCTGCCCCACTTCTCAAGGGTGTTTTATTGAGCAAAGCCAAGAGATGAGGCAGGTTCAAGCTAGGACAAAACTATAGTCAGCTATTAAAATTACAAGTGTAGTTGCTAAGGTAATATTGACTCAATGGAAAGTCACAAGGTAGGTGTAAGGTGGGACAAAACTATGGTCAACCAATAGAATTACAATAAGTATAGTTGCTTAGGCAATATTGATTAAATGGGGATCAAATGGGGAAGCAAATCTTGGAAAGGGTGAATTAAGGAGGTTCAGTCACCGAGCCTGAAGTGATTGATGCATATTTAGTATACCAATCACTGCTGCTTATCTCTAGCTGAAGTATATGGGCATAGTTGTTCCTCCTTTCTTGAAGTCTGGCCTTCAGTGAATGCCTCATGCAGTCACAGTTGTCTTCTGCACCGATCTTTCAGGGCCCTTCTCTGTCTGGATATCTATCACATTTCTAATTAACTTATCTATCTATAATAGCATTAATGCTTGTACATGGCATATAATACAGGGATTCAAGTTTTGTTCTGTTTTGTATATGGATGGCCAGTTATTTAAGCACTATTTATCCATTTTGTCCATCAAATTGCCTTGACATTTCTGCCAAAAATCATTTGACCATATATGCTTAGGTCTGTTTCAGGACATTCTTTCTTTTCCATTAATTTATGTGTCAACTCTTTCCTTAATACCACATCTTCCTAAATATTATAGCTTTCATATAATTTTAACCAGAAAAAAAGCATCATACCTAGTTCTTTTATTCAGGATGTTTGTTTAGGAACATTCAGAATGGAGAAAGGGGTGAAACATGCAAAAATAAGATATGATAATATAGGTGATAATGTCCTCTAATTTAAAAGAAGTTTCTTAATCTTTAGGACTTGGCTCTGGCTCTGGTTTGGAGAAATGTCAGGGAATATTTTAGGGTTTTCTACTTTCTCCTAAGTTTTTGGAATACATCTGTAGGAAGAAAAAAAACCATATGCCTCTAACTGCTTTATGGGCCGAGGTTCCCTTGCCTTTGCCTAATACATGATTTTCTTTACTCTACAACCCCTGGGAAGATCAGTATCCATTGGTGGCAATTTTCCTGGGAGATTCCTTTCTTTCTTTCTTTCTTTCTTTCTTTCTTTCTTTCTTTCTTTCTTTCTTTCTTTCTTTCTTTCTTTCTTTCTTTCTTTCGAACCAGGGATTGAACTCAGGTCCTTGTGCTTGCCAGGGAAGCGCTTATTCTACTGAGCCATCTCCCTGGCCCCTGGGAGATTTATTTATCAGAATTAAGGAAATGTGGAAATTTGTGGTATATTATTATAAACAGCTAAATTAGGTAGTAATATTAAAGACAGTCTGATAGGCCAGGTTCCCGAAGAAGTCATTGCAGAAAATACATTACAGCTGTGGGTGGAGGTGTATTCTTGGAAGGCCAGACCTCAAGACAAAATATGAAATGACTACACCTACATACTTCCCCTAGAGATAAACAATAATGATTGAGGAATATTCCACATAGGTATCAATCACCTGGGTGAGGGGCCAGGAAGAGTCCCTGACCCACCCCTTTCCAGCTAAGTTCCTTGTTTCTTCATGCACACTTGCTACGTGAGTTGTTTCCTCGCTGGATCAATATTACTCAAGTGACTATAATTGTAATTTTATTAGTTGATCACAGGTAAGTCCCACCTCACATGAATTTGCTGTATAAAGCTTCCCCGGAGAAATGGGGTCCTCAGCAATCCACTTTCTGTGTCCTTTTCTGTCATGGTTTGGGGTTATGCAAGGGGAACAACACAATACAGGGCACATTTCATAGAATTATTTTCTAACAGTCACCCAAAGAATCTTATACAACAGTGCAGAAAATCTGTCCACATAGGAAAGACCTAAGAGTCCAGGTGAGAGCTTAGATCTCATGACAATGTCCTTCATGAGTCCAGCTGAAGACCTAGAGCCCATAACAATGCCCCCCATAAGTCCAGCTGGAGGCCTAAAGCTCATGACAATGTCTCATGCAGGCATGTTTCATGGATATGTGCTAGGAAGGCCCAACATCAGTAGTGGAAGCTATGCACCATCTCCCCCTCCTGAACCAGGAAGTGATTCTCAAAGTGAGGACCTGATCCTCTGCAAAATGAACTGTAGCCATCTGCTGTGATAACGAGGTCCCAAGCTCCTCCAACAAGAACAACCAGGCTCACCAGTAAAGCCAGAATGACAAGGTCCCCAGAAAAATATCCCTAAAGAACCAGCAACTTCTAACAGCTCCCTAATAGCTTTCAAAGAGCTTCCTTACCAGCCTCTCTTCTTCTCTCTAGTTCTGCCTCTTATGTCTCTGACAACAATCCCCAGGTGGGCCTCCCACACCCAGCACCATGCTAGTTCAGTTCAGCTGGGTATAACAAGTTGACTACCAGTTGGCATTCTGTCTGACCCTCTCTCTATCTTAGAAGCATTCCCTCCTTCAATATTCCCTGCTCTTCGATTCTGTTGTTCCTTATAATTTATTCTTCAGTTTTGGAGAACACACACTTGGGATATTGGGCAAGTTATATTGTATGTGCTGCTGAAGTGAACACAAGGGAGTTATAATATTTCCCCTATATGATTTGGATTGTTTGGTGGTCCTATATTATCCCTGTATCAATAAGATTAATCATACACTTCATATCAGCTCTGTTTTATAACTATTAATTCACTTAATAATTCATTATATATTTAATCATTGATGATATTCCTACTGTATACCACTAACAATAATGAAATTGTAGAGGTTAAGAATACCAAATGTCTACCTTCAAGGTGCTCATGTGTAGTATGGAGAAGAATTTATGTGAATAATTACAGGGTATTGTGGTACTCAAGTTGTACCTGTTGAAGGTAAAGCATTGGCATCACAGAGAAATTGGCGTTCTGCTCGTTTTCTCTTCATCAATTACTAGCCAGTGACTTCTCCACTTGCCTAAAATCTAAGACCATTCTTCAGTTTTATCTCACGCTCAAGAAATGACTGTGCCAGTGAGATAGCTCAGTGGACTATACGCCTGCTTAGGCAAGTGCAGAGACAGAGATTTGATCCCTGGCACCACATGCCACACTGGTCCCGCCTCTGGGTGTGCTGAACTGGCCTCTGAGACTGTGTGTGGTGGTGCCTGCTTGTAATCCCAGTGCTGGAGAGGCTGAAAGCAGGAGACTCACTCTGAGTCTGAGCTGTGTAGTGAGACCTTGTACCAAATACATTTGAAAAAAAATTGCCATGATGATGGAAACAAGGGTCACAGGAATCATCAGAAGGGAACTATCATGGTTATTTGTCCTGCTTCTCAAAGTACAAACCCACCAGCATCCATACTCTCTCTGTCTGAGAGAAATTCCATTTTCCTAGTAAAAACCAATCTCTCAGGGAGAGAGCCTACCCTTTGGTCATCTTAGAAGCCTTGAGCCCTGGGCTATCTCTCTTCTCTCCTAAAACTCCAGCCTTTTGTTTTCTTCACAGTGGTCAAGCCTGAAAGTCCATTCCAATACAAATCAAGACTTTTCATCTGGGCACAGTGGCCAAATTCTGTAATTCCAGTGAAAGACTGAGGCACAATTACCATGAGTTCAAAACCAGCCTGAAATACATAGTGAGGCCTCATCTCTGAAATACCCAAAAAATAAAAATAGAAAAATAAATTCCCCTTGTGTGCACATCCTTTTTTGGCTTGCACCTTATTTTCTGTCCTCTTTTATTGAAAACTTCTTTAAAAGTTATACTTCTTGTTATATAGGTCTTGCTTTATCTTGATCTTAACCATCCAGCAGAAAACTATGAAAATGAGATATATAAAGTAAAGCCATATTAATATGCTGAACTGTAAAAGGCTCTAGTTGACAACTTATTTTTATTTTTTTCCATAATTTTATTGAGAAACAAATAGCAAGGAGACATTTTCAAACCAAATTGGTAGGACAGTTTCAATAGTTAACACATTGCATACATTCTTCCTAGTGGTTAATTACTGTATGAGATGCGGACATGATATCCTATTTACAAATAGTATTAGAGCAAATCCCCCATTCATTAAGAGAATGTAACTATATGTTTATCCTAACCATTTTGAATGCACAGATACAAAATGGACATTCATCTGTATCCCCTTTTTTGTTAAGTTCCGTTATTTGAATATTATCGGTATGTAAACTCAGCAAAATATTCTAAAACAGTTCAGCAGCCCATAATAGTATTGGGTCTTCAGCTTGACTGGCAATGTCAGAAATTGTTGACCTGAGTCCCCTACAGCTCAACATAACAGCATTACTTCTTATATTTCGTTTTTATACTTTTCTGCTGGATGGTTAAGACCAAGGTAAAGCAGGACCTATGCAACAAGAGTTGTAGCTTTTGGGTCTGATAAAGTCAGTCAAATCCCCTCAGCATTTATCCTGAGATCCTGTACCTCAGATCGTAGATCCTTTGTCAGTATCAGCCATGTAGATGAGTCATGGCTATTGCTTGGCCAGTGTGCTCTCTGTGAAAGCCTGAGAGAGTGTTTTCTCTCCATGTGACTCTCCTTAGGTACACTCTACATCATTGATCATTTTCCTCTTTGTCCCATAATCTCCTTGATCAGAAAATTGGGACACAACTGAGTTACATGATGTTACAGTACCAGTTCTCATATGTCCTGAGTCTTAATTGACCTTGGAAGGCTAGGGCCAAAATGTTGGCTTTCCTTGCAGCCCTCCTTTTTCCTCCAATTTTGGTCTGCAAACTTAGGTTGTTAACCATCTGGAAGACAAGCTTATTGTTATTACTATACAACCTAGGCTGTTAAGCTTAACCTCACTATCTTCTGAATATCAAACATTTTAGGCATAACATGGAACAGGTATTTTTCATCAAGTATTGATATGTTGAACTTTAAGTCCCTACAGAATATGATGAA
>NW_004524621.1:14021419-14029594 GCF_000260255.1 Octodon degus | reverse complement strand
ATATTTACACACATGTGTCTGGTTTATTTCACTTATGAGTATATCTTCAACTGGCATCCACTTCAATATAAAGGCTTTGAGTTTATCATTCTTAATAGCTGAATAATACTCCATTGTATAAAAATACCACATCTTTTTCAACCATTCCTCAGGTGATGGGCTAGTCAACAACTTCTGTGGACAACGCACTACTATTGTGGACTTCTGGACTGTGTTGGATTGTTTTGCTGAATTCAAGCACTTATAGTATTTAGATGCCAACAGAATACCCATCTCTGACAGGACTGAACTGGAGAGGGGGGATACAGAGGAAGCACCATTTTGTATTTGTATACACAGAATAGTTAGGATAGATGGACAGCTGGTTCAGTAAGAGGAAGGATTTGTAGTAATAGTGTTTGGATGGGATGTCCTGACTGCTTCTTGTGCTGTGGATGACCTCTGAGAAGATAACAATGTGCAATATATTAATTATTGAAAATGTCCTATTAATTAGCTTGGAAAGTGTCTCATTGGTATTTGTTTCTCAATAAAATGAATAAAAATATAAAAAAATAAAAGTCACCTACATAACGTCCCCACTGCCCCATAATGCTTCATTGTCAGACTGACTCCCACAATCCACCAGATTTATTTTTCTAAGGCTGCCTAATGTTGTCACTATTGCTCAGGCCAGGAGCAGTGCAGTTCTTTTGCCTCCTACTCCTGCTTTCTTTTACCTTCCCCAGGCATTGCTCACTTCACGTTCCTGGTTTTTCTCCATTTTTCTGGGCATTGCCTTTTGATCTCCTTTGCTATTTCTCCTGACTCACTTGAATCCTGACTGTTGGAGCTGTTTTTCTAGCCTTATCCTGTGATGTTGTTTCCTCTAGATTAGAGAGCTGTCTTCTTACATAATTTCAACCACCCTTATGAATTCCTTTTTGATTTCCAAGCCTGTATGTACAACTACTATCAACCTGACATCTTTGCTCAGTTATTCCACAGCCACCTCAAATTTAATATTTTAAAATTAAATATTTATTCTTAACTACCCCAACCAATATTTTCTTGCAAAGGTCCTCATTTCAAGAAATTGTACAAAACTTATGTCCATATGCTTATGTTAGAAGCCCATTAAGTGTCCTTAAGACTTTGTCAGCATGTACATTTTTCCTGTCTTATAGACACTGTCTCAAAACAAAATATTCTATCCGCCCAAATCTCCCTCTCCGCATCAGATCATTACATGCATAGAAGCAATTCTATTAATCTTCTCTTTACTCCAGCTGCTCACTTCTATTCTACTTCCCACAGAGAAGTCACAGCCATATTTTCAAAAGTATCATGTATTACTTGCTTGTTTTAAGCTTTTCAATGTCTCAAAATGAAAATAAAATCTATATTCTAATTGGTTGAAAAGGCCTGACATGATCTGGATCCTGCCTATTTCTATAGCGTCTTTTCTCACCACTTCACCTCAAACACTGTCCTACTGCAGGTCCTCAGCACATGCACCGTAGAATATCTCCTCCTTCAATTTCACTAAGTCTTATTCATCTTTCAGGTCCAGTTCAAAGGTAATTTGCTCATGTAGATTTTTCTTGTCTTTGTCAACCTAAAGCAATTGCCATCAATCTAAAGAACAATATTATCACGAATACACGTAATATATATTTCTGGTAGTTGTTTAATATTCATATTTCCCATCAGACTAAAATCCCTTTAAGGTAGGAACCATGTCTGTCTCATTTGCCTATACTTCTGGTGCCTCGCTTTGTGTCTGGTGAATAGTAGTTATATGAATGTATTTGCTTTTTACTGCTGCTACAAAAAAAATTAATTTAGATTTAGTACCTTCCCAAGTTTATTCTCTTTCATTTCTAGCTGTCAGCAGTTGTAAAGGAATTTTGCAAGGCAAAAAAAAAAATCCAAGTGTTAGCAGAGTTGACTTCTTTTGGAGTCACCAAAGGAAAATCCATTTCTTTGCCATTTCCAGCAACCAGAGCTATATTATTTGGGTCATAGACTGTTACTCTATCTTCAAAACCAGGAGTGTGGCATCTTCAAATCTCTAATTCTGTCTCCATCTCACCTTCTGTATCTTTTTCTTCCTCCTCATCTCAAGATATTAAATCACATCTGTAAAGTCCCTTTGTCCATGTAATTTCCTAGGGATTAGGAAATGAGATTTGGGGGGACCATTATCTCCTCACTACACAGAGTAGCTGTCAAAGTGAAAATAATGAGTGAGGGGAGAAGGCAAGGATGCTTTGTAGGGGAAGAAATATTTAAACTGTATTTTGACAGATTAACATATTATTGCCACACAAACAGAGGAAATACATGCGATGGAGAGAGAAGTACCCAGCAGTCAGAGGAAGCATGTTTGGAGAAGCAAGAAAGAGTGTCTTTTCAGGAAAGTTGAAGAAGAGGTTTCAAGTGAGCAGGTGACTCAAGGCTAGATTTCATGTAGCTGGTAGGTGTCCCATAACATGTAAAAGACATTGGATGTTAGTCACTTGTGTATTTATTATCATTCATTCTTTTGGATTCTGCTATCCCTACAGCTTCTTGTCATACCACTGTAGTTTAAACAAGCAATTACTGAGAAGGTTTTTGTTCTTTTTGTTTTTAGTGTTGTTTGTTTTTAGTACCATGAGATGGCTAGGCAGTAACCAAAACAGAAAGTACTGAACCTGAACAGAAACAAATGGTGGCAGAGAAGAAATAAAATATTATCATCTATTGGAAGGTCAGTTTGGGGTAAAACTGTGTTTAATAGGCAATGAGACAGACATGGTTCCTACCTTAAAGGAATTTTAGTCTGATGGGAAATATGAATATTAAACACTAAACATAAAACATGAAAAGATCTTACATGAAAGCTCTTTTTTTATAGAATTCTTGTATGTCTTCAGATGTTTTAAACATAAGAGTACTACAATTTGGAGAATAAAGAAAATAAAAACCACCTTTCATCCAGAGATAAACATATGAATATTTTGGTATGTATACTTCTAGAATTTATTTAATATTATATATCATGAAATTTGACCTATTTACTATGAAATATTAAGTCATGCTCAAATACTCAGATAAAAATAAAATGAAGGCTGGTGAGATAGCTCAGTGGACTAAAGTGCCTGCTTAGGCAAGCGTAGACAAGCACAGGTACTGTGGTTCAATTGCAGGCACCACATGCTGCATCAGCCCTGCTCCCAGGGTGCGCTGAGCTGGCCAGAGTCCAGGCATAGTGGTACATATCTGTAATCCCATTTCTGGGGACGCTGAAACCAGGAGGTTCACCACGAATCTGAGCTGCATAGTGAGACCATGTAACAACCAAATACATTTTTTTCTTTTTCTTTTTTTTTTCAGGGGCCAGTCTGCATTTAAAATTTTTTTTTTTTATTTTAAAGAGAATAGAAAAATAATAGGACATTAGGAATGATACACAATTTCAAAAACAAGATGATCAGTATTCAACAGTGGTTGTTACACTGCACACTGATGTCTTCAGTGGGCTTGCTCAGATTACCAGATACAAGCATGTAAAATTGGTAAAAGTTAAATTTTGAGCATTAACTGCTACCTTAAAAAAACAAACAAACAAACAAACAACCAACCAATATAGAGTGAAGTTTTTTATGCCGCAGTGAAGACACAGACTATCTTTTGGGCGATGAGGAAGATTTCTAAAACAAAAGGCCCCTGAGATTGTAGAGAGGATACAGAGGGGACTCCCCTGGGAAAAGGGGAGCAGTTAGGAGAGTATTAGAGAAGTTGAATGTGGCAGGCACTTTATCATGACTTTCCTGTTCTCTGGGAGATTCTATGTTGGTCCTGTGGTGATCTTTCAGCAGAAGAAATGAGATAATAGGGAACATAGTCAGCTTTTCAAACATCTGTACTTATGCAGGGAAGATAGTGCTGTGAGAATGAATTATGTGAGATGATCAGCTGGGGTGCTGCATTTAGAGAAGGTCTTACCAAAAGAAAGGTACGTGGTAGGAAGATCTATGTATTGGTGATGGTCCATATTATCGGGGTTTTCTTGCTTCTTCCCCTTCTGTTTTTTTTTTTTTTTTTCATTTTTGTATTTGGTACAGGGTCTCACTACACAGCTTAGACTAGTAGTAATTCTCCTGTCTTTAGCCTCCCTGGTGCTGGGCTTACAAGCGTGCACCACCACGCCCAGATTCAGTTGCAGGTTCAATGAGCCCTGGAGTGGAGCTGGCACGGTATATGGGACTGGGGATCAAACTCCAGGCCCTGCGCTTGCCAAAGCAGGCTCTTAGTCTGCTGAGCTATCTCACCCAAATACATTTTTTAAAAAAGAAAAGTGAATATTCAACTTAAGAATTAAAATATTACTGATCCAGTTAAGGCTCCCTATCTATAATTCTCAGAATTTGATATATCATTCCCATATATCTCTTTAAATATGAACTACATATGAATGTTTACCAAAATAAGCTGTAGTACTGTCATGCCTTGAAACTTTGTATAAAATATATCATGTTATGCATGGTTCATCCATAATATTTTCTGAGTAAATGTTATATTTGTGATACCCAGTTATCTTGATGCATTCTACTCTAATTTCTTTAGATTTTTATGGCCATATAGTGTTCTACACAGTATCTATCCCTCAACGATGGATCATTTGTCACACATCAGACAGATTACCATATAAGAATAAAATTTTTCTGAATCCCTGTTCTGTTTTATTGGTCTCTTTGTCTGGGTGACTCAGTCCACTTAATTTCTATAACATTATAATAAATCCAGACATCTGATAGAAATAAGCCCTGCACTAACCTTGAAATTGTTTTGGATAGTCTTTTTATTATTTATTTATTTATTTATTTATTTATTTATTTATTTATTGTGGTACTAGGGATCAAACTCAGGACCTTGCACTTGCCAGCAGATGCTTATGCCACTGAGCTATATCCCTGGTCCTGTCTTGGATATTTTTGATCCTTTGTTCTCCCGTTTAAACTTAGAATTACCTTATCAATTTCTGCTTTTAAGGAATTATTTTTTTATTGTATTTTAGTAAGGATCTACATGGTCTGCAGGGTCTCACTACATAGATCAGACTTATAGTGATCCACTTGTGTTCAGCCTCCCAAGAGCTGGGATTGCAAGTGTGTGCTACCACGCCCAATTTCAATCACAGTGTCAGCACGCCCCAGGGGCGGAACCAGCATGGCACACTGGGGAGGAAACCCTGGCCGCTATGCTCTGCCTAAGCAAGTGCTTTAGTCCACTGAGCTATTTGGCTGGCCCTTTATAGAATTCTTGAATTTTTACATTTGAATTATATTACATTTATTGGGTGGTTTTGGGAGAGCTGACATTTTGTGATATAAGTCTTTCTAATCATCAATGTTATTAATATGGTAGCTCAGATTTCTTTACTAATTTCAATATCATTTAATAGTTTTTCCACAAAGATCTTACATCTTTCATTGATTTATTCACAAATATTTTCTATTTTCTGTTGATACTATGTTGTTTCAATACACACACATATATGCACACACACATGCACTCACACACACACACACACGCACTGGATTTCATGTCAGCCTAGGAATTCAGTGGACTTTTTGTAACATTTATCTTATATATAGTAACTGCCATACTATTATAATGATTTTAATAATTGAATTAAATATATCCTTCCTGTTAAAGTCATCCAGTTTTTAAATATACTGCATTTTATAAGTCTGTAATTTCTAGTTAGCTTTTCTTTTTTCAGTTTCACAATGTGTCTTCTTATGGTTTAAGCAGAGTTTATATCCATGATCATATTAATAATGTTTCTTTGATAATTCAAAGAAATAACTTTTCTTTGATAATTCTAATGTTTATATTCCTGTTTTTATTGTCCGCTATTTTGCTCAGTTCTGGCTTGAGATGTTTTGAATTTTCATTTATTTTACAATCTTTCATAGTTGACCCAATGACAATTATGTAGCTGTCTGAGATATTGGATGATTTTTTTCCATCACAATGGTTTTTCCTCTATCCACATAGAACTAAATTAGCAAGCCATAGTTTGAGTGTTTTGCAAGCTAAAATAAAATTCATAACCCATTTTTTAGACTATCATCTTTGTCTTAAGCCAGAGGAAAGGATGTTATATTATGGCTTCTCTGTCTTTGAGAATCATCAAACCTTTTGTATCAGTCAAAGTTTTACTAGAGGAACAGATATAACACGAGATGTACAAATGTATAAAAAATTATAAGATTGACTTATGATGATCAACCACAAAGTCAGATGAGAAAGCATTCAGAGGGCATCTGCACACTGGAGACTGAAGGAGAAGTTGTCAAGGGAAAAGTCATGTATGGCCTTCTGGGCCCTTACATTGTCTTTGTATTTTACTATGAATGAGATGAGGAATCATGAAAAATCTTAAGTGAATAAGTGATTTGATCTTACCTGAATTTTAAGGCAGTCGCTATGACTTTTATGTCAGGAAGCTATTATAGGGGAGCCAGGGAATAAGAGTGTCCAGTTGAGATGTTACTGAACTAATTCAGGTGAAAGGGTGAGGTCTGCTGAAAACTTGAATTAGGAGAATAGGCATGGAAGTGGTGAAAAGTGATCCTATTTTTGACATATACATAGTATTTTGGATGTAAAGCTAACAGGTTGTACTGGTTTATTGGATGGGAAATGTCTCACAAAGGGATAGAAAGCTGTTCTCCATGCCATAGCTAGAGGGACAGAGAAACCATGTCTTGAGATGTAGAAATTTGAGAAGATTGAATCAGGAGTTTTATTTTGACCAAGTTAAGATTGAGATCCTCATTTGATATTCAAGTGAAGATATCAGTAACAATTAATTACAAGCCTATAATTTAGAAAAATGGTCAAAGTTAGAATTGTACAATTGAGAGTCATTGAGGTGCAACTGCTCTCAAAGATGTAGGGACTGGGGACCAAGAAAGTAAGTAAAGACAAAGAAATAAAATGCTATAGAGGTAATCCCTGGAGTGTTTTGTAGTTAGCAAGCAGCAGCAGAGCACCCAGGCAGCCAGTGGAATGAAGCAAAAGAAAATGATGTCTCATACCAAAGGAAAAAAGTGTTTCAAGAAAGTATGATCAATAGTTGCTGATAGGTACAAAGAAAGCCATTAATTAAGTGATGTCTGGGCCAAATTTTAGAAATTAAATCCAAGGAATAAACAGCATTTCACAACATCAGCATCAGGATGACATTTTTTTTTTTAGCAGAATTTAAAAAACCCCTCTAATAAGACCTCAGAGTGATATAGTTCAATAGATATAATATGCCTCTGTACACTTATCATGAAAAAAGTTCTTGGTCATTTGTCCCTTCATTTTAAGTATTGTTTCTTTAGTTTCAGAAAAAGCTATTTGCATATTATGATATTTGGGTTATCTTTTATTTTTAAATTTTCTTTCTTTTATTTTTTGTATTTTAGTGAAGGGTCTACAGGGTGTTTAGGGTCTCACTACTAGATCAGACCTGCCTGTTTACAGCCTCCAAGAGCTGGGATTACAGGTGGGCCACCATGCCCAGTCTCAATTGCCATCTCAGCATGCCCCATGGGGTGGGGCCAGCATGGCAGACCCAGGGATCGAACCCTCACACCCTGAGCCTGCTTGCAGATACTTTAATCCTCTGAGCCATTTGGCCAGCCCTTCAATTTTCTTTTCTAATTTCATCAAATAGTCTCATATTTGATGATATGGGAATGGGTAAGTAGGTATTAGATAACTTCTGATCACTTATAAAAACCAAAAGTAACACTTGGAATCCTAAAAGAAATTAAACCTGTTTATGAGTCTATTTTATATTCTTGAATATTTTCATAATATGTCATTAATAATAAAACATTAAGTAATAATTATTTCTTTTTTACATATTTAGTACAGTGTCTACAGGTTCTACAGGTTCTTACTACATAGATCGGACTTGTACTGATTTTCCTGTTTTCAGCCTCCCAAGTGCTGGGATTACAGGTGTGTGCCACCATGCCCAGTCTAAATCGCTGTCTCAGCGTGCTCTGGGGACAGTGCTGACATGGCACTCTGGGGATAAATGTTCCTTCTTTTATGTATGGTACAGGGTCTACAGGGTCTCACTACAAAGATCAGACTCATAGTGATTCTCCTGTATTCAACCTCCCAAGAGCTGGAATTACA
>NW_004524621.1:14019501-14020534 GCF_000260255.1 Octodon degus | reverse complement strand
GGTGCCGTTTGGTGATACCAAGACTGTTAGTAATGCTGCACTATACCAATTCATGATTTCCATTTGAATTGAGCAAAAGAACTCAAGACTAATTGGCAATAAATTTTCTCAGTAATATGCAAAACTCTCCATAAGTGTCAATGGTTACATCTTGTTATTTTAGTTTTGTGTTATCACAGCCATTTTACTCTAGTAAAATCTTGGATTTGGTTCTTATTGTTGGTATAAATTTTCCTTACAGCAATGGCCAAATAAATGGTTATCTAAAATAGTAGTTTTCCAATTCCAAAAGGTTTTCTCCCAAAACAGCCCCATAGGAACTAGACTCACTGAAGATTCACTGATATCCTCTTTCTTCCTCATAGTGGCAACAGTGTAAACTAAGAAGAAACAGGGAACAGACACAAACCTTTCTACAGCTTCTCAGTGGAATCTTGCAAATTATTCTACAATGTGTTATGGCTCAAACTCAATTCTCAGCTCTAGTCATGTGACAGGCACCTAAAGGAGGGCTGTAGCGAAGAGCCTCTAAGTCTTGTCTGCTTTGAAAAACCTTTTGGCAAAAAAAAAAAAAAAAAAACAAACAAACCTTATGACTGCACTTCCTGGAAGATCAGAGAGCCAAGAGGCATTATCCTTACCCTACTATTTCTTTCCGGAAACATGGGAGAGATTTTGCAATAAACACACATTCATAAGGAAGAAATTTTTGAAAGTGGGAAGGAAAATCAAAGTATGTGTTGTATTAGCCCTCTGTGTTGAGCAGTGCTCACTTAAGGATATTGTCCTGAAATGGTGCTCAAAGGGCCGGCATTCCTTTAAGTTGCACAATTGTATCATCAGCTTATTTTGGCTATAACATTGTTTATTTGAGCAAATTGCTTCACAGTGTTAGATGTCATTTACATGGTGTGATCCAAAGATACAGTGAATATTTAAATAAAATCTAAAATTGTATCACAGTAAAGGACACATTGTCATTAGTCTTTCTTAAAATATACCCATCCCTACTTCAAATACACCTAATCCTTTT
>NW_004524621.1:14016724-14019120 GCF_000260255.1 Octodon degus | reverse complement strand
GCAAAATCTGCCTAAGCAGGCACTTTAATCCGCTGAGCTATCTGGCTGGCCAATTATTTCTAAATTAAATGGTTGGTTCAGTCTCTAAGTATAATTTATTTTCTTTTTCCCACATAATATATTTATTCTATGATTTTTATATAGAATGAAAAATTCAATTTTCCTTCATTAAAACAATTTCCTAATTATCTTCCAATTACAATTTTTGTTTAAATTAGATATTAAAGATGATTAAACTTCTTGTAGTTTGGGGCTTTGCAAGGGGTAACAATCCAACACAGGACACTTAAGTATAAGATCATTTTATAATGATCACCCAAAGAGTTATATACAAAAAGAGTGAAGGAAATCTATCCATACACTGAAGACCAAAGATCCCAGCTGGGGGCCTGGATCCCAGGGCAATGTCCCACCTCCCCCAAGTCCAGCTGGAGGCCAAGAGCCCATAGCAATGTCCCACACAGGCCTGTTTCACAGAAATGCACTGGCAAGGCCCAAAGGTCAACGGGAGAAGCCAGAAAGTCTGCCAGCAGGATAAAGGATCTGTGCTAAGCAGGCTGAGGGATCTGCATTGGAGCCATAAAGTAACACTCAGAGTGTAAAGAAGAGCTCTCCCCAAAAGGACCACAGCTGTCCTCAGCAACAGTGAGGTCTTGCGCTCTTCTGATAATTAAAATAGCCAATCTCTGGTCAGGAAAGCCAGCGTGACAAACTTCTCCCAGAATCTGAGCAGTGCACTATCTCCCCCTCTGGAGCCAGGAAGCAATGCTTGAAGCAAAGATCAGAGATCCCTCAAAATGAACCATAGGACACCAAGGTCCCAAGGTCCTTCGATGATGAAAACAGCTGAGTTCATCAGGAAAGCCAGCATGATAAAGTCCTTCAAGAGAACCAAAGCAGCCTCAGGAAAACCAACAGCTCCCAACAGCTTCTAAATTTCTTGCTGTTCAGTTCTTCCAGCAGCATCCTCAGGTGGGCTGCCCACATCCAGCACCAGGCTGGTTCACTTCAGCTGAGTGTTACAAGTTAATCACCAGTCATCAATAAGCCACATTTCTTAAGCTAAGATTTAAAATTTGGTATGGCTTGTGGTTTTTTTCTTTTTTTGCCATACTGGGGATTGAACTCAGGGCCTTATGCTTGCCAGGCAAGCATTTATTCTACTGAGCTATCTCCCTGGCCCATGGTTCCTTTTTAAAACATGCTTTTATATCTTTTGTGGACCCAGTAAATCTTTTAATTTTAGGAAAAATAAGACAGTTTAGCATTGATACAATATAACAGAATGATTAACAATAATAGTGTTTGTCATTCCTGGTTTATAGCCTAAGTCTACTACTACCTACCCTCATAACTTTGATCAAGCCATTTAAGCTAAATCCCATTCTTCTGTAAAATGAAGACAATAATACCTTTCATGTGTTGTGAAATCAATTGGTGATTTTACAGAATGAACTATTAGGTAGGTGCTCAATGTTAAAAGCCATCAATATCTTCTTCTTCTTCTTCTTCTTCTTCTTCTTCTTCTTCTTCTTCTTCTTCTTCTTCTTCTTCTTCTTCTTCTTCTTCTTTCTCTTCTTCCTTCCTCTTCCTCTTTTTCTTCCCCTTCCTCTTCTCCTCTTCTTCCTCCCCCTCCTTCTGCATCACAATCTCCAAGTGAAATAGTTAAAACAATAATATGAATGAGCACTATCATTACCAAAAGCTAATATTTGGTTTCACAAGAGAGATACTTATTTATATCAAGGCTTTAATGGTAAAATTCACACAAGGAGGATGAGAAGGAGGATTTGTTGTATTCCTCATGGTGAATGCTTTGTGCTTCTACATACTTCTTTCAGTGAAGCCTGACAATAAATAATTCCAGAAGAGAAGTAGCATATGCTCATTTTACAGATAGAATTTGAAGCTAAGAAGGGCTTAATAATTTGACTAAAATCATACACCTGTTAATTTTCAGAATCACTGTTCAACCTATTTCTCTGGGCTTCAGACACCACAGTGTTTTAACCAGATCACTAAATTAAAATTGCTTTGGGGATAATGTAAGTTGGAGTGTCCATTCTTATCTGTCTAGATAGGAACCAGGAGCATGAGCCTGCAGACAGAACAGGCTTTAATAGCCCTCACATTTTATTCTTTCTCTCATCCACAATAATCACAGAACCTCAGAATCCAAAGGGCAAGAAACCTGCTACCTGCATATAGCTTGACCTTGCTGGCTTTTTCATGGAATTGGAATATTTTAATACCTTGGACAGCTCCTGCCTTGGATGGTAAATTTGAGAGCTGAGTCTGGGCTCACTGTACCTCCTGTGGTTCCCTGGGTGAGGTCACACTAATTACCACTCAATCTTGGGTTGAAGAAGTTGCCTGACTCAGCAAGACAGGCATTT
>NW_004524621.1:14007629-14010689 GCF_000260255.1 Octodon degus | reverse complement strand
TCACATTTATTCTAACAATAGTATTTGAATCAGTTAGTGTGACATCACTTTCCATTAAATTCCTGTTGGAGCTGTGGATCAGGCCACCTCAAGCTCCCCCTGACTCTGGAGAGAAGCGCCTGCTGGTGACTGCCTGCAGCAGCTTACCTAAAAGCCCGTGACAATCTGGGCAGGTTCTCAGCTGCTGAAATTAGCCTGCAGGATCCTTGTAGGCAAAGGTATATTTTGGGACAGTAATGTCAAATAGTATCACAGGATGGCAAGTGATCAAACACAGTCCCTTCCCTGTTTCCTCAAATGTCCAAATAGCTCATATTTGTTTTTTTCCCTATTTAAGGGGTTGCTTATATAGTGTAAGAGTCTATTTGTCTGTATATTGGCAACTATTTTTTTACACATATAACTCAGGGACTGTATCATAATGACTTTCTTTTGATAAAGCTTAATTATAATGAAATGAATTCTTTTCTTTAGAGGACTATTACATTTATTTAGCAAATTCATTTATTGTAAATTATTTCACTAGATGCTAAACTCTTCTAAAGAAATCATTTAGAGTTATAGGGGATAATAATAACTGGTAATAATGTTTCTTAATCAATTACTATATCTAATAAGTATGCCTCAATGGCTCAATATAGAAAGAAATTTCTGATCTAGATCAGGAGTATTCAAGTCAGAAGAAAACTTGGAAATATGTATTCTATGCCACCCTGTCTACCCCTCCCCCTGCAGGGCATATTTTAAGAACCAAGAGGAAGGTCCAGTGCTATTGTCAAGTTTGATTAGTGGGCTAGAGGAGCGGTCTCAATGCCTTGCATTACAGCTAAGTCACATGATTTCATGGTACAACTAAGGCAGTAACTGAGTAAACAGCTTGCTACTCCCTTCATCTTTGGGACAAAACTTAAAAGGTTATTATACAAATTGCATTCACAGGAAACATTCAAAATATTGGCTAATAAATGAGTAGAAATGTTTAAAGAATCTAAATTTGGGAGAAATATACCAAATATACCTAGACATTCCAGACAGTCCACCTCTCATTCCATATGCACAACCATCCATGTGGTTGACAGACTCTCTGTCTCATAGAGGAGGGACTGGGGCCTTACAGAGGGCAAGAGGTGACCTATTCATGTGTAAGTGCCAGCACCAAGCTTTGAGCCTAGACTTTGTACTCCACTCCAGGCCCTGTCTTCTTCCTTGCAGTAATATTTTATTACAGCTTCCCTAAGCACCTCCAAAAGAGAAAACTAAAGATCTACCTGGCTCTGTAAATGTTCCAAATACCTCACTATGAAAGGTACTCCGTGCTCCTTTGAGGTAGAGGCATAGCATCTTGCTCAGTTGGTGGAAAGCAAGAACTAGAGCCTTTACCCTTGGAGAATTAGTCTTCCTTCCGGATGAGGAACTGAAATTACTCAGAAAGAATATGACTGTTGGCATGAATACAGTGCTAAGTGGAATAATAATAAATTACAAACTAGGGCATCTTTCCTACTGTCCCTGCTTAGAGAGCTTATTGCTACACAAATAAATCCTCCAGCCAATGCAGAAAAAAATATAGATACTAGCTGCTACATTTTATCTATGCTGTTAATCAAAAGCCAAATGAGTTTGCTGTGTGTGATACTGAAACCGCTAAATTCACCATCTTTGTCTTGCACTTGACTCCTCCAGATGCATGAAGGCTCCCTTGTTCATTCCTAGGCCTGCTGAATTTATAGCTCTTCACTAGAATCTCTGCCTTTTACAGACAGGCTTTTTTTTTTTTTTGCATCATCTTACTATGCATGCTGTAAACTTCTAAATATTTAAAGTTGTAATTTAGTAAACTATATAAGAGCCAAAAATAGAAGTTGGAGTTTCAACATCTTTTCTCATAGGAAAAGGTTAGAAGTACACCAACTCAGAGAGGCCAAAGACTAAATTTCCTGTATGGGTTTGGGGAGTTCCAATACACTCTCCTTGTAAGTTGTCACCCTGCTATTCATTGCATGTAGAGGCAAAAGGGATAGGGTGATACCATGAAGTGCCCCTCCTCCAAAGTCTTTATTGCAATCGTCTACTTCTACATTCTCTTTCTAGCTTTCTGTTCCTTCTGCACTCCGCTGCATCTTAGCTTTACCTCTTCCTACCCACCAGAGCTATCAATGGGCTTCTAGTGGCTAGGTTAAATGAGTATGTTAAAGTCTTTATCAGACTTGACTTTTATGCCATACAGTTATTGTTTCTTCCTTCTCAGGTGTCCTCATTAGCCCAATATTAATAATTACCATTGTCATTATCATTACAAGTTTACATTCATAGAATGCTTGCAATTTGTAAAGCAGGAAATAAGCATTTCCCATGCATTCTTTCACTGAAATAACCCCATGAGGTGGAGAGTATTCCTGTTACAGGTGAAGAAACTGAGACATAGAAGATTAAGTAATTTGTCCAAAGTGACATATCTAGTAAATGGCAGAACCAGATTTTGAATCCAGATTTTCCTGCTTCCAGAATTCATGTTTATAAGCTCTATGATATACTGCCTTATATAGTTTTCAAGACTGACTGTCATAGTATGCTGGGATGCTCTAATAAATTATTATAGACTTCATTACTTAAATAATAAACTTTCATTCCTCCATTATGGAAGCTCAGAAGTCCAACATCAAGATGTAAAAAGACATAAAATATGTGAGTTTAAGAAATACACAGTAAATGGCTGGAGAATAATGAGTAGTCATGGAAACACTTTCCTATCTGAGTGTAATTCATAAATATAAATGGAATCTGAGAATTTTAACCAAAATGGTTCTCTGAGAATGAGGCTTCCACACACATTGTTCAAAATTCATGAGTTAATCCAAAATCAAAACTAAAATCCAATGTATGAAAAAAGGGACACTCTTAAAAGCCTTTTCAAACTTCTGACAGCTTCAACCTCCTCTGGAAAAGCAATGCTTTTTTTTTGGTTTTGTTTTGTTTTTTCAAAGTTTTATTGATAAACAGATAGCAATGAGACAGTTTCAAATCAAATCGGAAGTACAGTTTCAACAAATAATACACTGC
>NW_004524621.1:14006496-14007529 GCF_000260255.1 Octodon degus | reverse complement strand
ACAGATATAAGACATTATTTATGCTGTAAAAATTTTATTTTCTGGGCCAGGGAGATAGCTCAGTAGAATAAGCACTTGCCTGGCAAGTGCAGGGTCCTGAGTTCAATCCCTGGTACTGCAAAAAAAAAAAATTATTTTCTAAGAAGGCATGTAGAGATTGAACAAATAATCAATCCATAGCATTTTGTTCTAGTCTTCAAGGAAGTAAAAATGGAATAAGGAAGATATCCAAGTTGTAGAATATCATAGGGGCATAAAGCTTTTGTTTTCTTTATTTGTTTTTGAGACAAGGTTCCACTATATAGTCCAGTCTATCCCTGAGCTTATTATGTTGCCCAGACTGGTCTTAAACTTCTAAACCTCCATCTCAGCCTTCTGAGCCTTGAGATTATAGCTGTGTGACATCACACTTGGTTTAAAACTTATTTGTTTTAAACAATTCAGTCTTAAATTTTGTCTGTGCTAAATATTTAAGAAATGTGAAATCTAACTGCCAATCCCATGCTAAACAAATGAGCACACCTCTAAATTTCTGGAGTTCCAATAAAGAAAGACATGTATTTCAGGTGTCCTGTGTACTGGCCTCAAACACTGGGACTGGATTCTGAAAGACCCAGGTTCTGATTCAGTTATGAAATTGTGACGGTTGAGTCCTTTAAACTCTACATATAACATCTGTGTGACAGAAATAATAATAGTACCTACCATCAAGGTATGGTGAATTTGGGAAAGAGGAGAAATACCTGCCTCTCTCACTTTTCCCCTTGCCAGCTAACATGGGCCTTGGCCAGCAGCCATCTGCCCATCCACCTTGCTTTCCTTGGCTCCACCTTTACCCCAGTGGACTGGGACAGTTGGCTTCAGTGTCCCGGCTATCTAGTGGTCTTCTCCCTGGGTGTCAGACCACTATCTCCATTTCAACATGAAAATAGCCAGACAGGAAGTGGGTGTCCCTTCCTCACTCCTCCCCCTGCAGAGGATTCTGTTGCCTTTTGGAAAAAGGGAGGGGGCACTCAGGAGTGTCTAAAATCAG
>NW_004524621.1:13992206-13997631 GCF_000260255.1 Octodon degus | reverse complement strand
AGTCTGCTGAGCTGTCTCATCAGCCCTAGTTGTGACTTTTGAGTTAACATAAGTATAATGGTTGAGACATGTTCCTAATTAGACTAGGAACAATAAAGTGTCACTAAGAACCAGTTGCTCTGCTATGCATTTTATATACATGATTTGACTTAATCCTAATCACAACTTCAGCAATACGATACTATCATTATTCCAATTTATGTTTAGAAACATTGAAAAATATAGAAAGAATAAAGAAGCAGAGGAAAACATAGCTTTAATTCTGTTGTTCAGAAGGATCATTTCAAATATCTTGGGTTTATGACCTTCTAGAATTTATTTCAGTGGATTTTCGCATGCTTGAAACCATATGGACAATGACTTCTTTAAAGCCATTTTATTTTCCTCCTGGGTGCACACTGCAGGCTTCTTTGCTGTAAAGAGTGGTTCTATGACTTCTTTCTGGCCATAACCAACCAATGGAGTGTAAACAGAAGGGATGGGTATCACTTCCAGGCCAAAGTATAGTCAGCATTGCATAATGACAGGGACACATTCTAACAGCTGCATTAATAGATTATTTTGTCACTGTGCTACTATCATGGGGTATACTTATACAAACCTAGGTTAGTTACTCCATTTGGCTTCTTGATTTACAGATTCCAAAGTTTTAATAACTTCCTATTCCTTTTTTGTGAGTTTCATTTCTTCTTCAAACCAACTCTTTAACCAACCAACAGCAGAAGGAGCAGAAATAAAAGTAATGCATTTTATTGCACTTAGGGATGCATTCAGCTATCAAAGAAATGCCTATGAAGTCCGCAATCAAGACAGAAGGGGGAAATTGTAAAAAGAAGGCACCTAAAGCCAATGTGCACATCAGCGCATGAGAGGATCCTTTTTCAAAAGCCTTTCCAGAGACTTCTTCCAACGACTTCCATTTAGCTTTCAATGGCCAGAAGGTCACATGCCACCCTTAGTTGCAAGAAAGTTGGGAAAAGTGATTTGTTGTCTTTTTAAAAACTGGGTCCATTGCCACCCTAAAAGAAAAAAAAAATGGAAGTATGTCACAAACTAAATATGCTAGAATAGGTATTAGGAAAACAATTAAAACTACATGCTACAAACTGTAACTAGCTTCTTTGTCATGGTCAATTGAATCTCTATAATAGCCTAACATTTTAAAATATGCAGAATCCACCCATAAACCCTTAATAAACTGGGCCTTAACAACTTAATATCCCACACAAAACCTCAAGCACTTCTGGGAATCACATAGCAAATTGTGGGAAGCTGTCATTACACACTTGTTTATAGGACACTGGATGAATTCACCTGGGGACAAATATTTTGGGAGCATTACATATTATCCAGGAAGAAAAACAATAAGGGAAATCCACTGTGCTGCTATGTGTCTTCAAACCACCCTGCCTTAAGCACCAGCAACTGGGGTTGGAGGTGTGGAACTTCACCTCAGCTCCCAGACCTCTTATAGTTAGCACATGCCTTCTTATAACCACCAGAAATACAAATAATATCTGAGAATACCATCTCCATGTGTCACAGGCATTAAGCTACCACAGTGCTACAGAAATGAGATGAAATTCCTCCTTAGACTGGGGAGAAGTGGATGCCAGGGAACAGGAAACCTTTGCCTCTGCTCCAGGGTGGCATCTGAATACAGCCACCTTTCTCATCCCAGCACCACTGCTATCTGGGGTCTTTCATTTCTCTTCCCCATTTTACAATGTCTCTTCAGGGTTTAATATTCAATATGGATGAGAGGAAAACCCAGATCATAGCCTTCTACTACTGGATATGTTGCATACTTGACATTTTCATTTCCAAAATGATACAAAAAATTATGCTGTTCAGGCAAGCTCAGGGTTCGATCTGTGGCACCACATCCATGCCAGCCCCACCCTTGGGCATGTTGAGCTGGCAACTGAGTCTGGGTGTGATGGTGCATGCCTGTGATCCCAGCACTGGTGAGGCTGAACACAGGAGGGTCATTATGAACCCAAGCTGCATAGTGAGACCCTGTACCATACCAAGTACATTAAAAAAATCATGGGTCAGAGGTGGGATAAATTGCACAACTCTGTTTATCAAAGAAAACAGACCCCTGAAGCAAGTGCTGCTTACCTCTTTTTTGAGTAATGACATCCTAGATTTAGGAGGGCAGAGAACAAGGGATAAAAAGCTTCTTCTTAACTGCATTTCCAGGGGTAGATATAGGTACCTGGCACATCGATCAGTATTTCTGCTAGTGGAAGTTTCCTCTCATGGAATCCCCACTTGGATTCTATTGGCCTCTTTATTTTCTAGCATTCTTTTTGTGACTTCTCTCAGAAATTTTACTGGGAGGCTTTGTGGCCATATCAAGTAATGCTAACATGGGATCATTGAAGCCACGACTTCATTCTAAACCTATTTCCATAGGCTGAAACTTCTGATAACACACACTGAACTTTAATATTTGCATTTGGAATTATACTTTCCTTTTGGCTCTACACACAGTTCCCAGCTTAATTCTAACGTATCTTGGGATGGGGGGTGGTCAATGCTTACACCCAGGTACTCTCTATCTCTATTATCACAGCTCTAATGGTTTTGTCAATCCCCCCCATCTTTTCTCAGTTACAGTCTTTTCATATCAAATACCAAACTGTTCAACCTTGCCCTCCTTCACCAACACTGTATTGTTTCTTTTTATTACAAAAGCACTTTTCCCCCCAGACTTTCAGACACATGTGGGTGCATTTGGGAGGCTAATACCTTGGCAGTCAGTCAGTGGATATTTTAAACTTTTGATTCCACATTTATTTAATGACTGCAGGAAGTAACTGTCTCCTATTAATAAAACAGCATATTGCTTGCTTTATATTAAAAATGTAACACAGTCAAAAATTATTAAAGTGCAGTGATTGGTAAAAATATCAGTGCATGAGTACTACAGCATCTCCCACTTCTCCTTCTAAGGAGGATGGATTTATTTGGCTTTTGGGATTGGCTTTTAGGATGTTGTTTGTTCTGCAGTGCCTGAGAGATAGACACAGTGAAAGACAAGCAAAGAAACCAGAGACACTAGTATATTCTTCTCAGTAAAGGATGTGTTTATGCAAGAAGGAAGCAAAGAGATAGGAAATGATTATCTCTAAAAATTTTACTATTTATTAATGCATTTATAAGACACAATCACAAAAACTATTTAATGTCCTTGGAAATGCAATCATTCCATTTATCTCTCATGGTCAGAGAATTACTAGGACACTGGTATTTACAAATAACAATAATGTAATAATATATATGGACACAATTGTTTAAAATATATTTTAAAAATGTATTTTTATATTTTCTAATAATAGAACTTCCTAATTTTTTGATAATTCTCAGTTTCTCTATATATTTCTTTTGTGATTTTTTTAAAAAAACTGTATGACTTATTGAGAGACAAATTAAAAGATTTATAATTTAAATAATTAAATAATTATTTCAGGCACAAAACACCATAGCATGTGTTATGTATTGAATTAGGTCATTCCAAAGAGATGTGTCTAAGTCTTAATCCCTACTACCTTAGAAAGTGATTGCACACAATGCCTTTAAAGAGATAATCAAACTAAAATAGGGCCCCAGGTCAAGCCTGAATCTAACTGGTGCTTTTATGAAAAGGAGAAATTTGGCCACAGAGACAGGCACACACACAGGGGAAGACTATGCAGGAAGGTAGGGAGGCACCTTGTGAAGACAGTCATCTGGCGTGACACTGCCAAAGGCCAAAAGACATCTGGGACTACCAGAAGCTGGAAGGATTTGTTCCCCACCTCTTTCAGAGAGAGTACTGACATGCCGACAGTGTTCTCAAACTTCCAGCCTCCAGAACCCTGAAAGAATGTTTTTTCATTGTCCAAAACCACCCAGTTTATAGTACTTGGTCAAGGCAGTGGTAGTAAACCAATACACCAAGTAGTAAAGAGTCTCAGCTTTGAGCTGTTATTATCATCAAAAAAAGACAGTACCCACGGTGTTCTCAGGGTTGTTCTGCATGCTCGCTGCACAGGGTTAATTGTTGCTCTGTTTTAAAAGTATTTGACAGGTCAGTATCTTCCTAACAGGGAAATTTCCTTTTCTTTCCCATACAGCACTTCTTTCTTTTCCCTCCCCCTTCCCTCGCTCACCTCCTTTCATTTTTCTTGCAACTTGATTATGCTGCTTCTTTCAGCAAGAGTGGGTCAATTTGTACTTTTCCAGTTATGTAAGTAGTTGCTTGTGGAAACTCGAGTTAATAGGGACTGTATTTCTAATGTGTTTGAACTTAATTTTAGCCTTTCAGCCTGGAGCCCAGGTTAGCTTCATGGTTCGCTGTCGACCTCCCTCGATATGACTTGGTGCCCCTCGTGCCTCATTGAGCCAGGGGTAGGGATGAATATGCCAATTCCTACATTATTTTGAATTTTTCTTAAACTAAAATTTTAATTGTCTTTTAAACCACAGAAAGATATTCTTAGATTCTAAATAGCTGTCTTAAACCAGAATAGCTGGATCAAAATGTCAAACACCTGCTTCAAACTAGAGCACTTGCAGTATATCAGCCCTATAGTTCATACTCATTGGGAGGGACACTGGTTCTGCCTCAAGGACATCAGCTCTCTGAAATTATAGAGGACAACATGGTGAGAAGGTATCCAGGGTCTTCCTCTATCCCCGCACATTCTCTCCCAACTTTGATCCCAAGATCTCAAGGGAGGATTTGGATGTAATACTAGAAATCCAAGAATTAATGATGAAGACATAGGAGACTGCTCACTGATGCTGAGCACCAGGCTGGTGCTAAAGGGTGATCACACCAGAATCATTACAAAGCAGTATATGATCAGGAAACAAATGAATTATATTGATCTGCATTCAGCCATTTGGGTAACAGCTTCTCAGTGTTTACCATATTCTCTTACTACTTATATTTTTTCCTTCAATGAACTTATGCATTTGCTCAGTTGTCTGTGTGCCCCATTTTTCTCCCCTCCCCATACCCATGCCTCTTAGTGGTGTGATTATAATTTCCATTATGTAGGAGGAAATTGTCTTGTGACTTGCTTAGGCCGACAGTATGCCGCAGAAGTGATGTTACTAGGGCTGAGTTGCCTGAAGAGGCCTTGCATGCTTTTCTTGTGTCTCTGTGGACCTGTAATAGGAAAAGTCCAGCAAATCGGATGCAGGATGAAAGAATTTGTGGAGAACTGTGGAGAGGATCCTGCTGACAGTCAAAGCCCAAAAGACAAACCACTTAGCTAACTTGCAACCCACCTGAAGACAACAGCTAACACCAAATGATCCACCCAACTGAACCTGGCCAGAAGTATCACCCTAAAGAATTATGAGCTTAAATAAGTATTATTATATTAAGCCATAAAGTCTGGGGGTAGTTTGTTTCATAGCAATAATT
>NW_004524621.1:13990499-13991436 GCF_000260255.1 Octodon degus | reverse complement strand
TATTAATAAAGTAAACAGAAAATGCAGGTGATCAGAAGCAAAGGCATCAGCTGATTCTATTCTTCAACAACTAATGAGCTGTGTTACTTTGGGTTCTGGATCTCCTCATCCACCAAATTCACTCATTCCGGATGATCTCTAGGATCCCTTCTGCCTCTGAAAGTCTGTCATTTCTGTCAGCGATTCAGTAAGACAAGCAGCCATCGAGAGATCACAAAATTCAGGGCTGATTCAGCCCACTTGGCAGAGGTGCTTCTGAGTTCTTCAGGACAGAGCACTGAGTGGCGTCGTAGCTTTTCAAATCTAAGTGAAGCCAAATAGATAATGACTCGCTATAACTTGGGGGAGGAGTCTGAGTGTGAACAGTGAAAAAACACAGACTATATTATATTCAGTCAGTCTAAAAACTTATTGCATCTCTAAGAAACAGTTACGGCATGCCTAGAGATTGAGTCACACTTTGACTGTAAATACTATGGTCAGGGTCAGTGTATTTCCAAAGCCAGAACATGGTTAAAAGGGATTCTTGCTTAGCACTGACCACCCCCAAGAAATAACCCTTAGGAATCAATCTAATGAAGGAAGTAAAAGTAAAAGAACTTTGCATTGAAAAGAACAGTACTCTGAAAAAGATTAAAGGGAATATCAGAAAATGAAATGATATCCCTTTCCCTGGGTAGGAAGAAACAATATAGTGAAAATGGTCATACTTTCAAAAGTGTTACACACATTTAAATGCAATCTGAATCACAACATTGATAGCATACCTCACATAATTAGAAAAAACAGTCCTAAAATTCATTTGGAACCAGAAGATACCTAGAATAGTAAAAGCAATTCTGAACAACAAAGTTAAGACAGGGAGCATACCCATCCCTGAAATTATACTACAAAGCTACAGTGAAGAAAAAAAAAAAAAAAAGCATGGTACTGACAA
>NW_004524621.1:13986032-13989229 GCF_000260255.1 Octodon degus | reverse complement strand
GAGAAATAAATTGAACACAAATATTCAATTATCACATGGTTTCTCTGGTGTGAAAAACCGAAAGCGTAAATAAGGATGAAAATGTATAAAAGATATTGTAAAATAGGAAGAAAATGTTCGAATGGTAAGGGGAACTTAAGAGGAAGAGAGGGGAAAGAAGTGGAAAAGGAAGAAAGAAAATAGAAGGAAAAGATGGAAACAAAGCTTTTGTGAACAAGGAGAAAAAGGGATTGAAGGGAGAAGGATGGAAATGAGGAATCAAGATGTATCATGTACAGGTGCTAATTCCCAATGATGAATGCTATCATTATGTATATCTAAAATGTACCAATAAAATTAATTATAAAATAAAAATTAAAAAAGAAAAGAGAACCCCTGGTTACTTATGTCTAGGGATAAAGTATACATTCAAAACAAAGATGAGTACCACAGGAGTAAAGATAAATGAGAAAGGAAGAGAAATATATCTTACCATCCATTTATTCCACATTTATTCATTTAATCTATCCCTTTCTATAACCCAGACACTGTTCTGAGTACTGAAAATATAGCAGGGAGCATAATCAACAATAATGCCTCTCCATAGGAATCTTAGTCTTTTCATAATCATCATTCCTTCTTGGGTAGCATAATATGTCCTTTTATGCACACATTCATGTATCTGGGTGTTTGCTTTGTTTTTTCTTGTTTGCTTTGTTTTCTTTGGGTGAACAGTAGAGGTGGCAGCGTTGTGAGTTAGTTCAGGTGGGACTCATTGGAGAAATGAAGATACCTGAAGGATACTTTTTTGAATCTCAAAGCTTATCTAAATTCATTTATTCATTTAGTTCATCACAATTATTTATGAAGAACTAGCTACATAAGAGCCAGGCTCCACAGTTTAAAAAAAAAAGTAAGCTAGATTCTCAGTCACAAAAATATTCAAAGCCTACTTTTTTCTAGTGAGGTGAAAAAATATGAAAATGTATAATTACAATTCAATACGGTCTATTTCAATGGAATGCAGTCAGAGTGCATGGGAAGAGAAAACTCCAGGAACATTTTCCTAGAGTAAGTTTGCTATCCTAAGTTTTAGAAAATGCATAGAAGTTTGTAGAATAACAACAGGGAGAGCAGTGGCATCATACTTTGAGAGTGGCAGTTATTCCGTGTGACTAGAGCAGTCATTCTCCAGATTTCAGCATATTAAGATTACAAGAGGAGCTTTTTAAAACAATAGACTCATAGCTTGATTCTGCCACCAGCTCAACTAAATCAGAATCTTTTGGGATAGATCCTGGACCTGTATGAAAGTTTAGGACCTGGCTGACAATTGGAAGGTGCAGCCAAGATTGAGGAAAATTAAACTAGAATAGGACTCCTCAAATTTTAATGTCATATAAAGACACTTGAGAATCCTTGTAATACAAATTCAGATTTAACAGTTCCAGCATTGCTAAGAAACTCTCAGGTTATTCAAGGCCACAAAATGTCTCAGCAATTGGTCAGAGCAGTGATTCTCAAAGTTTGGTGCCTGATTCATTGTATCACCCAAGAAAATGAAAGATCTCTAGTGTCTGAGTCTCTATCTCAGACATCAAATTTGAAGTGAGGTGGGGACCCAGCAATCAGAGTTCACAAACTTCCTACATGGTTCTGATGCACCTTGGAGGCCCAATAGTGTTGAGAAACAACTGAGATGAAGCATTAAAGGGTTGGATAACGGTTTTGAAAAACAACAGAAATGTACCTGGGAGGTGATTGCAAAGAATCCAGTAAATAAAGATTTAAATCTCTATCCTCTCGGCAACATGGAGTTCTTCTTTCCAGCACCCATAAGTAGACAGTTCTGTGTTCATTGCCTCGGGGAGAGAATTGATACATCCAACAGCTGCAAAGAGGGTGTCTTCTCTGCTTTGGATTCCTCAAGTCTAGGCCTTTAGCACAGAGGCAGAAAAACACATATGTGTTCTGTTTGACCTACAGTGATTTTTTAAACATCCCAAACCAGAAAGTTTTGCACAAATTACAAATTTTGAGCTTTTTCTTGAAACATAATTTGGATTATTTGCCAATTTAGAACCTCAAAGAGAAAATCTGTGCCCCTTTTCCTGGATCAAAGCATCCTAGGGAGGAAGCAAGACTGCAAAACCTTACCTTGGAAGACACAGCCGTACACAGTGACTGGTGAAAGAGATCTTCTGTTCTGAAAAACATACCTAGACACAAAATTTGTAGTTTTGTACAATTGCAGGAGCTTCATAACCTAGTCCCTTTTGGAAACCCATCAGTGAACTTGGATAAAAAATCTGGCTTTATCTGTCACTATGCCTGTCTTCATTTACTTTTAAGGGTTTTCAGGGAGAGAAAGAGGAGAAGGGAGGGGAAGGGAAGGGGAAGGAGGGGAAAGAAGAGAGGGAAGGGGAGAGGAGAAGGAGACAACAGGGAAGGAAAGGGGAGAGGAAGGTATGGTAGAGAAGAGAGGGAAGAAGAAAGAAAGGAAAGAAGGAAGAAGCAGACACAGAGACAGACAAAAACAGAGACCAAGACATACTGAGACAGAGAGAAAGCAGAGAGACAGAGACAGAGACAGAAGAAATAAAGAAGAGAAAGAAAAGGAAATCCTTAGCCTGTTTGGAATCCAAAGAGAGCTGCCACCCGCGCACGACCCATCACCCTGGTACCCGTGCCATCTGCAACCTCCAAATCCCTTACTCACTCATTCATATCCCCAGAAAGCCATCCTGGCTGGACATCTCTTGAGTTCTGCCCCAAGCACCCTCTGTGGCTGCCTGACACTGACATGTGCTATAAATAGGGGGATGAGACCATGTGTGTGCTTAACCCACTTCTGAAAGGGGCCACTTAGATTTTCTGCCTGGCTGGAGATTCACTCAGAATACAAAGTTATTCCAGACAGATACTCAACCAGCGAGGGTGCAGATGTGTGTGGCTGATGGCAAGGCAGAGAGCATCACCCACACATTGGAAGCCACAGCACACCATTCAGCACACTTTGATCAAAGCAGCCATCCATCAGTTGTCAACATCACATGACAGAGCTTCCCTTGTGTGGAGAATTGCTTTAGCCTGGGGGTACAGAGGCTGGGAACACAATGGAGTCTTGTCACTCAGGACTCCCACCACCCCATGGGTCACACATGCATACACATTACTCTGTGTGTGTGTGTGTGTGTGTGTGTGTGTGTGTGTGTGTG
>NW_004524621.1:13972734-13985667 GCF_000260255.1 Octodon degus | reverse complement strand
ATTGGTAAGAACAACCATCCAGACACACAGACATGCAGAGAGAGAGAGAGAGAAAGAGAGAGAGAGAGACAGAGAGAGAGACAGAGAGACAGAGAGAGAGAGAGAGAGAGAGAGAGAGAGAGAGAGAGAGAGAGAGAGAGAGAAATATGGGTTGCATAAGGCAGTGAGGAATTATGTAGTTAAATGGACAAAACTGAAATGCAAAGTAGCCAATAGTGTCTGTTACCTATGTGATAAAAAAAAAATTAAACAGTTATCAAACTAACACATCTAATAGGTTTCTTGCTGATTCAGAAGGCACTTGGGGATCTTGGAGAGTCTCGTGGTTTTGGTCTGAAGCAGGCAGCAAGTGCCCTGCACTGATGTCAGGAGACCTACTTCTAGTCCCAGCTCTTGTCTCAAGAGGCCATTCAACTTTGGATGAATCAGACATCCTTTCTCTGCCTCAGTTTTGGCATCTTTAAAATACAGAGGAACTCAGCCAGACTGTGTACTAGTCCTAGTTCTTCTAATTTGTTTCTGTGGATCAGATCGCCAGCTCTCAATTTGGATGATACATTTTAATATTATTGGCCCAAGACAAGAGAAAGACCCCCAACAGCCACATACACATTTACACGACATGCTGTTTCCATGACTTAGACAGCTTGAGGGAGTCTCCACTCTTTGCCAAATTAAACATCCCTTTGATTCTTAAATCCACTTCTGTGCAAACAAGTAATGGTTTCAACTTCTCAAAGTTGTCTTACTCAATGGTCAGACCCAGTCCCTTAGGCAAACAGCTTATATTACTACATGACATTTTCCAGCTCCTTCTAGGGCTATAACCGTGTTTTTCTCTGTTTGTCACTACACACTGGCTTTATCTTACCTTCCTCTGATTATTGATTAGGGGAATGAAAGTCCTAACCTGAAAGATACCTGAGCCGAATTCATGTTCTCTAAAACTGAGTACTGAGCTTTAGGACCAACAGAGGCTAAGAGCAGAATATATTTATTGGAAGAAAGAAAGCTTCTGTCTTAGAGGACAGGTGACAAGCAGGTAGCAAGCAGGCATGAATACAGAGCAGAGACCTTTGCTGTAGGGAGTTAGGTCAGTAACTCTTTCTGGCTTTTTTTAAGGTGATAGAGACTCATTGAGAATCTCAATCCCTGATGTTTATCTTTAGGGAAGTATGCATTTGTTTGATCTTTTTTATTGAGGACTGGCCCACATCAATGCCTGTCTTTCCCACAGTAGCAAGGTATCTTGTCTTCATACTGGCTTCTCCTGAGCACCTGCCTAGTCTTGTCGGACTGCCTATAATGTCTGTCTAACTCAGCTGCCTACAACACTGTGGTCTGGGAGAAAACCATGGCTCTCAGGTCTTGAGTCATAAATGAGCTAGCAATCCAATCTAAAGCACTCAAAATATGGCCTATCAGTTCTGTGTATCTATTCAATTATGCTAAAAATGCAGGTTCTTGGTTCTGCACAGATCTACTAGACTGGATCTCTAAGGAAAGCCTGGAATGTAAATTTTCACAAGAATTCTGGATGAGCTTGAAGTTTGAGTCTAATTGTCCAACAGAAAGGCCTTCCATCCAGGTTGAAGATATTGAAATTACAGACAATCAAGTACAATTCTTGTCTCTGAGACTAGAGTAAGGGGTGGCAACATACAACTTGGAAATTCATGTATGGTACTTGTCAAAGCAGAAAAAAGTCAGAGAAGGCTTAGTGGTAGCCAAGGTGGGACTTCTCTGAGTGTTAAAGCTTTTGTAGAATCTAGCCTTGCTCATTAGATATAAGGAGAAATTTGTATTTCCTTCCCAAATCCCAGAAGCGTGGGTAGCAATTTGTCCTAATTAGCCACCTCAAAACATATTGTTAGATAAAGTACAATGCTATTTTATTAATTAAACAAAAGACAAAACTGCTCCTCAAACTAGAATATTCATGTCAGCATGCCAGGGAGTTGCTCTTTTTTTTTTTTCTAGAAGAATCTACAAAGAAAAGCAAATTGCCATTTTGATGAGCATGGATTAAGAGCATAGGAATTAAATGACACTAAAGTCATGAGATGTGGCAACCAGGAATACAATTTTTACCAAAGAAAGGAAATGAGAACAGTCACATCCTTCAAGCATGTACAATGGGCCAAACACCATCCCTGCTTTAATCTTGCAGAAATATATTTGGCAAAGGGACAAGAACTTTGTTAGCAGATGGTTGGAGTAGCCTGTGCTTGAAAGCCCAATAATAAATTTTAGCCCTACTTTTTTTTTTTTTGCTACTTTTCCCTTAGACTCTGAAAGCCACTTCACATGTTCTAAATTAATTTTTATTTTCTCCAATTATGATACAATTGAATAATATTCATGAGAAGCAGCCTGCTCCTACTAATAAAAATCTTTTCTAAAAATTCTCTTATCCATTTTTTGTACTTCCATTTATATTTTACTTGATTGTTCACTTTCTAAACACATGCATTAGCAAAATGACAGAAGTTTTTTAAGTCTTCTTTTTGTTTGGTACAGTGCCACACTGCATAGCTTGGACTCATACTGATCCTCCTGTCTTAGCCTCCCCAGCGCTGGGATTACAGGTATGTGCCACCATGCCTGGTTTCAGTGTCCAGCTCGGCCCTGACCAGCATGGCATATGGCACCAGGGATTGAATCTGGGTCCATGAGCTTGCCAGGCAGGCACTTAGACCACCGAACTATCTCCCCAGCCCTTTAGAATATTTGTTTTTATATTGAACTGTGTTCAAAGTAGGCAAAAAATCTTAATTCTTAATGTCTCTTCCAGAACTACAGCGGAACCAACCTTAATAGAATAGAGGTGACCTGCACTTCATTTATGTGTGATGCACATATAACCCTTTTGTATCTCACTGAGTTTTAGACTTGGCTTCCAATCTAGGTCACAATGGTACCCAGACTCTCTGACATTCCCTATCATCCCATGGGTCCACTTTGTCACCATTAGTCATTTGTCATGTGCGTTTTATTGATGTGATCTGTCCTCTTGAGTTTTATAGGTTACATTTTCCCTATAATCAACCTAAATTTAAGGGAAAGGACAAGGCCAGAGAAAGCAGATATATTGAAGTCCTGCCTGTGCTTATAGCAGCTGCTAGTATAGAAAACACTGGCTTCTCCTTAAATATTAGAGCATATGTTTAAATAATAATATTATTATAATAAATAAAAAATGGTAAGACACAAGATAAACTAGTCTTATAAAACCTGATACACAAACACATGTTTACACACATAGGGAGACCTGATCCACATTTTCCTATCTTAGTGAAAAGCGATTGAAATTATCATATGGATGCATAGTAATGAAATAATTTATCAAATACTTACATTTTTACTTTGATATAACTTAGATCTAAAATATCACCCCAGCAGTCTTACACATTTAGGGATGGAAATTGTGGCAGGTGGATCATGGGGCACAATTCCCTTCAGTGGATGAACCTACCCATGGGTTAATAGGTGGTGTGCTATTAGGAGGCAGGACCTGACCAAAAAGAAGGCACTGGGGCTATGGAATCCACCTTCTTGTCCTCAGTTTCTTCCTTCTTCCTTGGCTGCTCTGGGTTGAGCAATGCTTCTTCACCAGACCCTTCTCCCTGCTGTTCTGCTTTGCAACCAGTCAACCATGGACTAAGCCTCTGAAGCTGTAAGGCTAAATGAACCTCTTCTCCTTAGGTTGTAGGTGTCAGATATTTTTGTCCTAATAACAAGAAAATGGCCTATACATACTTGTAAGAAATTTTAAAAATTTGGATGCTCTATGGACATACAGTCAATATAGTTGTCACTCCGGATATTTCCAGTCCTATTCTTGACCTTACCTTGACCTTACCTCTTCTTTGATTTTAAGCTCTCTAACCACTTTTGAATTCTACTTTACTTCAGTCTTTTACTTTATAGCAGTTCTTTCCCACTTCATTTTCTTCCCTTTCAGTCCAGATCTTACCATCTATTCTCTCGACTACTGTGTACTTAGAAAACTCAGCTTCCTCACCCTTTTGTGTCTATGTATTACCTGTCTCGTAAATTTCCAGCCCTGGATTAACCCAAACATACCTACCCTCTCCAAACACACTGGCAACCAATAGTTAGAGAACCCACACAGCTGAGAGGAATGGAACTATTACAGAGTTAGGATTTCTACCCGTCTGGGCTTCCATTCTCTAGCCATCCTTACTCCTGGTCAGTTTCCCCTCTTCCATCTTGTGCATAGTAGACCCAGACATTTTCCACTCTTCTCACACTCCCTAGTTCACCCCCAAGTACCTCTATATCATTGATAAAATTGAGATGACTAGAAACTGGTTTCCCCAGCTCCCTAACCCCATTCATAAGTTTATCTGCACCATGGCATCCCTTCCCTGGGGCATGGACATACAAGGCCGTAACAGCACACTGCTCTTGAGTTTATTCTTCTCTATCTCCATCCAGGAAGTATTTCATTAATTAATCATCTGTTCTTGTATTTCTTTGGGAGACAGCTCCTCTCTTCTGATTATCATCACTTAAATATGTTAAAATCTCTTCAAGTCTAAAAAATAATAGGCAAATCTCTCATCATCCTGCAAGCTTCCTAGAGCCATTAATCTGTATTATTCATATTATACCTCTTTTTATCCAGGCTTCTGCCAGTGCTTTGCTATCCAAGCAATCCTGCATCAAGTGTTATCTGACTTCTGCCCCTTCAAATCCACGAAAACTATTTGCCTCACAGTTATCAATGGCTTCCTCATTTTTCCATGGTACTGTATTTCCCTGAGATATTTTGGTATTACTGTCTTCTCTGTTTTTTTTAAAATTCTCTTCTTCAATTTCCAAAAAATAAGTGTCCTGATGACTCCCAAAATATATCTCCATCTCAACACTCTCCCTTGGGCTTCAGACCTCCATATTGAACTGCACACCAAATTCAACACATGTGCCCAAGATGGGTCTCACTTATTTTTACCCCAAGCTCTTCCTTCTCTGTGCCCCAGTCACCAAGTCAGAAGCCTTGCAGTCATCCTTAACATTTCCTCTTACCTCTGCCCTTACAGTCAAATTATTTCTACTCCTTCCTAAGGTTTAATTTCTGACTTATTTACTAAAGAGAACAAAAGTCCTATTCCGCTGATTCCCTTCTCACCAGAGAAATTGTGTGTAGAAATTGAACTTCTACAGTTTTTCTCACTCTGCTCTTCAGATATAACTTTCATTCACTGAATGGAAACATCAGACTGGGGAGAAATGGACCCAGCTGCAGTGAGAGGTGCCAAGTGTCAAGCTGATTTATGTTTTCAATATTTGTGTTGAACAAATGGGATTTTGAAAACCATAACCATCTTGAATTATATACATCATTACACTGTGTTAGCAGTAAAGTAAAAGAAATGAGCACGTATTCGGGGAAAGGTTGGGCTATGAAAATCACAGTGAAGTCATTTGTAGGACTCTGCCAGATTCTTCTAAGAGGCAACCTCACCAGTTCCCTCTGAAATGGAGGAACTCAGGATTTTGAACCACAAAGTCTACTCTTTGGATTCCAAGTGAGAAATGAAGATAAACCAGAAGACGCCTGTGCTGCCGCCTCATCAGTCCTGACACACATAGAGTCTCATCACCAACAGCCCTACTTTGGGTCATCATAATGCATTTTCAAAGCCCATCTGGGAGGTATCTCAGAGAGAAATGACCTAGATCACTTCAATAATTATTAAATATTTTATGTTACTCACAGTCAATTTTTATATCAGAAAAAATAAATGGGGAGCAAAAATAAACTAAATATCACCCAAGATTTGATCCCTTTATGTGGGAGGCCATTAACCGGTATCCATTCTATTCCCCTGCTGAGTCAAGTTTATGGCCCTTCTCACCTTGCCCATTCCCCATGAATCACATGCTATGCCCTAGGGGTTGCACCTTCCCTGTTGCCTAGATACCTGCTGACCCCAAGAGCTGAGACTTCCTCATTCCTACACCCCCTATATATACCCAGCACCTCCCCTGAATAAATGGGACTTGATCAGTGTCTTGACTTGTCCTCATTTCTCGCATCTCCTGTCCTGTGTCCCCTCTTCAATTCCCCGCTCCTCCCCCAGGTGACCTTTGTTGACTGACCCACTGGTTTGGGACACCTTTAAGTCACTGCTTTTTAGCTTTGATGGTAATGGCTAGGGGTGGTATTGCAGACTCTTCTGAGAATCCAATGGGAGATGTGAACTCTTTTCTTCTGGAAAATGTTTAAATACACATATTTGTGCATTCACACACTCTTTATAACAATTTCAGGGGTTTCATGCATCCCACTTCAAGACCTCCTATATATACCTGAACATTGACTAGACATGAATTTGAATGTGACTGAAGAAACGTATTTTTTATAATCAGGTAAACGTACAATTTCCACTCAATATCTACCTCCAAATCACTCAGTCTTTCTACTTTGTTCTTTTTTTCATTTCTGGACATTCTCACTGTGAAGCCTTCTGGGAAACCATACCTTTTAATTCAGCAGACAATATCATTGCTTGTGAACCCATTGTTTCTCCACAAAAGGCTTTAGGAGAATTTGGACCCTCTCCTATCTCTATGCATACAGCTTCAGGCCTGACAGCATCAGGAAAAACAGGCTAGATTTTAGCTGTCCCCAGTAGGTTTTCTTTTCCAACTATATTCTGAGGGTATTATCAAAGAGGCTCAATTTGAGAAGTGGGACAGAGGAGGACAGAATGGTTCCAAGTATTCTCTTCTTGAACAGATAAGAAAATTTGTTGACTTAGCCAGACCCTTAAGTCAGTGATGAGTACCTGGGTGGAGGAAAATTGGTTACACTAAGACAAAGAATCCTTCTAAAGGCTTTGGAGGTATTTGGTAATTGGCCTGAGTGGAAAATGTGGCAGTGGAACTTGTACTAAGAAGTGAAGGACAGAGTTGAATGTTTCCCACTTAAACGTTCTCAGTGCTCAGATAAGTCCATATCTTGAAGGATATGGGTTAGCATCAGAAGCAGCATCAGTCTTGCTGCCTTATTTCCACCATTGCCATGTGAGCTCAGTCTCTCCACTATTAATGAGTTCTTTCGTTTTCTGTGAGCATCCTTTATATATAATTTCGTAAAGTCTATACTTACCACTCACATTTCCCTACAACTCAAGGACTTTTTCAAATCCCAAAGAAGAGTCAAGTCTCTTCTGATTTTCTTCAGATAATAAACCAAGATAAAATATTTTGTGTATGGTCAAAACTAGATAAACATAAATAGTTTCTCTTATTGATGGGAAAGTCTATTTTGTTTCACACTATTTTTGCAGAATCATGGAAAAGAAAATGTTGGCAAAATTCCACAGAGAAAAATAAAAATCTCAACAGTTTTACCTAATTCCATTACATCCTCACTTCCCAAATGCACCAGTTGTTATGCCATATTGGGAAATGTCACAAGCAATTTCTCTATTTCATCTTACAGAGAAAAGAGAATTTAATTGCATGCCTGGAGAGACAGTATAAGAGGATCCTGTATAAGACAAGAGTAACATAGCAGTTATTACTTATACTTGCCTGTTACTAACTCTAATAATGCAGAAAAAAGATTTTGCCCCAAGTAATTCAGGAGTTATTTGTCCTTTGGATTCTCACAGACCTACCTGCTAAACAGCCTTAAGTTCCTATCAACAATACTATAGCAACCACCACACTCACACACCTCCTCCATTACTATTTGTGCCTAGGAAGTACCAGCATGTTTTGGACTTACATGGCCTGTTAGCTGGAGATATTTCATTCCAGAGACATTCTGGAATTTCACCTTATAACTGAGAAAAATTATCTTAAATAGGTACTAATGGATTTCTAATTAAGCCCAAGGAAAATTAGGCAGCAATATCAATATCCTATTGTCCAACTTAATGATTTTCAGGGTAGGGTGCTGCTTCTTAGGGGTGAAGATGATGAACCCCACCCTCAGTTATAAAAAGAGCAGAATCTTGGAAAGAGTAGCACTTTACAAGGTGTGGCTCCTTGAAAGCCTCCTGGGGCTGTTGGGAGGGAAAGGAGGGTATGTGGGGAAAGAGCCTCAGACAAAGAGGGGCCCCAGAGGCTCTATCAGTGGGAGGTCCGCCTGCATACTGCCCTAACAGCTTGAGGTAGTTCAGTGTGGAAACTGCTGATCACAGTCTTTCTAAATCAGCACATTTTGTTGGCTTCCTTATTGAAGACATTGAGGATTCTTGTCCAGCTCTCAGTCTGCACTCAGTTTTCTCTCTCTTTAACTCATTATGTATTAGTCCACATTCTTAATAATGAAGTCAAAATGCCCTATTGTGAGGGCTTCCAGAAAGAAAGAAAGAAAGAAAGAAAGAAAGAAAGAAAGAAAGAAAGAAAGACCAACCCAAGAAAGCTGTGAAGGTAGCTGGGATTACACTAGGAGAAAGGGACAAATTCAAACTGCATTTCATGAAAACTGGAAAACTTTATCAGCTTTTTTAGTTCTCTCCAGCTTCCACATCTCCAGGGACCTCCTTGTCCCTAAAGAAACCCATTAGTGTTCACAGGCTAATGAGACCCTCCAGTCACTGGAACAAGAGGCTCAACAGGGAGTCCATTTCTGCACACTTGGCAGTAGGCTGCTAGAAACACCTGGTCCTCTAACATCCCACCCCAACTGCACTCCAGGCTCCAGGCAAAGTGGCACAGAGTCCTTCAACTTTGGCGACCCAAAGATTTTCTTTGAGGAGACTCCCCCAGAGACTCAGAAGACTTCTGTTCAGTGAGTCCTAGGCACCAGGCTGGGATTCTTTTGTCCATGGTTTTGTCCAACCATCATTTCATCCTTGAACAATCATTTTGGGGAAGGTTATTGTCTTAAACAACATACCTGATTCCTTAAGTTAAAGGGAGAAAGGTTTACTTAGCTCACAGTTGGTAGAGGTTTCAGTCCATAATCAGCTGGCTTCAGGGCAGGGTGGCACATAGCAAAAGGACAACCATTCATGACAATGGATGACAGCAAAAACAATGAGAGAGAGAGAGAGAGAGAGAGAGAGAGAGAGACAGACAGACAGACAGACAGACACACACACACACACACAAACACAGACACAACAAGAGGCAGACAGAGACAGAGACACAGAGAGACAAAGAGACATAAGGGGAAGAGAGAAGACTTTCTATCTTATATTGTATCCAGTATACCGGGGCAGTGCCAGTCCAATCAGTGGACTGGTTCACCAGTGTGTTTCACTCACCCATAATCCAAGCACCCAGTGCTTTACAAGTCAATCACACACTCTAGATTCAACCACATCTTTAAGAAAAAAACAAAACCCATGACCAAGTGAGACTTTTTGAAGACATCTAGACACAAACTATAACAAGTACCTTGTAGTTTAAGGAAGTGTTTTATGAAAGCCAAAACATAGAGATTAGCATGGAAAGCTGTTTATTTCTGAAACAAAGAATCATTCCCAGAGAGGAGGTACATGATAACTGGCATGGAAACTCCATTTATTTTTAATTTTATTTCAAAGAGACACCCCCCCCAACCCAAAACAAAGGCAAAAACAGCAACAAAAAGATACAGAATTTCAAAACAAAGTAATAGGAAATTAACAATGGTTATTATATTACATATTGTTATCTTCAGAATAGTTGCTCAGATTACCAGATACAGGTATGCAAAATTGATCAAACAATTAAGCATTAAATATTCTTTTCAATAAACCTATAGAAATTAGTAGTACTGTTATCTATCTTGTGTGTGTGTGTGTGTGTGTGTGTGTGTGTGTATATATATATATATATATATATATATATATATATATATTTCTCTTTCATCTTTTCTCCTTTCTCCCATCCCAGTTGTTCTTTCCTTTAAAAAAATTATAAACAAACAGAACAAGGAAACCAAGGGAAACTCCAACTTAAACATGGATTAACTTTCATATTCTAAACAGACTCCGCTGTTACCCACATATCCTCTGACAGAAGCCACTGGGTGCCTGTGAGAGCCTAATCGTCTATGGAGATTACAGCTGTGTGTCAGACTTCATCTTCCTGGACAGCCACATTCTTCACAAAGTGCCTCATGCCTTGCTTTATATTAACTTTTTTCTCAGTCTTACACTAAACCATCTCTACTTACAGAGAACACACCCATGTGACCTGCCCACTTCAGGTCAGGCCGGTACTTTGTAAGTCTTGGGAGTCAGTGTATATCCATAGCTCACATACTGGCGATGTGACCTTGGGCAAGTCATCCATCTCCCTGTACCACAGTGAAGTCAGAATAAATCATCTCTCTTGCTAACCTGTTGTGAATATATTAAAGTTAATGTCAGGAAAGCACTCTCTATCATATGGGAAAAGAAAGAAGAAATGACCACAGTCCTTCCTACCTGTAGCATTTCAAGCCAGAGGAGGCAAGAAACTCCAACTTTAAGTTTATGCTATTGCACATTTTAATTACCAATTTGAGGTTATTTATATCACCTCACAGTAATCAAATCATTCATAGGACTTCCTGAGTTTTCAGCTAGTGCCAAAGGGAAAATTAAGACCATGGTCTGGAACCATGGGAGACAAAGCAAGTTACTTTAGAATGACATGATTGCATGTGTTTATTCAGCATTGATTCAACACCATTAATAGTTAAGATATTAGCCATAACTCTTTATTTGACTTAAGTAAATAAAAATAATTTATTGGTTACCTGGAAAGTCCAGAGGTAAATCTGGTTCTGGGCACTCAAGTGAAACCATCAACATGATATCTCTCTCTCTTTGTCTGTCTTTCTCTCTCTGTCTCCCCACCCCACCTGTCATTACTATATTACATTCATTTTCTTCCCATGTAAACTAGTTTTATTTGTGCAGAGAGCATAGCCCAGGCAGTTAGCTATAAAGTGTTGCAAAATCCCAGCTTAGCTGCAGAAGAAAGAGAAAGAGTATCAATTTCATATCTATGAAGTAAAGTCTCAAAGGAATAACTGATTGACATCCTCGGGTTATGTTCCACCAGTTGGTATCCAGAGGGCCAGAGTACTTCATTTAGGCTCTCTGGAGCAACACTAGATGGAAGAAATGTCTTTCTCCAAAGGAAATTGGCTGGGACTTCCTGGATGGGGCAGGTATGCTCACCAAAGCAAAACAATAACTGCCATAATTGTCCCCACTGTGTAGCACAAAGCTCACAGATGTCAATATTTTAGGTCACCCCCCCTTTTGGTATCAGAAATCAAAGTCAGGATCTTGTGCTTGCTAGGCATGCACTGTACTGATTGTTACGGCTCCATCACTCAAAGATGTCAATCTTTGAGACAGAATGTATGTATTGATGACATGACAGTTAATATCTTACTGGAGACCTTTGATTATTCTGTCCCACCTGGTCAGAGCTATGTCCCTCTCTAAGAAGAACTGCCTATCAAACTTCTGCTCATTTTCCATACTGAGATCAAATATCATCTCCATGAAGCTGCTTATGATTCTCAGGAGTGAACATGAATTTATTCTTTCACTGTACAGTACTCTTAGTGCATTGCGTAGAGAGGTCAGACTTGGCTCTGTAGAAGAATCTGCTGTGCAGCTGGTTTAAATGCCACTCCTCCATCCAATCTTCCCTGCACTCCAAAGCACAAATATTCTTCTCTCTACTCCTTAAAAATTAGAAACTTTTAAACATATAATTTTCATATCAACTGCCTCTATGATGATCAGACAGAATATTGCTTTTATGAAAGACTATGATTTTACATTTGGAACACCAGAGAGTTCTATTTTATTGCATAAAATAGACACTCTTTTCATACTTTGTAGTAGTTTTTAAATATGTTGTTCAAATTTTGAAACTTCTCACTTCAAGTGAGTCTAATTCCCCTTCCCTGAGTATGGGCTGGCGCTAGTGATTTGTGTTTAATGGTTTGAATACAAAATTCTGAAATGGTGTGAAAACTTGGATGTCAGATAATAAATGGTGCTGCAACTTCCTCTGGTTCTCTCCTGAACTGCTTGCTGTGGGTGAAGTGACTCACGGTGACACTATTGTAAAAACTCAAACAGCCTATGGAGAACCCTCAGGGAGAAACATCTTTTGTGCACATCTGCGGCCCTAGTCTAGCCTTTAGATATCTGGATGCAGCCACAGGAGATACTCTAAGCAAGAACATCCCAAACAAGCTGCTCAGGAATTCTTGACTCCCAGAAACTGAGACAACAAATGTTTGTCAATTTAAAAATTGGTGATAATGTATTACACAGCAATGGGTAACTAATGCACACGTCTACACATAAGACCTAGTAAGTTACCTTAGCCTGGGTTACTCAGAAAATAAAGCCTGATCAAAAAGCCAATGTGCAAGTACTTCATTATGGAGTTTATTCCAGGGAAGCAGGAATGAGGGAAAGGGGGAAGGAAGGAGAACAAATCCTAGAGTACCTTACTGAGTGGACCCTTGCTTGGCATCAGCTGCTACTGAAACCACTCATTCCATCAACTGGTCCAACTAGAGGACTGATTTTACAAGTTCAGTTGCATCACAGGTTAGTTTGCCCAGAGGAAGAAAGTGAGAAGAATTTAGTCATTAGCTCCCCTTGCCCTTTTGCCAAGTTTGTTCTATAGGACATGAACTCTTCATGTTTTTCTGTGTGCATTTTCATGATCCCCCTGTTAGTCAGCTTTCTGCTGATAACAATGACCTGCAAGGTTCATTTGGGCTCATAGCTGTAGAGATCCCAGCTTGTGATCAGTTGGCCTATTGCTTTGAGTCTGTGGCAGTGCATCAGGCAAAAGCATGTAGTATTAAAGAATCTTCTGAATATTCTCCGGATCATTGCCTTGCTCATCTTTTACATATAACTGCATGGCTTGACATTGTCATGTTTTCTAGCTCATCTCCTTTCCCTCTCTTGATTAGTTAGTCCTTGAGAT
>NW_004524621.1:13970383-13970894 GCF_000260255.1 Octodon degus | reverse complement strand
AAGACATAGGGTGAGGATAGCAGTGTGGTGAAACCCACATCTGGAAAAAAGTAAGACAATGAGTAAAACAAACAGTACCTGTGATTAGCCTAACTCCAGTCAAAAGGACCTGGACATAAATTCAGAGATTATAATCAGTAAACCCAGACATTTCAATAATTTAATTGCATCCTAAAGAAGTTGATGTTAATAGAAGTGTAGAGTCTACATTGCATTACAACCTGAAAGTCCAGCAAGAAAAAAAATGGGCAATAACTTGCCATCATACCCAGAGAGGAGGGTATATGTGGCCAGTGAGGCAGATACATGGTCAAATGGAGATGACTAGCTCTGCCTCACAGAACTTAGTGACACCAGTTTTGATGTGTTTGTACAGCTGAGTCCTCTTGGGCTCTTCAGGTAATGACTCCTTTCTCATCCATCTTCCTGAGTAAACTTCCCAAAAAGCAGCTCTGACATACAAGCAAAAGAATCAGATTCACCTGACAGTCCACTCAGGGTATAAATACAA
>NW_004524621.1:13965046-13969095 GCF_000260255.1 Octodon degus | reverse complement strand
AATTAATTAATTAATTTTAAAAAAAGAAAATGCATGTATGGCATTAAGGCACAAAACAAACAAAAAAACTATTTGCATCGCATTTTCAGATATTTGCATTGAGTTGTTCTCTTTGAGGACACGTGATACTGTGTACTCAATTCTGCATGTTGGTTCCTCATCACAATGTGATCAGCACCCAGGGCAAAAAAGGAGTCCTGCTTGTGGGGTGGCAAGGAGGAAGAAGACCCACATCTTGGGGCTCAAGGCCAGAGAGAAATGCTCCTAAATGGAAGTAGAAAACTCTGCCCAGAAATCTGATCCTAGATATGCATCAGAATCTCTGGAGAAATTTTTTTAAAACCTTCATGTCTGAGCCCCACCCAATCTTCTGAATTGAGTTCTTACCCTTAGCATCACCACTACTGTTAAGCTTTCTTGTGGCTTCCAGACTCCTGAGTGCCTGCACGACCTGGACAATGCTGGGTTTTAGTGCCTTCCTTTTTACTCAGGTGTGCTTACCTAGCCTCTAGATCCCACTGGACTTTGAGCCTGGCAGGTCGGAGAAAGAGATAGCTGTCTCTGTTGAGTAGAGGAGATTTCTTTCCAGAAAGTGGCTAGATATTCAAAATTAATTATTAAGTTTTTTTATTAATGCTTGGAATCATATGCAACATTTCCTGATTAATTGTGATATGGGAAGGGCCGGGAAGATGGCTCAGTGGAATAAACGCTTCCCTGGTAAGCGCAAGGGCCTGAGTGCAATCCCCGGTTCCGCAAAAAAAAAAAAAAAAAAAAGTGTAATGGACATCACAATTATCAATTCAGAATTTAGAAGCCAAGTTCCTAAGCCAACTATTATATAGCCTGAGGTCTCATTAGTCTCATCAGTGACTATAGCTTAAATTGTTTTGGCTGCAGACTGAAAGGTGCCCACAGAGCAGGGATCACCATCCACCATCTAAACACACAAAGAAGCTCTGATTTTCCCTCACTGCATGACAGGAAGGACCCAAGCCAGAGATGGGACCCTTTGAATGTCACCCCATTGCCAATTGTCACATTTCAGAAAGACTTAGAAATGGGCTGAGCCCTAAAACCACATCATGTCTCCCCTCTCCATATAGCTTATTTTGAACTGCCAATGTCATCAGGGTGTCATCTGGCAATGGCATACACTGCATCTGAAAACTCCCTCTAGTAGCAAATGCCCCATGAGGTCACCTTCTCCATCAGCTGCATCAGATTCAGAGTACTGTAGAAAGACAAAGCTAACAGAGTTTCCTAACAAAAGACTGCTCACATTTCTTCAGTGCCTACCAGCACCCAACCACACCATATATTTTATTTCACTTAATCCTCACACTAACTCTGACATGGTTGTTTCACTGTTACCATATGATGAAAATGCTGAGGCTTGGAAAACAAAATAACTTGTTCAAGGTTATATATTCAGTAACCTAGATCTATGTAATCTAAAACCTGTATTTCTCAAAGTAGGGAATTGTCTACAAGGTAGTGTGCCCAGGGTCATAAAGAGTCTTAAACACAAAACAACTTCTCAAGTGAAGATTTAATTCAATGGCAAGTAATTTTTTACACTATTTTCATTAAACATTAATGGATTATAGAAGAATACAAGTGTACACAATTCAAAGATAACACATAAGATTAGGAAAGTCATGCTTACAGCATGTTACTTCTGGTTTTGCCCTTGGACCTCTAGGGTTCTGTCAAGGGCTTTTGTCACAAGGAACATTCTAGAAAAAAGATTTAAAAGCATAGCCATTCTTGACCTGTTATTAACCAAAATGGACTTTGGGAATAGCGCCCCCAAGTGGAAGTGTTGAAAATTGTTTGTCATCAAAGAGCAAAGATTGCATTCTGCTGGCAGCCTCAATTTCACTGCTAGTCACTAAGTCAGTGGAGGAATGTAGCTTATATAAGTTTATGGTTGCTAAGCCCCTTCCCAGTAACCCACTCTAATAAGGTATCCAAAGCTTTCTAGTGTGGAGAAAAGGATCTGTCACAGAATGAACAAACCTAAAGGAAACTTACTCCACCCTTACGCAGCTACCCTATTTTATTTCTAGCACTCTTCATCCAAAACTTACTTACCCTAACCAGTAGATGGGGTTTTGTTTTGTGTTGTACCAAAAATTGAACTCAGAACATTGGGATTGCCAGGCAGGGTCTGTGCCATTGAGATATAGCCCTGGTAGGCATTTTGTTTTATAACAACATGCAAAATCATCTTTGAGATGGTTGTAATTGACTTTATTATAAGATGGGCAGGACAGTCTATATACTATGACAGACTAGGGTACTGTCAGAGAGGTTAATCATTGAATTACAAAAAGTATAAAAGACTCCAGCCAACCCCTATTGCGGGTGACTCAGTTCGTTTAATTTCCTGGTATCATTTGAAGCCAAGAAAATCAACATATACGGCAAAAGGGGGTAACATAGCACAGTTAAGCTATAGAAAGGTGATCCTGACCAAGAGAACACAGAAGTACAGCTTTTGAGTAGGAAGCCCATCTACAAGCACACTGCAGCCAGTCTACACCAAAGCCAGTTCCCCAAACACACCCTCTCCTAGGCCCCATCTACCTGGTGGCACCCACCATTCCCTTTGATGAGAAGTCTCTTTTCCCTGTACAATCAATGCCTGGCTAACCCCTACTCACTCTTTACACTTCCTAGAAGGACTTCTTGATTCTCTTTAGGCTGGAAAATCCTTCTATATCCTAGGCCACCTCAAATTTCCCCCAACTGCTTGCTTGTCAGATGCATTATAATGGCCCATTCACATGCCACAGGTGCCAAAAGAACTAGAGTACTCAGAGGAAATGCACAGCCAGTGTTCTGCAATTATTTTCTGAATGAATGAAAGTTAGGGTTATGCTACAAGTCCTTGTAGAAGAGAGAAACATTGGGCTATCTTGATATACTCTGCTGCCAATTCAGGCATTCTGAAAGCTCAGAGCAGCAAAATCAGCTTTGGACAGGGCTGAGAAAGGGAAAGGCACATAAAGACACAACTAAGCACCTACTATGTGTGCTGAGATCACAGATGGAATGAAAAGGGTTTTACTGCAGAAACTCAGACTAATGGGGATGACAGCTACAGACCCAATAGCAAGGATAGATTGCTGCATCATAAAGCCAAAATGGGAACAAGTGTGAAAACCAAGCTGTGCAAGCAATGCCATTGCTTACACATGATTTTTATAGGTTTTAGAAGACATTCATGAGAACTTTCAGAGATAAGGTGAGAGTTAACATAACTCCTGCATAGCATTTCATTTCATTTTTACTTATGTGTCAAACGTTTTGGGGATATACATTAATTTATAGTCTGCTAGTATTGAGTGTTAGGAAAGCCCTAGAAGAAACCAAAGGTGGTTGTTGGCAAGGAGCTTAGCATCAAGTGTGAGAGATAAAGCGACCACAGTGCAGTGCAAGCAGAGGCAAATGTCAGGAAAGCCAGGATTTGTTTCCGTTATAAGAAACTCAACCTGCTTAAGTGACAAAGGGAATGTATTTCTCATATAGCCAATATGCTCAAGGCAGCTTTGAAGCCCCAGTTGAGCTTTGTCCAGGGGCTGGATAAATGTATGCCTCATTCCTCTAATCTCTTGACTTTGTCTTATGCTGGGTTGACTTTGCTTATGCTTGTATTCAAAGTTTATCATGGAACAAATCACAGGTTTGTATCTAAATCTTCCATGTTTTGATTTGACTGGATAATATAGCTTCTCTTCTCCCACAGATTTTAACACAAGTCCACGGCCTGACTATCCTCGGCCTCCATGACAATCATGTATCTCCCAGGAGTGAATTACTGAGTCATGGGGATGAAGCTGACTGGCAATTCTAGGTAATCCTTCCCATCTCTCCTCTCTCTCTCTCTCTCTCTCTCTCTCTCTCTCTCTCTCTCTCTCTCTCTCTCTCTTTAATGTATTTAGGACAGGATCACAGGGTGTACACTCTTCTTACAGAGCTGGTATGGGTCTGGCTCACCCAAGCCATATGACCTTAGTAGTCAACTATCATAAAAGATAATC
>NW_004524621.1:13961759-13964946 GCF_000260255.1 Octodon degus | reverse complement strand
TTTTTTTTTCTCTCTCTCTCTTCTTACAGAGCTGGTATGGGTCTGGCTCACCCAAGCCATATGACCTTAGTAGTCAACTATCATAAAAGATAATCTGATGCACATGTTGGGGGAGATAGCTCAGTGGTCTAAGTGCCTGCCTGGCAAGCACAAGGACCTGGGTTCGATCTTCAGGATTACATGCCATGCTGGCCATACTGTGTGGGCAAGTGAAACTGAGAGGGGTGGTGCACACCTATAATCCCAGAGCTGGGGAAGCTGAGACAAGCTCATCACTCTGAGTCCGAGCTGTAGCAAGACCCTGCACCAAATAAACAAATAAGTAAATAAACAATTTTTTAAAAAGACAATCCAATACAATTCCTCAGACTTAGTTATCACGGCTTTGTGCTAGGATTTGGGGTGAGGGAATTCATCCCTGTGTGGGACCACATCAAGCATTTCAAAGCATTTCACATGTATGACTCTAGCACCAACAATACCGCCAATGACTGTGATGATGCAAAATGCTTTATCACCTTCAAAGGTCCATCTAGGGAAACAGCACCTTTCCTGCTTGAGGAAGAACAGATTTTCACAAGTGAGCCTTCTTGTCAGGTGTTCCATACATTTCAAAGCTTGAATGTAATTTTTTTAGAGAAAAACTGAGCTTTTCATTGGACACAGTCCACTGCTTGGCCCAGTAGTTGTGGGGCAAAGGAGAAGGGATGAGTGAGGGTGAGAAGGAAAAGGTGGGCTGGTGTTCTGGCTTGGGTAAACATCCCTCAAAGACCCACATATTGAATACTTGGCCTTCCAGGTAGCATTAATAAGAGATGGTAGAATCTTTGGATGTAAGATCTGGTAGGAAGTCCTTAGTCAGTAGAGCTGTGCCTAGGAAGGGGATTGTGGAAGCCTGATTTTTTGCTTTTCATTTCTGTTTCTTAGCTCAATGTGTAAGCAGCTTGCTCTGCAAGCAATCCCATCAAGATGTGCTACCCTTATCAGAGGCCCAAAGTTAAAGGGCCACCTAATTTTGGACTGGAGCATCCAGAATCCTAAGCTAAAATAAATCTTATCACTTTTAAGCCACCATGCCTAATTGCCTCAGGCATTTCTTTGTAAATAATGTGCAGCTGATATAGCTGAGCATGCACTCCTGGAAGGTGAGTGTGAAGAGCTGGAAACAATAGGTCTTGGTTTTCTACTAATGCTCTTCTTCTTCAGAAAGTGAAACCATATAATTAATTTTTTTTGTAGCTAGGATTCAAGCTCTTTCTTTAGGGAAAGGTATTTGTCTTCCTTGAATAAGATAACAAATTCCAAGGTGTGGAAGGTAGACAATACTCAGAGTTTAATTCCAGACAATACTTAGAGAGATGTTGCCAAAGTGATCTGCACTTTGGTGGAGTAAACAAGGTAGGCAGGAATAGAACCCACCATTATATGAAGAATATTTTGAGGAACAAAATCATGCCTGGAAAAATACTCAAACTGAAACAAGACATTGGTCTTCTAAAATACTGAAAACTGTAACCAAGTAGTAGACTTAGAATATTTTTATGTAGCTTAAATGGGTAGAATCAGCTCCAGTAGAGGTAGAAAACATTTGGACAATGAAAGCTGTCTAATGAAACACAAAGTGTCCTAGAAAGATAGCGAGTTCCCCACTGCTGGAGGTATTCAAGCACACTGTGGGGTATTAAAGTACTTTTGAAGTTTAGCTTTTCAAATATTTGAAGCAACAGAAAATAGATCAAGTGAAAGTACTCCATATTTTGATAACAGAGACCACAAGGAAAGAAAAAGTTCTAAGCAGTACTCCATTTCTGCGACAGGAACTGTGAGGTAGGATCCTTTCCTCTCCATTCAAAATGCCTAGCAAAATATGAAGGTAAGAGACATTGTAGAATAATTATTAATCTATTATCACAAAGAAAAATAAAATTTTTTAACAAACTTTCATATTTTATTATTCATGCAATACTTCTGGCAAAATAAGTAGTCACTTAGTTAAGAACTGCTGGCCTAAGGGGTTGCCCTGAATGACTTTAAGTGTGGTTCAAGTGCAAGTTAAGTCTGTACCTAACACTCCTTGAGCTAGAGTCCTGGAGGTTGCTTTATAATCCACCCACCAGAATCCTGGTGGCAGGGGTGGCAGGTGCCATGTGCTTCTATCTCATGGCAATCAGAGGCCTGCAGGTGAGGTTAAAATGGGAGTGACTTCACAACCATCTTAACACTGCCCAGAAGCGGGGTGGTGGTGAGTTTCACTGAGCAATAGTGACTTTGCAGTGTCACTCCTGCACCAGAAGACACACCAGCTGAGACAGCTCTCTGTGTATAAGGCCATCTTTGTCAGGCAGCTGAGCTGGAGCAGGAATGACATTGGCCATTACTCACCTCCAGCAGCAAAACTCTTTTAAAATCAGAAATATTGTGTTTGGTGAGGCCAGATCAGGCACTGCCATGGCTGGGAAGTACCCATCGTGCCTGGCAGTGCCAGGCAGGGGACCTCTCCTCCCTCATCTCCACAGCTGCTGGAGCCCAGCTCACTCCTTGCTGCATATGTTCATGACCATCAAGTCCCCATGAGGGGACGTTTGCTCTACTTCATGCTGTAGGACTTGGCATAAATTCTAGGACACAGCTTAAATTATATAACGAAATGTTTCTGTGACGGCCCCAAAGGCATTGGAGATTGTTTAGGATGATGAACAAAAAGATATGGAGAAGTGGGATTTGGTCATTGGCAAAAGGTCCAGAAGCTGTGTTTTTATTCTTTTTCTTGCAAAAGAATTACTGCATGTCTTACTGTACCAAAGCTTCTCTCCTCATATCACCAGTCAGTTTTTTCTTCTTTTTTACTATTCAGAATAAAGTGATATTCTAGCCGCCTAATTGGAAGGGCTCCTGGAAACAAATATTCTTTTGAAGAGGCCTATAACCCCTGGAAGGAGCCGCCCCCAGCCTTGTTGCTATGGTTAGCGTAAACACTGCTCTTGGCTTTTAACCTTCTGCTATACTCCCACGTCATCAGCACTGGTTTGTGATCTTTACTCTCATGCAAATTAAAGCAGAGGTGCTGCCTTCTTCTCCTGGTGCTTCCTGTAACACTGAATAAAATGAATACTCACTTCACGCACTCAAAAATACATATTGAGCAACAATATGCGCTTGTTTGGTATGTCGTTGATTTTACTTACGT
>NW_004524621.1:13958223-13960646 GCF_000260255.1 Octodon degus | reverse complement strand
AAACAGAAGCCTTCCAACTCATACTTTCATCTTCACAGCCACCACTGAGCCTCAGCACCTACCCTTGGACTCCCTCGAGGGTGACTCTTCATCTTCAGTTTATCATTCTCAGTGTAATCTCTCTAAAATCTGAATTTGATCATGCCCCTGGCCCTCGAAATGCTTCAGCATTCCTCGTCATCTGTGGAGTGAACCAAGGTCCTTTAGAGGTCTGAGGTTCTCCCACTCTTCCAATCTGAATCCATGCTTTAAGTTTACCCACCTATGGTATCCTGCTAGGAGCACATCACCACTTGCTGCCATATCTTTGTACTTGTTTCCACTGCCTGACACTCTTCTCCACATCATTCATCTGGTAAATTTTTATAATTCACATAATATTTTTGAGACAGGGTCTTACTATGTAGCCCACACTGGCCAGGATCTCACAATGTTCCTCCTGCTTCAGCCTCCTGCGTGCTGAGATTATAGGCATGCACTACTGATTATCACTTGGTGAGCAAATTTGAATAGGATTTCTTGAAGCTCAGTGAAGTTTTTTTTTTTTTTTTTTTTTTTTAACATCCCCACTTGGGTAAAACCATATAAAAGTGTCTTTTAACTATCTTTCAATCCTACAAAGTCAGGCCAAGCTGACAAGCAACAGGAAGGATGAACTACGAAATATATAAATGTTCCTGAGAATACACTGGGGCACCTTGGAGAGGCTACTTGGATGGAATAACAGGGGGTCCAATGATGAAGAATTATCTATTAAATGAGAAAGACTTCTGAATCCAGAACACAAGAGCTGTTGGAGTTATATGAATGTCACCACTCCCCAAAATGAATTCATTTTTAAACTAGGTTTTTATTCATAAATAGGAATAGTTACTCTTACTTTCATACTGGTTGAACTCAAAAGAGTATTACATCCAAGTTAGAGGTGAGAAATTAGATCTATTCTGCATAACAAAAATAATGTTTTGCATTACACATCAAAACCTACAGACGCTGGTTTATCTACTTAAGCAAGGTAAGCCTTGCACAATTTTTTAAAATCATTATCATTTCCTTCTATGAAAAATTACCACTGAGCTATTGTTCATTTTTTTCAATGCAAGTAAAAATGTACATGGTAGGGAAGTTTTTAATTAGTTCATTCCAAGCAGGAACTGCGTGTGCTTACTGCAGTAGAAGCCTAATAAATTACTTCATAATCTCAATTGAAGGCTTTGTATAGGAAAATACTCATTAATTTGCACCAGCAGCCAGCAGATCCCTGTGAAATGTCTTAGAAACATGCTTCTGTAGGTATGTATCAGCTTGCTTGAAACAGAACTTCTGGGGCAGTAAAAATGAATAGGCTTACCCTCATTTGAGGGAAGCCACATAGATCTGAGCTGTGATATTTGGGGACAAAAGAAACTTTACCCAAACCTCTTTGCCCACTCTATAATTTTTGTTTATAGAGCACTTCTTCTTTAAAAAGGCTTTTCAATTTTCAAATCATCCCAGTGCCCTTTTTGAAAGTGATCAAATGTTGTGGAAGCATTTGTCACAGACTAACAAGAAACTGTTGATACTGCCTTATTTAGATGGACAGATAGGGATGGGTGGAAGAATGAATGCGTTGATAGATGGATAGATGTACATAGCCACACAAACATGTAAAGTGGGAAGGCAAAAATGCTATTAGCCTGATTAAAATAATTCCTCTCAAGGAGCAGATTATGTGATACATTGGTAATTCACTTGGAGTAAAGGATAAGATCCTGAGAGTTATGCAGTTGTGATAAAATATGGCCCCTAAATTGCTACCTATGGTGAGACAGTCCTGCTGATTTCAGAGTTCTGTTAATTGTACTTTGGTAGATTGATAAATAAATCTGCATGATTGCTGAGATAAAATTGCTATACAAAATGAACAAGTGAGAATTTGAATCTGGAAAGGAATTTTCAGGAAGTATAGACAAATCTGAAAAAGCAGGGTCTTGCTGGCTAGGAAAGAGATGAGGAAACATAGAGTTAGAGTGTTGGCAGAGAGTTAGAGTGCTGAGATGTCCATGGGAGATTTTGAAGTTATTTGCTGTAGGATGTACATGGCAAAGTCTTCCTTCCACCTGCTCTAGAAAAATGTTACTTGGAAGCAGACACTGAGACAAGACTGGTGTGCACAGGGTTTATTAAAGAAAACTTCCCATGGGAGAACAGTAGGGGAATAAAGGAAACAAGATAGAGAGGAGGGGGAAGAGCCAAAGAAGAGCAAACTCGAAGGCAAAGTTCCTCAGCCTGATACCCTGGGAGAACTTGAGAGGTAAGGGTGTGGTTTCATGCTCCTGTGCTTTCCAGTTAGTAGTCAAGACTGGGGTTCAGAAGGGGGCTAGGTTGGAGAAATAGCTCAACAGCTTAAGTGTCTACCTGGACAGAGAGAGAGAGAGAGA
>NW_004524621.1:13952632-13958108 GCF_000260255.1 Octodon degus | reverse complement strand
AGAGAGAGAGAGACTAAATTCCTAAGCACTTCTGGCTCTCCGGTATGGAGGAAAAGAGGCTCTCATAGTCTGAGAGAAGTCTTCTAAAAATTCAGCTACTGGTTGTTAGTTGCCAAAAGTCCAGGGATGGAGCACAAAATAATAAAAAGGGATAGAGAGATCTGATAGATATTGATTTTGTCCAACAAAGCCTTACCTTTTCTCACCAATTCTTTTTTTTTTTTTTTTTTTTTTTTTTAATTTTCTTGATAAACAGATAGCAATGAGACAGTTTCAAATCAAATCGGAAGTACAGTTTCAACAAATAATACACTGCATATATTCTTCTTAGTCTTACCAATTCTTGAGTATGAATCAATTCCTCACAATAATATGAGAAACACTGGCAAATATATCCAGGTCAAATCTGCAGGGAGTAAAAATGGAGTCTGTGTTTGAAGGTACAGACAAGATGAGCCCCTGACATCTGGGTCAGTGTGCTTTTGGAACCAACCTTATGATTACATCCAAACATACCAGGCCTGCTAGTGAACCTACACTATTGATGCCATATTGAAGTAGAAATTCTGTCATCAAAATTGATCGAGCAATGAGAGGTACATTAATTAACATACCTGAACATTTCTGCTAATAAAATATCTATGCTCTTCATTGTCCACTATCTTAGTTACGTTTCTGTCATTGCTGGGACAAAATACCTGATATCCAAAATAAAGAGGAGTAGGTTTATTTATCTCACAGTTCATGGAGGTTTCAGTCTATACTTGGCTGGCTCCAAGGCAGAATGGCACACGCACGGAACAGAGGCAACAGTTCATGGTGTCAGAAAACAGAAAAAGCAATAAATGAAGAGCAGCAAAAAGAGCAAGCCTCCCTCCTTCCTTTATATTGTATGTAAACTACCCACCCCAGGGTGGGTGTAGCATTTCCACTCATAATCCCATCATTGTTCCATGAATCTACCAAAAACTCTAAGAGCTTGATTCATGACTGCATGAGGCTTTAGGGGGACATCTAGCCACAAGCCATAACATTCACCTAACACAGTAAAACATTCCAGGCTCTGAATAACCCAATCTACCTCTCATTGAAGCTTTTTAACCAGTTTCCTGCCACAAGCAGCTCTTTCTTCACATTCCATGTGTCCTTGCTCATTAACTAAGCTCTGATATGCTCCTGGCATGGGCTAACATGGATTATGAGAGTCATCTGATTCTAACAATAACTCCATACCTTAGGTTCTTTCATTTGTACCCTCTGGGCTTATTAATTAATTTATTGGTACTGGTAATCAAACTCAGGATCTTGTGTGCTTTGCCAGGCAGGTGTTCTGCCTCTGAGCTATATCCTTTCATTTGTTTCATTAATGAGGAAGCTACAGTTTGAGAAGGTAAAGTCCAAGTTCTCTAGATGAATAAGGAGAGCATCCAGCATTTAAACTAAGCACTGGGTGACTACAGAAAGCCACTGTGTTGCTCTGCCTCTATGACACCAGCGCTCCTTCAGAAACCCTTTTCATTTAGAATGCTGACATTCTTCCATTTTCAAAGACCCAGTTTAGGTCCTTTTAGATTAAGCACAGCTCTTGAATAGTTTAGATCCTTTTAGATTAAGCACAGCTCTTGAGAAAAAAAGTTGTTGGTTTGAGTGGTTACGAAGAACATTGAGATGGCCTCAATACTGAGAACACTGAGATGTGTGTTGTGATTTCTATAGGATCTCAGGCTTAAAACTGGGAATTAATGCAGCTGGACTTGTCTAGCTCTGACTTTCATTTCATATGCCCCACTCCAGTCCATTCACCTTAGAAGCATGAGACTACCCCACAATTTTTAACTGTGGTGTCAACTTGCAAAAGAAATACTGAGTGGATTAGTTTAACATAGAAGTAGTTGTGTCTGAATGATTCACTGACTAAAGGGGTAAGATGAACCCTTTCTGTGGATGCACTAACTAAGAGATCTAGAACCTGGATGGAATTAACAAAGACAGAAGAAAGCTTCACCTTTGCTCCTTCAAAGGATCTCCAGTCTTCCATTGTCTTTGGACGTCCCTGTCCAGGTATTCAAAGCAAATTCTTCAGCCTTCCTACACAGACCCTTTGGCTACCCAATGTGAACTCACATAGGAATCCCCAGTGAGCTTCAAGCCTTTGATTTATTTTAACCTTTCTTCCATACTTTATTTTGTAAAAACTACTTTCCCTAGAAGTGCTTGGTGTTACATGTTTGTTCTAATATTTGAGGAAGATGTTTAATGTACAATAAAGTAATGATAGTTTTCAAGCATTTGATTTTTGATTGAATCCTCTGGCTTTCCAGCACACAGCTTTCCCTTGTGCATTCCCTCACCTTTGACTCTGCAGATGGCAGAGTAAATCCTTTACTTATCATCTGCATTATATTATATATTTATTATATTAAGCTATCCCTCTAGTGAACCTTGATATATCCCTTCACCTTACTATCTATTTGTCAACCCAGGAAGAGCTCTTATCAACCCTATTTGGGCCATGTGCTTTCACTTGACTTATAGAAAAAGCCCAAGGGAATAAATATCATGACCAGCCAGAGCAAAGATATGGAGTTATTGTGTGAGGATGGAAGTAGGAAAGAACACTCTGGGCAGTTCACGGTACTAGCTCTCACAGTTCATTTTACCATCTGTGAAGACCCAGACAGAATTACTGTGTTCTAGTTTTTATTGCATAAAACAAAACAACTATTTATTATGCTCCCATATTCTTTGGGCCAAAAAATTTGGTCAGGACACAGTGGGGACAGATCGTCTCTGCTCCACAGTGTCTGGGTCCTAGGTTGAAAGACTCTAAGCAAGGGACTAGGTGCATTTAAAGGCTAACTCCGTGTCTGGAAACTGGTGCTGGCTATTAGCTTGGGAACTCAGTTCCTTTCCACATGGACCTCTCCATGTGGCCTCTCTTTGGGAGATGCTCTGAGATTTCTCATAATAAGGTGGCTGGATTCCAAAGCTGAATATTGTGAAGGGTAATGAGAAAACAAGAGAGAGACTGAGAGTGCCAGGTGGAAACAGTATTTCCTATTCCATCCTAGCTTCAGAAGGTTGCCAAATTCTGCATTTTGGAGCCTCACAAGCCTGCCTAGGTTCAAGAGAAAGGGAAATTGACTGTACCTTTTATGAGGACTGGCAGATTCTGGAAGAGAAGTGAGACCAGATATACTGCTGTTGACAATTTTCTGAAAATACAAATTAGAAGACTTTTTCCTCTGAATTCTCTTCATGATTTTTTGTAGCTTCCTGGATTATTTTGATTGCTGTGAGATATCTCTGTATTTCTATGCAGTGCCTTGAACAGGACCTTATATAATAGACCTTCAAAATACTTTGGTTGGTTGTCTCTGAAATTCAGCATCACAATTTTTCTAGCAACTAGCTGTATGATTATGAGAAAAATTATTTAGCATTTCTGCAGCTCAGTTATAAACTCGTAAGTTGGTCTAAATTTGTGACTTCTAAATGCTTTTGTTGAGCAGAAAATTACAAATAACTCTATCCAAATTACATCTAACACAGACTGTGGTATATAAAACTAATTTTAAAAAAAGAACACAGAGAAATGTTCTGATTGACGCAGTATAAGAGGACTTAGAGCTATCTGCTTCCCCTCCCTCCCCCAGCACCACAGTTGACCCTGAGACAGTTATGGAGATGGAGGCCATCTGCCATTGTGAATTTGTCCAGAATCTCTTCTGAAAATAGAATCTACCTCCTTTCTAGGAAACTCACATACACACACACACACACACACACACACACACACACACATACACACACACACATTTTCCATACATCAGTCTAACTGCAGCTTATAGCCCTAGAGGTGGAAGGTGACCCTGATCTTGCCAAGTGAAGTCATCATGATTGGCTTGGGACTGAGAGCACAACCCACTGAGGGCCAATGAGGTGCCATTTCTAAGACCCTCAACTGAATAGATCAAGAAAAAGTATGCTCTTTTTCTGGGATTTCCCAGCTGGTAAAATAAAAGCTGCTATTGGCCATTTTGCTAACTTATGGGATGGATACACCTTGACTGAAAATGAGACTCCAAAACAAAAGAAGGTGAACACTAAGAGACAAGGGCAAGAGGAACAGGATGAGGGTGACTTGATAGCATTATTTGCATTATACCTGGATCCAGGCATATCTGATGCTAATATTAACTTTGTATTTTTCCAGATAGTTATGTCAGTTCTGAATGAAATAATTGCTATAAACGCACCAGACTTCTGTTTCTGTGGAAGCATTTTAAACACAGCTTCAAAAAAACCACTGCAGTAGACAAACTCTAAGGTTTCTCACCCTGTTATGAAGCTCTGCAGCTGAAGACCTTTCAGCTTCTCCTTTCATCACTGTTGCATGGTAGCATGACAAATGAATTAGTTTTCATGAAATTACAAAACATCTGATAGCTCTAGAGGACAACAGGAAAATGCCTCTGGATACCACAAGGTTTATGATGATGGATATTTTATAAAGTGTTCTGGATGCTCAGTTGCTAGCCAGAGCAAGAGTTGAGCTTAACATACATGGAAATTTTTCATCACTTTATAGTAAGTCATGTCTTCTACATGTTTCAGAATTGTGCAGAGAAAAAAACAAGATGTACAGTTAAACTCTCATTTGGACAGAAGAAAAGAAAAAGATTGACCATGAAATTGATGAATTACATGTACTAGCTACTGCCATATTCTTCGCAAATCCTGTCTCACTTGTCAATGCAGAAGTGAAGTTTCTCATGTGCTGTTAGATATTCCTTAGGAGTTGAAAGTAAACTCAGATATCTGTTATCACTTCTTTTAGGAAGGGCAGGCCAGCCCTTAGAATGTATCTTTGAAGTTTTCACAACCCAAAGGGAACCAATTATTTCATGTCAGGGACATGAGAACACACAGAAGCAGTGATGAACCTTGCATTCCATTCAGTGTAGACCATGGTAAGATCTGATATCTTTGACAAGCCTCATTACTTCATATTGTCAAGGCCCAGTGCAGTTTTGGTGCTGAGTCACACAACGAGCCCCGTTGCATGCTTTATCTCTGCATGATGCAGCCTCAGTTGATATTTCTTGTACTCACTTCAAAGGAATTCATAGTGAAAGAAGATGGTCCCCAAAGGAGAGGATTTTTACTTAAATGAGAACCCCTGCTCTTTTCCTGTACTTTTCTGAAGTTATCTTTGTGTGCTTTTCATTTGCATATAATATCATTGAACACCTGTGTTTTAAACTGAGTCCCTACCCCTTTTAGGAAATTCTCTTTTGCTCTCCTTCTTATCCTACAGCTATCACAGTTGTTTTCAGGAACACAATGCTGACAGGATTATTTTCCGCACAGAACAAGACAGTTTTCAGGCCAATTGCTTTTATTTATTTTTTATTTTTTAAAATTTTATTTATTTGTGTGTGTGTGTGTGTGTGTGTGTGTGTGTGTGTGTGTG
>NW_004524621.1:13948512-13952532 GCF_000260255.1 Octodon degus | reverse complement strand
CCAGGGGGCAGGCTGGCTGGCATGTGGTGCTGGGGATTGAACCGTGGTCCCTGTGCTTTACTGAGCTTGTTCTAAGTAGGTGCTTTAGACCACTGAGCCATCTCACCAACCCCAATTGCTTTTAGAAATATCTCAAGAGCACTTAGAAATATGTACCAAGTGAACATGAGGAAAAGAGGGACCCACAGGTTTAACTTCACAGGTCTCCCTCTGGTGTGCAGGTCTCTCTTCACTCAGGAAAGAGGAAGGTGGAATAGGCAGGGCCCAAAAACCAGGAGGAACATAAAAGATGCTGAATGAGTAAGCAAATAAACAGGTGACAGAAAACACACAATTTAATATAATTTTGGTGAGTTTATATAGAAGTCTGTAATGGAAAAAATTATTATTTAATCATCTGTTGTCCCTGTGGAAATGAACTCAAAAATTCAAAGACAATTTATTATTATTTCCTATATCCTTAGCCTTTCAGCCCTTAGAATCAATGAACACCAACATCAAAAACATCTTACCTGTATAAATTCTCCTGGTTCTTAAGATCTTCAAACTGAGCCTTCCTGGGTATACTGCAAAATAGTATGAGATATTTTTTGGAGAGAGGACATGGTACATAGAGGTAAACATACTTCTTTTCTATGTAACTTCTCAGTCTTTGTTGGATATTGTCCATATAAATCTCAAAGGGAAAATATAAATGGCAATGTCTATCCAACACTTTTGAAAAAAATCCCATTTTTTTAATTTCACCTATGCTCTTCCAAAGGATTCTTCCAAACGACACACTTCCTTTTTATTTTTCTTATAGGTACAATCAGCACAATCTATTCTGTTCCCTTCCTTTCTTTTTTTTTATTGTTTCCCTTCCTTTCTTAAAATTATGTCTTCTCTCATATTATAATCCTTACTATACATACATGAAGTTCTCCCCGTTATTTAATGAAGTATTAATTAAAAATACAAATGGACTTTTGTTACTATTCCTTATTATTCTGATGTTAGGTGAAAATTGAACAATATGGTAGTCATAAAACCACCACAAAATGTCAAATACATTAAAAAGACACCATAACTAAAACTGCACAGTATTAACACATACCAAATCAGCAGATCAATGAAACAGAATATAAAGCTCAGAAAGGTTCATATATACACAGAGACCTGCAATCAGTGGGGAAAAGATGAGTTATGTAATATATAGAATTGAGATATTGGCTAGCCATTGAGACAAAAAGAAAGTCGCAATTCAATTCAACGTCTGAGACCAGTGTCACTGCCTCAGCATTGAATTTTAGGCCTGATACAAGGTATTTGCAACTCACTGTCTCTGGCCTAGTTAAAACTTCATTTAAAAAAATAATTTTATTGAGAAACAAATAGCAATGAGACAATTTCAAAACTAATTACTAGCACAGTTTCAATAATTAATACATTGAATATTGTTGTCTTAGTTGTTATTCATTGTATAAGATGCAGACATGATATCCTGTCCACAGACACTATTTGAACAAATCTCTATTCATTGAATTAAGAGAATGCAGGTGTATATCTACCCTGTTTTGAATATACAGATACAAAATGGTCGCTCATTTGTATCCCCTATTTTTGTTTAATTTTGTCAGAGAAGGATATTCCATTATCACTTAAATACTGTAGGTGCATGAATTCAGCAAGATATTCCAATATAGTCCAGTAGTCCATAATAGTAGTGGGTTTTCTGTTGGACTGGCAATGTCAGAAGTTGTTTGGGGCTGGTGAGATGGCTCAGTGGTCTATAGCACCTACTTAGAACAAGCTAAGCTAAGCAAAGCACAGGGACCGCGGTTCAATCCCCCAGCACCACATGTCAGCCAGCCCTGCCCCCTGGTGGACTGAGCTGGCCACACACACAAAATAAATGAATAAATAAATAAATAAAATAAATTAAAAAAAAAGAAGTTGTTGACTTGAGCCTTTTACAGCTCAGCATATTAATATGGCTTTACTATTTATACTTCGTTTTCATACTTTTCTGCTGGATTGTTAAGACCAAAATAAAGCAAGACCTATATGACAAGAATTGTAGCTTTTGTATCTGATAAGGTCAGTCAAATCCCCTCAGGATTTAACCTGAAACCCTGTATCGCAGTTTGTAGATCCTTTGTCAGTGTTAGCCATGTGGATGAGTCATGACCATTGCTTGACCAATTTGCTCTCTGTGAAAGCCTGAGACAGTGTTTTCTCTCCATGTGCCTATCCTTAGACACACTGTACATCCTCGATCACTTTCCTCTGTGGCCCCATGATCTCCTTGATCAGAAAATTTGGGACACAACTGAGTTACATGATGTTACAGTACAGGTTCTCCTACATCCTGAGTCTTCACTGACCTTGAAAGGCTAGGGCCAAAATGTTGGCTCTCCTTGAAGCTCTTCTTTTTCTCTTACTTTTTGGTCTGCAAATTTAGATTGTTAACCCTCCAGAAGAGAAGCTTATTATTATTACCCTACAACATAAGCAGCTGAGCTTAACCTCACTATCTGTCTGAATATCAAACATCTTAGGCATAATATGGAACAAGTATTTTACATCAAGTATTGAAAAGCTCATCTTTAAGTCCCTACAGAATATGAAGAAAAAAAACATTAAAAAATATTTTAAAAAATAGGAATAAACAGTTACATATTTTTACACAGAAATTTAGAAATCTAACCATATACAACATGGTAGCAGGAAAGTCCTGTGACTTTTTTTTTCTTGTTTCTTGTTTTTACTTATTACCCTTTTATTTTTTTTAAACAAACATTTACTTGAGAGACAGTATGGCAGTAATTGGTATGTCATGACAAGCAATATGTATTTAGAAGACCACTTCATTTTCCTTTGTGATTGTTTGTGACATAGTATACTTGTTCTTTACTTCATTGTCCCAAAATCCAACAAACCTCACCATTGTTGACTATGATAAAAGCTCAGCATCAACACCAGTAAATTAATTCCCCCTTCATGCACATTTTTTCTTAACAAGTCAATTCACAAAGTCTGTGGGGAAGCCCGAGGATCAGTGTCTATGGACTCTAGCAGAGCCTCACAGATTCTGTCACTCCCCCAATGCTGACTGAGCTTCATTCTGTCTCCAGACTTCCTGGAAGCCTCTTGTTAGCACTCTAACCTTTCTGAGACCTAGGAGTAAAGAATACTTCTGTCTCATGCCTTTTAGTCTCACCTCCTCATTATGTCTCATCTGACACACACACTTGGACTGAACCATGCCAGGGTCAAGGCTCTCCTAGTTGGGTACTTTTTTGCCTGATGACCACTCTCAAGAAAGTGTTCAAGACCAAATTAAAAAGAAACTATACTGTTCCTCCAACAAAGGCCTTCTATCTATAACATACAAAGAAATAAAACGAATCAGGCCCCAAATTCAAAAATCCAGTTTAAAAATGGTCACCTAAGATGAATATACACTTCTCAGAGGAACAAATACAAATGGTAAGTAAATATAAGAAAAAATGTTCAACATCATTGGTCATTGGAGAAATAAAAATTCAAACAATACTGAGATTCCATCTCACCTCAGAAAGAATAGCTAACATCAAGAAGTCAATGAATAACAAACGCTGCAGGAGCTGTGGAGAAAAAGAAACCCTGCTCCACTGTTGCTGGGAGTACAGACTGCTACAACCACTATGGAAATCAGTGTGGAGATTCCTTAAGAAGCTAGCATTGGAGGACCCATTCAAGCCAGCTCTTCCCCTCCTGGGTATTTTTCCAGAAAAACTGAAAACCTCATTCCACAGCAATATATGTGCACCCATGTTTATAGCAGTGCAATTGGTCATAGCTAAATCATGGAAATAACCCAGAGCATTAGTCACAATAGAGTATTATCCAGCTATAAAATAGGACAAATTTGAGTTTTTTTGTCAGTAAATGGATGCAACTAGAGAATATACTCTTAAGTGAAATAAATCAGACCCTCCTGTGCAAACATCATATTGTCTTCTTAGTGTGAGAACCTGAGAGAGAAAAATGGAATCT
>NW_004524621.1:13943665-13947937 GCF_000260255.1 Octodon degus | reverse complement strand
ATAATAAGGGCCAGGGAGCTAGCTCAGTGCTCTAAGCACCTGCCTGGCAAGCACAAAGACCTGGGTTATATTCCTCAATACCACATGCCATGCCAGGCCATGTGCTGTACTGGCCCCTGAAACTGGGTGTGGTGGTGCATACTTGTAATCCCAGCACTGGGGAGGCTGAGACAGGAGGATCACTATAATTCCAAGTTTTGCAGTGAGTCCCTGTACCAAATAAATAAATAATTTATTATAAAAGAATCTACAATAATAAAAACCACAACAACCAGAGGAAGTTTTAAGTGGACAAAAAAGATTTAAATGTCAAAACTGACATCGTGGAAGTACTAGAATTTATGAAAATATGGTTGTATGATTTCAAGTAGGAAAGTCTGACTATAACAAAGACCCAAAAGTTATAAAAGAATAATAATTTTGGTTACAAAAAATCAAAGGTTCTATATGACAAAATCCCATGTGAATTGAAAGCAACAAAATAGAAAAAATTGTTTGCAACTCATGTCACAGCAAAAGGTTACGTTCCCTTGTATGATGCAACAGAAAAAAGGAAACTAAGATGTGACCAAGGGCCGGCCAAATAGCTCAGTGGGTTAAAGGGCCTACAAGTAGGTGCAGGGACTGGCTGCCCTATACCTGGCCTGCCATGCAGGCCTCGCCCCTGGGGAACTCTGAGACAGCAATTGAGACTTGGGTATGGTAGTGCACACCTATAATCCCAGCACTTGGGAGGCTGTAAATCAGAGAATCACTATGAGTCCGATCTAGTAGTAAGATCCGGAATACCCTGCAGACCCTTCCTTAAAATACAGAAAAAAATGACAATAATAAGATGTGACCAGTTCAATAGAAAGGAAATATAAATGTTTCTTAAAACATCAGAATGTGAAGCAAATTCCATTTATAATAGATGTAATATAAATTATGCTGAGATATCACTTATAGTAAATATAGTGAATTACTATAAATAGAAAAAAGGCAAGGGAGATATAAGATATGTAAAAATGAATCTGTATATTCGCCCAAGAAAATAAAACTTTTTCTTCTAGGGAAGTTGGGTGAATAAGAGGACAGGAAAGGAAGCTTGAGTGCTTTTCTTTTGTACCTTTAGAATTTGGAATCATATGAAGGATTTTGAAACATGAAAAGATAAGAAAGCTTAATCTGGAAAGTGATTTTTCTTTCTCTTTTCATTAGTCTACCTTGCTCAGCTGTGGCTAGTTTCTGTGATAGCCTCCCCATGGCTTTCCTGGCCACCCTTGAAGAGGAGTTGGTTTGAGCTCTTTCAGAGATGATGCCCAGAGCTGGTTTTGTAGCTCATGAAATAAAAGTCATCCTCAGAACACTGCCAAATGATTTCAGAACACATTTTAATGTGACGTTTCTGACAGAACAGCTGTGGCTTCATTTAGCAGAATATTTGAACATTTTAGTCTAAATACAGCAATTGGGTTCCTGGAACAAAAGGTGGTGAAAAAAATGGAAGTGTAAAAAAATTGTAGAAAGAGATTAATTTTCTATGTAGTACGTGTTAAATCTCAGAATTTGGAATTTTACTTGTACTTTATTTTTCTGATTGGATTTAACGTTACAAGTAATATTTATTCCAACTCACATAATTAAATGTTTTGAGATTTACCTAATTTTTATCATTTTAAATCTGATTATTCTCTTAATAGCTTTGGTTGGAGTACTGTGCAATGTCAGCATTAGAAGGAACCTGAAAGTTCATTTAATGGTGTTCAGCATAAAATATCTAGGGATCCACAGAACATCAGTTGGCCTCCTTTGCTCTCTGTTTGAACTTATGATCCATTTCTGGAAGGATTCAATACAACAATTCATTTCAGACCTTGAAAAGACACATGGATTCATGGTAGTTTCTACTGACCTGTGTTAAGCCCTCAGAGCTTATAAAAGGAACTAGAGGATACTCCAGGCAGAATCACAGAGATCAGCTTGGCCTGCGGAGTCTTGGGAAATAATAGGAGAGAACACCATGTTTTTTAAGATCAAACAATACAAACTTAATTTCTTTTGATTTTTTTCATTAGTGCCTATGTACAGTACATAATAATTTCATACATCGTGAGGACTTGGCACATGTATATAACACATTTTATTGCTTCTTATGTCCCCTTCCACTTTCCCCTCCCACTCCCTCAAACTGACAAAAATTGGGATGAGTTATACATGCTAAGCCTCCATCCCCATTGCATAATTATGTTATAGCTCAGCCTTTTCCAATTTTAAAAACAAATAAAAAATACCCACACCTTAATATCTATTTTTATTTCCTAGTCAAACCTCTTGAATAAACATAATTATCCCCTGCCTTTGATAAACAACAAGGAACCCAGCTAGGAAGTAGAATTAAAGCCACAAGTAGAGTACATCTTTGTGCTCAGTGTCAGACCCTTCTAATGACTTTTCTTGGAAGTTAGGACCTTATGCTTGCCAGGCAGGTGCTTATGCCACTGAGCTATAGCCCTAGCCTTTTAACACTTTTTTTAATGGATCCAGACTTTGCTGACATTTTTTTAAAAAATATGTATTTGGTACAGGGTCTTGCTATGCACCTCAGACTCATAGTGATCCTCCTGTCTCAGCCTCCCCAACACTAGGTTTACAAGCATGCACCACCATGCCTGGTATCAGTGGTCAGCACAGCTCGCCTAGGGTTCAGGAGCCAGCACAGTGTGTGGTACTGGGTCCTCGTATTTGCTAGGCCGGAGCTAAGACCACTGAGCTATCTCCCTGGCCTTTTGCTGATGTTTTGACATACATCAAACATGTCCATGTCAACTACAGATCCTGCTTTTTCTTATTGTATATTTCTTATTTATTTTTTACTTAAGAGATGAAAAAAAGCAAAAACAAATAAGAACAAAGACAAAAAACAAATCCCCATAAAACAATAAAAATATTCCAGAACTTCAAAACAAAAAGAGGAAACTAAAAATGGATTCTTCTTTTATTAAGTTTCCATATTATAACTGTTTGAAGAAATTATATCTACAAATTAGATCAAGTTGAAGCACTTGATATAAGCACTTATATAAGCACTTTAATGCGAAAGTATACTATAGCAAAACAGACCTATCTACACACAGACTAGAATGTGTGAGACTTTAGAAGCTCTAAAGCCCCAATGGTAGAAGCATACCATCTGCTCACAACTTGAGTAGCTGTTGATCTGACTCTACTCTGGATAGATATTTACTGATACCCCTAGTTTAAGCCTTTACTTGACTCTCTGAAGCATTACTGATAGGACAAGCCACTGCTAGTGTTAATGGAAATTTCAGTACCGCCATTTAGTTTGTTTTCATGTAGGATATTCCTAAGAGGAAGCTATTTTGAAGAAAATACAGCTTTCCACAGACCTAGCAATGTCAGAAGTTGTTGATTTCAGCCTTTTACAGCTCAGCATATTAATACGGCATTACTTTTTATACCTCATGTTTATGCTTTTTTGCTGGATGGTTAAGACCAACGTAAAGCAAGACCTATAAAACAAAAAATGCAACTTTCATATCTGACAAGGTCAATCAAATCCCCTCAGGAATTACCCTGAAACCATGTAGAGCAGTTTGTAGATCTTTTGTCAGTGTCAGCCATGTGGATGAGTCACGGCCATTGCTTGACCAATTTGCTCTCTGTGAAAGCGTGAGAAAATGTTTTCTCACTAGTGACTCTTGCTTAGACACACTCTACATCCTTGATCACTTTCTTCTATGGCCCCATAATCTCTTTGATCAGAAAATTTGGGATACAACTGAGCTCCAGGATCTTATAGTACAGATTCTCTAATGTCCTGAGTCCTCACAGACCTTGAAGGACTAGGGCCAAAATGTTGGCTATCCCTGTAGTCCTTCTTTTTCTCTAATTTTTGGTCTGCAAACTTAAGTTGTTAACTCTCCAGAAGAGAAGCTTAATGATATTATTACCCTATAACATAGGCAATGAAGTTGAACATAACTATCTGTCTGTTGGTAACCCACTACTATTACGGACTACTGGACTATATTGTATTATTTTGCTGAATTCACACAGCTACAATATTTGTTTTTTTTTTTTGTTTTTTAAAAATCAATTTTATTGAGAAAGAAATAGCAATGAGACAGTTACAAAACAAGCTAGTACGATAGTTACAATATTAATACATTGCATATTGTTGTCTTCGTAGTAGTTATTCATGGTACAAGATGTAGACATGATATCTTTTTTTTTCAACAAATAATACACTGCATATATTCTTCTTAGTGG
>NW_004524621.1:13937819-13942575 GCF_000260255.1 Octodon degus | reverse complement strand
TATATATATATATATAAAATAGGATAGATATACAGCTACTTTCTCTTAGTTCAGTGAGAAAAAAGATCTGTACTAACAGTGTTTAGACAAGATATCATGTCTGCATTTGTACTGTTAATAACTACTAGGAAGACAACAATATGCAATGTGTTAATTACTGTAACTATCCTAGTAACCTGTTTTGAAACTGTCTCATTGCTATTTATTTCTCAATAAAATTAATTTTTCCCCACTCCAACACTGGTTCTCTCACATGCAGAAGAAGATGAATAAGTTATCTGATTGATAAGATGGGAAGATCCACTCATCACAATCATGAGAGGGTGGATTCCCTGGTTAGAGTGAGAACAGTACTGGTGTTCACCTTATTCTTTTTTTCTGGCTATCGAAACCTCTCTGAGTCAGTGTATGAAAACTGTTTGTGCCTCTGGCTTGCATTGAGTAAGTAAACAATTGCATCTCTGTTCCTTGGCTCTGCTGGTGAGCTGCCTCTCTGAGCTCCTCCAGTGTTCTCTCTTTCTCCTGCATTTGACATGGTTAAAGAGCCCCTCATTCAGGCAGACAAAAAGGCAAGTGGGCCTGAAATTCATGGTATAGACCACTTTCCCTCACAAAAGTCTCCAGTCCTAGGCTGAAATAAGAGTCAGGGAGTAGGAAGTTATACTCTGCCCAAGGCCAAGATGTGTTCTCCAATGTGAGAAATTTAACCTTGTTTTACTACACTGTAGCCATTTTTTAATGATTTGAGATTTTCTTTATTCTTTCTTCAATTTATTTTATTTATTTATTTTTTGGCAGAACCAGGGATAGAACTCAGGCCATTGCACTTGTCAGGCAAGAACTTATTCTACTGAGCTATCTTCCCAGCCCCTCTTTCTTTAATTTTTTTTTAAACAGGACTGAAACACCACTCACAGATCTCTTCTGAGACAGAACATATATTCAATATTTTGACCTCTTAGCATCATTTACTTTGTAGTGTTTATTTCTAGAATTGTTAGACTACAAAATGGATAAAAGTTTATTGATTTGATTTCTGAAAGCCTCCAACACCCACTATTGGAAATAAGTAGTTTTAGGATTTTTTTCAATAATTTTATTGAGAAATAAATAGAAATGAGACAGTTTCAAATCCAATTAGTAGGAAAGTTTCAATAATTAATGCATTGCATATTGTTGTCTTAGTGATTATTCATTATACAAGATGCAGACATGATAACCTGTCCACAAACACTATTAGTACAAATCTTTCTATTCAATGAATTAAGAGAAAGTAACTGTATATCTATCTTATTTTGAATATACAGATAAAAAATGGTCGTTCATTTATATCCCCCTTTTTTGTTTAGTTTTGTCAGAGAAGGGTATTCCATTATCATTTAAATGTTATAGGTGTATGAATTCAGCAAAATATTCCAATATAGTCCAGTAGACTATAATAGTAGTGGGTTTTCTGTAAGACTGGCAAAATCAGAAATTGTCGACTTCAGCCTTTTACAGCTCAACATATTAATATGGCTTTACTTTTTGTAATTTGTTTTCATAATTTTCTGCTGGATGGTTGAGACCAAGAAAAAATTAGGACCTATATAACAAGAAATGTAGCTTTTGTATCTGATAAAGTCAGTCAAATCCCCTCAGGATTTATCCTGTTACCCTGCACCGCAGTTTGCAGATCCTTTGTTGGTGTCAGACACGAGGATGAGTCATGACCATTGCTTGACCCATTTGCTCTCTGTGAAAGCCTAAGAGAATGTTTTCTCTCCTTGTGACTCTCCTTAGGCACACTGTACATCATCAATCACTTTTCTCTATGGTCCAATAATCTCCTTGATCAGAAAATTTGGGACACAACTGAGTTACATGATGTTACAGTGCAGGTTCTCCTATCTCCTGAGTCTTCACTGACCTTGAAAGGCTAGGGCCAAAATATTGGCTGTCCTTGCTGCCTCCTTTTTTTCTAATTTTTGGTCTGCAAATTTAGATTGTTAACCCTCCTGAAGAGAAGATTATTGTTATTACCCTACAATGTAGGCAGTTGAGCTTAACCTCATTATCTATCTGAATATCAAACATCTTAGGCATGACACGAAACAGTTATTCTTCATTAAGTATTGATATGTTACACTTTAAGTCCCAACAGAATATGAAGAAAAAAAATTTAAAAAATAAAAAATAGACCTGCGGGATCTGCTGGTACAAGCCCAGGCTCAGAGTGGGTGAGACCCTCTTCCACCCCCCTGGAATCCCCCCACCACTCGGCAGCACCCTACTACTATTGCCACGTGAGAATTTCTGCTGCATTCCAGGAACCCCCAGATGCAGTCCTAGCACAGGCCCGATGAGTGTGTGGGAGAGTTTCCACCTATCATGCTCTGGCGGGATCTGCAGTTTCAAGCTCAGGTGCAGCGTGTGTGAGACCCTCTTCCACCCCCTTGGGACCACCACCACCATTCTGCAACACCCCAACCCACCCTGCCCACCCAGTGAGAATTTCTGCCACGTTCTGGGGACCCCCAGATCCAGTCCTAGCCCAGGCCTGGTGAGTGTGTGGGAGAGCTTCCTCTCCCTCCTACACCCACTTGTCCCCTCCAGACTCAGCTCAGGCCTGATATACAGGCCTGAGCTGAAACCCTGCAGCTGCAATCCCTGCAGAGAGAGTAGGGGTCAGAACCACCCAGCTACTCCATGAGGAGAACATCTTGCCAGAGAGGAACAACAAGTTCACTCCCAAGGGCAGCAGCAGGAAGGAGCTGAGCACAGCAGCCAGACCCAAGCTGGGCACAACTGGGTAAATCCAACCTTTTAGATCTGCACATGAAATTCGGTAGGTGTTAAGGTTATAACTGCACCAAAGCTCTACAACAAAGATCAGAAGACAGTGCTATACAAAATGACAACAAGACAGAGCAAACTGCAATATCAGACCCCAAGCCCACATGTAAAAAGTGCAGAGGACACTAACACAGAACAAATTGGGAACTACACAGCTGAAATCAATGAATCAAGAGCTTCTGAAATAAAGAAACAACTGCAGAAAGGTATAGAGGAACTCAGATAGGAAATAAAACAAGAAATCCCTGAATTAATATCATCTGCAGTAAAGAGTCAAATGCAGAAACATATGGAGGAATCCCAATGCCCACCCAGAACAAGTGCAGAGGATTCTAGCTCAGCTCAAATGTATGAATTAATAGCGTCAATAGTAAATAAGCAACAGTAGAAAGTTATAGAGGAACTCAGAGCAGAATTCTTTCCTGAAATAAAAAATGAATTCCCTGAACTCATAGCATCTGAGGTAAAGAATCAACTACAGAAACATAGGGAGGAAATCCAATCTGAAAAAAAAAACACTGCAGTAAAAAATTAATAACTGCTTCTAAAGAAGACATTGATAAAAAAAAAAGAGGAGATTAGAAAAATGACGGATTCCTTTTTTTAAATTTAGAAGTGTTTTTTCCCATAATTTTATTGAGAAACAAATAGCAATGAGACAGTTTCAAACCAGATTGTAGGACAGTTTTAATGATTAATACATTGCATGCACTCTTCCTAGAGGTTAATTACTGTACAAGATGCGGACATGATATCCTATTTAAAAACACTATTTTTTAATTTTTTAACTGTTGTGAAAATCTGTGGTACAGTTTATTTAATTTTTTTATTAGTACGTGTTTTCAGTACATAATGTATACATTCTTTATGGAGAGTGGGTACAGGTACACAACACATTTTAGTTCCTTTTTAAAATATCCTTTTTCTCTCTATCTTCCATCCCTTCATCTTTTGATTCCACTCCATTTGTGAAAGTTTTAGCTTCATAATTCCCATTACTATCTTTTAGGGTTTTTTTTTGGTAGGACAGTTTCAATAATTAACACATTGCATACATTCTTCCTAGTGGTTAATTGCTGTACAAGATACCGATATGATATCCTACTTACAAACACTATTAGAATAAATCCCTCTAACCATTAAGAGAATGTAACTATATATCTATCCTAGCCATTTTGAATACACAGATACAAAATGAACATTCATTCATATCCCCCTTCCTGGGCTAGCCACCTTTCGGTCCTCTCCTGCCTGAGAGCTGACCGGGGCCTCTGAGCTCAGTAATAAATGGCTTTCTAAATTCCATGTGCATTCCCTTTTTTGTTTAGTTCTGTTATTTGAATATTATAGGTGTGTTATCTCAACAAAATATTCTTTTTTTTTTCTTTTGGAAGAACCAGGGATTGAACTCAGGCCCTTGTGCTTGCCAGGGAAGCGCTTATTCCACTGAGCCATCTCCCCGGCCCCAAAGTTTGGGGTTTGTTGTTGTTGTTGTTGTTGTTTTCTGGAACCAGGGATTGAACTCAGACCCTTGTGCTTACCACAGAAGCACTTATTCTACTGAGCCATCTCCACGACCCCAAAATATTCTAAAAGAGTCCAATAGTCAAAAATAGTATTGGGTCTTCTGCCTCACTGTCAATGTCAGAAAATGTTGACCTGAGTCCCCTACAGCTCAACATAACACCATGGCTTTACTTCTTATGCTTCGTTTTTATACTTCTCTGCTGGATGGTTCAGACCAAGATAAAGCCAGACCTATGCAACAAGAGTTGTAGCTTTTGGGTCTGATATGGTCAGTGAAAGCCCCTTAGACACTCCCTCAGGCTTCCACAGACAGCACATTGGCCAAGCAATGGCCGTGACTCATCCACATGACTGCATTGACAAAGGTTCTACAATCTGAGGTACAGGATCTCAG
>NW_004524621.1:13936686-13937309 GCF_000260255.1 Octodon degus | reverse complement strand
TCAAGTCTGCATCTTGTACAGCAATTAACCACTAAGAAGAATATATGCAGTGTGTTATTTGTTGAAACTGTACTTCCGATTTGATTTGAAACTGTATCATTGCTATCTGTTTATCAATAAAATTTTGAAAAAAAAGAAATCCCCTCAGGATTTATCTTGAGATCCTGTACCTCAGTTTGTAGATCCTTTGTCAGTGTCAGGCTTATAGATGAGTCACGGCCATTGTTTGGCCAATGTGCTCTCTGTGAAAGCCTGAGAGAGTGCATTCTCTCCATGTGACTCTCCTTAGGCACACTCTACATCATCAATCATTTTCCTCTTTGTCCCCATAATCTCCTTGATCAGAAAATTTGGGACACTACTGATTTATGTGATGTTACAGTACAAGTTCGCATATGTCCTAAAACTTAATTGACTTTGGAAGGCTAGGGCCAAAATGTTGGCTTTCCTTGTAGCCCTCCTTTTTCTCTAATTTTCGTCTGCAAACTTAGGTTGATAACCATCCAGAAGACAAGCTTATTGTTATTACCATACAACCTAGGCTTTAAGCTTAACCTCACTATCTGTCTGAATATCAAACATCTTAGGCATAACATGGAACAGGTATTTTTCATCAAGTATTG
>NW_004524621.1:13934910-13936490 GCF_000260255.1 Octodon degus | reverse complement strand
AAAAATAGGCATAAAGAATTATATAATTCTTATGTTTGCACATAAGTCCAAAAATCTAACCATATACAACCCTGAAAAAGGACAGTCCCACAACATTCCTTTTCCTGTCTCTTTCCTTCATTCACCACCTCCTTCTATTTGAACAATCATCTACCTGAGAGATAGCACAGCAGCAACTGGCATGACGTGACAAGCAGCCTGCATTCAGAAGACCAGAATGACAGGCACTCCAAGCATGAAACTACTATTACAAATTGTCATCTTCAGTGCAGTTGCTTAGTTCACTTGTGTCAGTATATATAGTTAGTCAGGGTGAGAATCTTTCCAATTAACTGCTAGATTCAAAAATCTTTTATTTTATTTTATTTTATTTTATTTTATTGAGAAACAAATATCAATGAGACAGTTTCAAAAATGATTAATAGGAGAGTATCAATAATTAATACATTGTACATTGTTATCTTCAGAGTGGTTATCCATAGTACAAGATGTGGACAGAATATCCTGTCCAAACACCATTAGTACAAATCTTTCTTCTCATTGAATTAAGCGAAAGTGGCTGTATATCTATCCTCAGTATTCTGCAAATACAGAAACAAAATGGTCCTTCCTTTGTATCACCCTTTTTTGTTTAACTCTGTCAGAGATGGGTATTCCATTGGCATCTGAATACTATAGGTGCATGAATTCAGCGAAACAATTCAACACAGTCCAGCAGTCCACAATAGTAGTGGGTTATCCACAGAAGTTGTTGACTTGAGCGTTTTACAGCTCAGCATATTAATATGGCTTTACTTTATATACCTCATTTTTATACTTATCTGCTGGATGGTTAAGACCAAGATATTTGTTTTAAAAACAACTAATACACACAAGTACATACAGTGGAACAGAAGTTTATGAAGCAATACCTAATCTTTATTTTATGTGATTTGTGTTGATATTTTCTATATTTTTCCCTCTATTAAATGTCAGAAAAAAAATGTTAATCCCAACACACCACCTTGATTTCACAAAAATGATATGAAATCCATAATCTCGACAACTCTGCCATAAAAGAAGATACAGCAAGTCATCAATTTCCAAATCTTTGAGTTTCAAATTTTCACAGATATAAATGGTATGTCACATTTGACATTTTCATGATTTACACTATATATTTGTGTCAAAAGTGTGTAAGACACACTTTATTGTGTTTTTGAATAAAACTAACTCATGACTGTCCTTCCAGAACAAAGCTTCTTACTTATAGAACTTACTGCCTACATGTATCAGCAAATATATAGAGGTTCCTCCATCAGGTCAATCAAAGACAGACCCACTTATTGCTTGGGTTCTTTTAGCCCTCTAAACTTTGCTTTATCTACAAAACGGATTTATTTATTTATTTATTTTATTACTTTTTTTTTTGGTAGGACAGTTTCAATAATTAACACATCGCATACATTCTTCCTAGTAGTTAATTGCTGTACAAGATGCGGACATGATATCCTAACACCATTAGAACAAATCCCTCTATTCATTAAGAGAATGTAACTATATATCTATCCTAACCACTTTGAATACAGAGATACAAAATG
>NW_004524621.1:13933688-13934252 GCF_000260255.1 Octodon degus | reverse complement strand
AAAATTTGGGACACTACTGAGTTACATGACATTACAGTACAAGTTCTGATATGACCTGAGTCTTAATTGACCTTAGAAGGCTAAGGCCAAATGTTGGCTTTTCTTGTAGCCCTCCTTTTTCTCTAATTTTGGTCTGCAAACACAGGTTGCTAACCATCCAGAAGACAAGCTTATTGTTCTTACCATACAACTTAGGCTGTTAAGCTTAACCTCGCTATCTCTCTGCTTGTCAAACATCTTAGGCATAATATGTAACAGGTACTTTTAATCAAGTACTGATATTTTGAACTTTAAGTCACTACAGAATATAATACAAACATTTAAAAATTAGAATATATTTAAATAATAGTCATAAAGAATTATACACTTCTTGTGTTTACACATAAGTCCAAAAATCTCACCATATACCAGCAACTGGCATGTCATGACAAGCAGCCCATATTCAGAAGACCAGAATGACAGGCTCTCAAAGCATGAAACTACTATTACAAATTACCATCTACAGTGCAGTAGCTTAGTTCACAGGTATCAGTATATATAGTTAGTCAGGGTGAGAATCTTTCC
>NW_004524621.1:13906829-13913763 GCF_000260255.1 Octodon degus | reverse complement strand
TTGCATTAAATCTGTACAGCAATTTTGGGAGTATGGCCATCTTCACAATGTTGGTTCTTCCTATCCAGGAGCATGGGATATCTTTCCATTTTCTGCCATCCTCTATGATCTCTTTTTCAGAATAATGTACTTTTCATTGTATAGATCTTTTACATCTTTAGTTAGATTAATTCCTAAATATTTCATTTTCCATGGTACTATTGTAAAAGGTTATTGTTTCTCTAATTTCTCTCTCAGTGTGTTTGTTATCTGTGTAAAGGAATGCTATTGACTTTTGTGTATTGTCTTTCTATCCTGCTATGTTACTGAATTTGTGTATGATCAACTAGCTTCTTGGTGGAGTTTTTGGGTTTTTGAAGCAGAGTACAATGTTCTCTGCAAATAATTATAGATTTACTTCTTCTGTACCTATTTTCATCCATTTTACTTCTCTCTCTTTTCTCATAGCTCTCGCTAATGATTCCAAAACTATGTCGAATAGGAGTGGTGATAGAGGAAATGTTTGTCTTGTACCAAATCTGAGAGTAAAAGATTTCAGTTTTTCCCCATTTAGAATTATGTTAGCAGTTGGATTGTCATAGATGGCTTTTATCAGATTAAATTAGAAGCCATCTGCTCCAATTTTCTGTAGTACTTTGAACATGAATGAGTGCTGCACTTTGTCCAAAACTTTTCTGCATCAGTTGAGATGACCACGTGGTTTTGGATTTGGCTCTATTGATACAGTGTATTACACTGATAGATTTTCATATGTCGAACCACTCTTGTATCTCTGGTATTTATTCTACCTGATCATTGTGTATAATCTCCTTCATGATTTGCAGGGATTTTATTGAGGATTTTAGCATCTATGTTCATGAGTGAAATTGGCCTATAGTTCTCTTTTTTACCTCTCTCTCTCTCTCTCTCTCTCTCTCTCTCTCTCTCTCTCTCTCTCTGTATCAGTATAATACTGGGAATATTGTTTACTTTTCAATTTCATTGAGGCTTTTGAGGAGTATTGGGATTATATCTTCTGTAAATTTCTTGTAGAATTCAGCTGTGGATGCATCACGGCATGGACTTTTCTTTATTGGTAGGTTTTTTACTATGTTTTGAATTTCATAGAGTGGTACTGGGTTATTGAGAGTTCTTATGCTTTCTTGATTCAGTTTTGGTAATTTGTACTTTCTAGGAATCTGTCTATTTCTTCTGTGTCTTTGATTCTGTGAGAGTAGTGATTCTCAAAATAGCTACTTATAATCTTCTGAATTTCCACAGGTTCTGTGGTAATTTCATCCTTTTATTTCCTTATTGCTTGAATTTGAGTATTTTCTTTTCTCTTTGAGATGAGGTTAGCTAGGGAATTGTTGATTCTATTAAATCTTTCAAAGAACCAGCTTTTTGATTCATTAATTCTTTGTAGTGTTTTCTTTGTCTCAATTGCATTAATTTCTCCTTTAATCTTTACAATTTCCTCCCATCTTTGCGTTTTGGGTTTAGTTTGCTCTTCTTTTTCTAGACATTTAAAGTACAGCATTAAGGTACTTGTTTGTTCCTCTTCTATTTTCCAAATATGTGAGTTCACAGGCATAAATTTTCCTTTAAGAGTATTTTAATTGCATCCCATAAATTCCAATAAGTTTTGCTTGAATTTTTATTGAATTGTAGACATTGTTCAATTTCTTGTTTAATTTCATCTGTAACCCATTGGCTGATGAGTAGGGTGTTGTTTACTTTCCATGCATTTGTTGGGTTTTTACAGTTACTCTTTTCATTTATTTCCAGTTTCATTATACCATGGTTGGATAATATGCATGGAATAATTTCTCTTTTCTTACATATATTTAAGCATGACCTATGGACTAGTATGTTGTCTGTTTTAGAAAATATCCCATGTGCAGCTGAAAAAATGTGTATTCAACTGTGGTTGGGTGAAATGCTCTGTATATGTTCACCAAGTCCATTTGTTCCAAGCTCTGGTTCAGTTCTGCTATTCTTTGATAATTATTGTCTGGTTCACCTATCTTTTTTGGGATAAGAGGGTGTTAAAATCTTCTGTTAAGATTGTGGTACTGGATATTAGATTTTTTATGTCCATTAAGATTTTTCTTATATACTGAGTGCTCACTTGTTTTTTGCTTACATATTTATGACTGTTACCTCTTCCTCTTGAATTCTTCCCCTAACTAGTATGTAGTGGCCTTCTTTATTTCATTTGATCATTCTTGGTTTGAAGTTCAGACTATCTGTGAACAAGATTGCTACCCCTGTTTTTTCTGAGTTGCTGTGGCATGTAGTATTATTTTCTGTCCTTTAACTCTCAGCCTATTAATTTTTTTATGGGTTAAGCTTGTTTCTTGTGTACAGCATATTGTTGGATTTTGCTTCCTAATCCACTGTGCCAGTCTATTTCTTTTAATTGGTGAGTTGATGAATTGAGTCCATTTACACTGATGGTTATAATTGAGATGTATTGTCTTATAATTTACATGTTATTTACCTGCTGTTGTATACCCTTTTTTCTCCTGTGTTTAATTCTTTGCCCTATTTGGTGTGTTCTTTCTGTTCTCCTTCATGGAGTTGTGGTCATTCTGGTCCTTATTCAGAATATCTTTTAGTAGTCTGTGTAGGGTTGGCTTTGTCGTCGTGAACCTCTTTCATTCTTTGTCATGGAAGTATTTTACTTTATCAAAACTGAAAGAGAGTTTTTCAGGGTATAGCAGTCTGGGCTGGAATTTGTTTTCTTGGAAGACTTGAAGTACTTTGCTCCATGCTTTTCTTGACTTGTTGGCTTGTGAAGAGAAATCTTCCATTATTCTGATGGATTTTCCTTTAAATGTGATCTGTTTCTTTTTCCCTAGTGGTTTTTAGTACATTGTTCTTCTGGTGGATTTTTGGGATCTTGATTATTAAATGTCTGAGTGTGCTTTTAATTGGGTTGATGTTACTTGGAGTTCTATAAGCTTCAGTTACCTGAATATCAGATTGTTTCCCCATATTTGGGAAGGTTCTGCTATTACTTCTGCCTATATCCTTTTTATATCTTTTGTATTGACTACTTCTTTCTCACTGATGCCTATTTATCTTATGTTGTTCATTTTTGAATCATCTTATAGATGTTGAATTATTTTCTCCTGCTTCCTGGTTGTTTTTGAGAGATGTTTTCCTTACCTTTTCACTAGTTGTAATGATGTCTTCATGACCTGAAACTCTATCTTCACTTTCATTCAAATGATTTTTCCAGCTTGTGATTGAGGTTTTAATTTCCTGTATATCTCTTTGAAACTGCTTCATGCATTCTATTTCTTTCCTATGTTGCTCATTCAAAGATTCCATCTTTTTTGTACTTTCCTCTATTTTTTTATCACTATCTACTTTAGAAGCACTTAGTAATTCTTTCATTACAGTTATAATTTCTTTTTTTTTACTTCATTAATTATTTCTGACTTGATATCCTATATACCTTTCTGCTGTTGTGCCTTTATTTCAGAGATTTCAGGTATTTGGCTTCCTTTTTTTTTTTTTTTTTTTGTGGAGCCAGGTATTGAACTCAGGTCCTTGTACTTGCCAAGCAAGAGCTTATTCTACCAATTTCTTCAATGCTAGTGTTACTTGCATTTTTTCTGGGTGGGCTCAGGTCCTGAGACTGCATTTTTTTTTCCTTCTCTCTGTCATTTTGTATAGCAGTGTCCTCTGATCTTTGGTGCAGAGCCTTGGTGTAGTAGTTACCTTAGCTCGTACCCAAGGGAGATTATGTGGTTAAGGTAGTTGCAGTTTTGTATTTCCAGTACTACAATTAGCATCACTAATAATGGATAGTGAGATTTAGCACATGACAGACTTTTGCATTTAATGGGTTTGTATTTTAGATACTAAAGGCCAGCATCAAGACTGTATAGCTAAGCAGATATAAAATTGGTAATTTGTATTCAAATTAGCTCCCCTGAGATCAGTCTGATCACCTCCCCTTGATGTTCCTGGAGATTTCCATGCAGACTTTCACCCTGACTACCTGTTGTCCCCCAAGAGAGGGGGAGGGAGGGAGGAAGACAGAGAAAGAGAGAAAGACAGAGAGAGAGAGAGAGAGAGAGAGAGAGAGAGAGAGAGAGAGAGAGTGTTCTGGGTCTAATTGTATCTCTCAGCTTACCATGTCGGGATCTACCAGGTTTAAACTCATACAGCTGGGCCTGGCTTGGGTCTGGCTGCTGTCCTTGGCTCTTTCCAGCTGCAGCCAGGTGAGGTGAACCCACTATGCCCCACTGTTCTGCTCCTGGATTAGCTGGCTAGATCTCACTCCTAGCCACTCTGCCTGGAATTCCACTGCAGGGTTCCACACCATGCCTGACCACTGGATGGAGGCCGGAAGTTCCTGGAGGGCACAGGACCTGGCTTCTGGCTGGAGTTGGTGGGTATAGAAAGGGTTTTAAATACCCTTATTTTGTGAGGCCCTTTTAGATCCTGGGGTTAGTTGTAAGCCATCTCCCACCTGTAATAAAACAGATAAAGCTGCTAATCGGACCCTCAAATTTGATAAAGAAGGTACTCAAGTTTCCAAGACCAAATGAAAAAAGCAATCCTTTTTTTTTTTTCCTTTTTTTTAAACAAGGGATTGAACTCAGGCCCTTGTGCTTGCCCAGGAAGTGCTTATTCTACTGAGCCTTCTCCCTGCCCCCCCAATCTTTTATTTCACTTGGCTGTCAAGAATATGCCTAAAATGACACAGCATAATTTTCATAGTTTGTTAAAGAAATGTTTGTCATGTCATCAAAGAATATAAGTAGACCATCAAGAAGTGGCTGTCAGGCTCCTTCTCGAGTATCCATTTTCAATTCACCTGCTTCCACTCCAGCCTCCACCATGTCCATAAGGGTGACCCAGAAGTCCTACAAGGTGTCCACCTCTGGCCCCCAGACCTTCAGCGGCTTCTCCACCAGTGGGCCTGCTTCCCATATCAGGTCCTCCATCTTCTCCCTAATGAGCAGCAGCAGCATCTTCCGGGTGGCCTGGGTCTAGGTGGCTATGGTGGGGCTGGTGGTGTGGGGAGAATCATGGCTGTCCAGGTGAACCTGAGCCTGCTGAACCCCCTGAACCTGGAGATGGACACCAACATCTAGGCTGTGCATATTCAAGAGGAGAAGATCAAGAATCTCAACAAGTTCACCTCCTTCATCAACAAGGCTCAGTTTCTGGAGCAGCAGAATAAGATGCTGGAGACCAAGTGGAGCCTCCTGCAGCAGGAGAAGACATCCTAGAGTAGCATGGACAACATGTTTGAAAGCTAAATCAACAACCTCCTGTAGCAGCTGGACTCACTGGGTCAGGAGAAAATGAAGCTGGAGGTAGAGCTTGGCAACATGCGGGGGCTGGTGGAAGGCTTCAAGGATAAATATGAAGATGAGATCAACAAGTGTACAGAGATGGAGAATGAATTTATCCTTATCAAGAAAGATGTGGATGAAGCTTATGTGAACAAGATGGAGCTCGAGTCATGCCTGGAAGGGCTGACTGATGAGATCAACTTCCTCAGGCAGCTGTATGAAGAGGAGATACATGAGCTGCAGCTTTAGATCTCAGACACATCTGTGGTGCTGTCCATGGACAACAGCTCTCCCTGGACCTGGATGGCATCATCTCCAAGGTCAAGGCCCAGTATGAGGAGATTGCCAACCACAGCTGGGCCAAAGCCAAGAGTATGTACCAGATCAAGTATGAAGTGTTGCAAACTCTGGCTGGGAAGCATGGGGATGACCTCCGCTGCATGAAGTCCAAGATCTCTCAGAAGAACCTCAGCATCAGCTGCCTGCAAGTGGAGATTGAGGCCCCCAAAGGCCAGAAAGCATTGCTGGAAGCTACCATCGCTGATGCTGAGTAGTGTGGGGAGCTGGCCATTAAGGATGCCAACACCAAGTTGACTCAGCTGGAGGCTGCCCTGCAGAAGGCCAAGCAGGACATGGCCTGGCAGCTATGCGAGTACCAGGAGCTCATGAATGTTAAGCTGGTCTTGGACATCAAGATAACCACCTAATTCAAGCTGCTACAGGGAGAGGAGAACAGGCTGGAGGCTGAGATGTAGAACTTGAGTATCCACATAAAGACCACCACTGGCTGTTCAGGAATGGTGAACTCACCCTATGGGGGCCTCACAAGCCCTGGCTTTGGGAGCCTCCAAAGCCCTGGCTTCACCTACACCAAGTGTGCTGTGGTGGTGAAGAAGATTGAAACCTGTGATGGGAAACTGGTGTCTAAGGCCTCTGAGGTCCTGTCCAAGTGAGTGGGCCACTGCAGCCTCTCCCAGCCCACACATCTCCTGCAGCTGCCAAGATCCCACGGGGAAACAGCTGTACAAGGGAGCATTGGAAGCAAGAGAATTATCTGAGGCTCAGCTTAGCCCTCAGCCCAGCTTTTGGGGGACATTACTGCCTGGGATACCCCTTCTTGCTTGTGCCCTTAACCAAAACCCAATTCAATTGTTTTTTTTAATTAAAGCCTGATTTTGCCACCTGAAAAAAAAAAAGGATATAAGTATTCTTTGCTGATAAGTGACTTAAAGATCATGGTAAATAAGAATTTGTTAATTACAATTCTGTGGCTAGTTTGGCAAACTAAGGAATTCTTCCTTTGACAGTATCATGAAGGTAAAAACTAGATGAGGGTATCAGAAGTAGCAGAAGAAACTGGTGAGAAGGCTGAGCAGAAGAAAATTTACAGATTAAACATTGACATGCTGCATTCACTACTTTTAATTCAATATTAAAAGTAGTATTAAAAATTAGAGAAACCTAATTTGATCACATCATTCTCTAATTCTAGGATTAAGAACAGATATGCAAAAAAAATGGTAGATGAAGATGCAAATATAATGTTATCCTTAACACTGGTAAAGATGGATTTTTTCACTCCAGTCTCTCTCTCTCTCTCTCTCTCTCTCTCTCTCTCTCTCTCTCTCTCTCTC
>NW_004524621.1:13896220-13905944 GCF_000260255.1 Octodon degus | reverse complement strand
GAAAGAAAGAAAGAACATTGTGGATGGTTTTGAGTGTTTTAGCCTCAGAGATGAGGCCAAAAGTAGCAGGGATATATCTTCAGAGTGAATATTTCAGATAAGGAAACTTGTTCTTTCCAGGAAAAGAAAGTGAGGAGGGCAAATTTAAGCAAGTGCTTCTTCCTCAGGACTTCTGTTGGCAAAATACCTATTTTGTGGGTGATGGCAAATTTGCTGGGAGACAAAGATGCTGAAAGTCTCCCAAACCAATAATGACAGCTACATTTACTTAATTCCTACTGTGTTTCAGGAGCTTGTCTAACTTCCGCATATTTAAATCTCAGAACAATTTTAAGAAGTAGGTCTAATTATTGCCTGTCTACAGATAAGGAAATGAATGCTGACCATGGCCAAGTCACTTGGGCATAAGGAATTAGAGAGCCACTATTTCTAGCTTCACTTGTCCTATACCACTCAGCCATTTATTCCCCTCCAGAGAAGAAAAAAAACAATCAAAATTACAGAAGAATTGGAGCTATGTGTGTGCAGATCAGGGTGGGCATTGATGCTTCATTCAGGCACTTCAGACATGGTGATTCCTATTTAAAACACCATGTCTACAGGCCTGTCTTTCCACTAAATGAAGTGTGCAGAGTTCTGACATTATAGTCTACCTGGACAATTACGGTGATGGGCCCTGTTATGAAAAATGCATAATATCAAATGATGAGCTATATCTTCTCCAGTTCCAGGAACTTACCCAGCTGAAGCTTGGTGACTTTCCTCTTGCCCCAAAAAGCAATTTAGAGGCCACAAAGAAATGCCAGTTTAATACAATCTCCTTGGAGATTCCTAAAAAATGAGAGCCTTGGCACTTGAGTAGATTTCATCATCTGGGCTCCCTGTCAACTAGAATGAACTAATTTAAACTTCCAGCCTGTAAAGAATCATTGTCAGTGTTGCATGGCTGCTTTTTTTTTTTTCTTCTGAAGAATGTGCTATGTGCAAGTCAGCAAAAAGAAGGTTTCTGTGTACCTTGAATGTCTTAGAATTTAAGTCTTTATGAAGAACATATTGCGCAAGGAGAGACTACCACTTGGCTTTCTTACACAAGTATCATCATTTATACATATTGTGAAATAAGTCATCTTAATTGTACTTGTACACTGTGCAAGATAGAAGGAAAAGAAAGAGCAAGAAGTAATACTGGGTGCTGTGGTCACAGAACTGAGTGCAAAGAGATTAAGACTGGGATGTCTATATTTTTTTCAGTACTCAACATGATTTGTGATCAATAATAATGCTGAGCTAAGAAGATGCAAGCTTGGAGGCAGGCAGTGCATGTCATTCAAGCATGAGTGAAAGACTACGGAAACTCCAGTCAAGCATAGTTTATTTTAGCAGAAATCCTTAATAATGCCAGTTTCATAACATCGTTTTCTTAAATTAAATTTTAAACAATTCAGATGCTGAACTCCATTAAAGGTCAAATCTAATATGAGAACCTGAGAAGTAATGGGGCAATGAGCAGGAGGCAGATTAAGAACGCCACACCTCTTACTTCCTTTTCTTTTTTTTTTCTCTTTTTTCATGGTGCCTTTATAATTTATTACAGTCTTTCATTTCATCCATAAACAAATTCAATTCCATATATATCATGATATCAGTTTCAAGTGTGACATAGGTTCTAAATGCATGAGTATAAAAAATAAAATATGAATATTACCAAACATACTCTAAAAATGAAGACAGTGTCTCTTCCTAAGAGTCATAGAATACTTGCTGAACTATAATTTTATTTTTTTTATTTTTCACAAGAAACTATTCTTTTTTTTTGATGACAGTTGATAGAAATCTACAAAACACTGTACTCTGATTATAATATAATGGTTTCAATATACAATATCCCTCACATTGTTTTTAATAATTTTATTTATAAACAAATAGTAATGAGACACTTTCAAAACCAATTACTAGCAGTTTCACTAATTAATACATTGCATATTGTTGTCTTAGTGGTTATTCATTGTACAAGACGCAGACATGATATCCTGTCCACAAACACTATTAGAACAAATCTCTCTATTCAATGATCCAAGAGAATGCAGCAGTGTATCTATTTTAACTATTTTGAACATACAGATACAAAATGGTCATTCATTTGTATCCCCCTTTTTTTGTTTAGTTTTGTCAGAGAAGGGTATTCCATCATCATTTAAGTATTGTAGGTGGGTGAATTCAGCAAAATATTCCAATATAGTCTTGTAGTCCATAATAGCAGTGGGTTTTCTGTAAAACTGGCAATGACAGAAGTTGTTGACTTGGCTGAGGAGATGGCTCAGTGCAATAAATGCCTGCCTGGCAACCATCAGGGCCTGAGTTCAATCCCCAGTTCTGCAAAAAAAAAAAAAAAAAAAAGGAAGAAAAGAAAAGAAAATTTGTTGACTTGAGCCTTTTACAACTCAGCAAATCAATATGGCTTTACCCTCTATACTCCATTTCCACACTTCTCTGCTGGATGGTCAAGATCAAGACAAAGCAAGACCTATATAATAAAAAATGTAACTTTTGTATCTGATATGGTCAGTCAAATCCCCTCAGGACTTTTCTTGAAACCCTGTACCATACTTTGTAGATCCTTTGTCAATATCAGCCATGTGGATGAATCATGGCCATTGTTTGACCAATTTGCTCTCTGTGAAGGCCTGAGAGAATGTTTTCTCTCCATGTGACTCTCCTTAGAACACTCTACATTATCGATCATTTTCCTCTGTGGCCCCATAATCTCCTTGATCAGAAAATTTGGGACACAACTGAGTTACATGATGTTACAGTACAGGTTCTCCTATGTCCTGAGTCTTCACTGACCTTGAAAGGCTAGGGCCAAAATTTTGGCTGCCCTTGCAGCCCTCCTTTTTCTCAAATTTTTGGTCTGTGAACTTAGGTTGTTAACCATCCAGAAGAGAAGCTTATTAATATTACCCTACAACATAGGCAGTTGAGCTCAAACTCACTATCTGAATATCAAACATCGTAGGCATAACATGGAACAGGTATTTTCCATCAAGTATTGATATGTTAAACTTAAACACACCTCTTATTTCATTAGCAGGAGAATATTAAGCAGCAAGCTCATAAAATAGCCTGATGTCCTATTTCCAGGGGGATGTTTGTTTGAGACAGCTTCTCAGTATGTAGTCTGAGCTGGCCATGGAAGCCAGGCTGGCCTAATGTTTGCAATGATCCTCCTGCCCTAGGCCCCAGAGTTCAGGCACTATATGTATGTACCACTATACCTGGCTCTAGGCTTTTAACAGTGAATGTGCAGTGAAAAATCAGTTTTCTTTTCATATCCTAACACAAAGTGGCTCTTTTCCCTCAGAGAGAATTTAAATGACCCTTCCATAATGTGGCCAAAAAGGAAGAGCACTGACACTGGAGAAGACAGCTGTCCAAGAAAACACAGAGAATCCAGTGTCTGCAAGCACAGAAGGCAGAGGTCATTTGAGTCCTCAGAAGTTTGCAGCATGTCACTAACAGTATCAGTTTGAGGTGAACCTTGGGATGGGTAAATTTATGAATGACTTAAAGATGATTCTTTTTATAAATGCAAGGTATTAAGAATTAAGCAACAAAGACACTGAAGTAAAAAAGCCAAATGCTCATAAAGTGATTCATGGCAAGTTTCAGAACAAAAAGCATCCTAAAACACAAATGAAGGAAAATGGTCTAGACCTTAGTTACTGGTTGTCACCAGTGACCTGATAAGAAATAACAGAAAATTGACTCCAGAATCCATTGTGTACACTTTATAACACATTGATATTTTATGAAGTTCTAATTAAAGAGTTAGAGCTTGGTCATTATGAGTAAACCAATTTGTGTCTTAGTAAAAATCTTAAATTAAAGAACCCCTTGTGGTACTATCAGGCAGTGTTTCCTGACCTGACTTAAGTTGTTAGTGTTCCACCAGAATGGATAAGGCAAAGCAGGTAACAGAATGTTTCCTAACAAGGCTTATTTCTGCTCTTACGTGGCACATATTGAACTGGTGAGACAAATGTGAAGGCCTAAACAAAAAAGAAAGGCTGCACTTTAATATAAGAAAGTAGCTAGCACATGATTAAGTATTATATTTTTGAGACTTTGAACAAATCCCAAAAGATATCCACTGTAAATTCAAATGTATTAACTATTAACTCCAACATAATAATGTGTGAGACTTAGAGATAGTTCCAAAATCCACTGATGATAATTAAATCAAGTTTCTGACAAACTGAAATAGTAGAAGAATGAAATATTTGGAGATAAGCTAGCCAACTCCAAAATATCTAAATATTTTGAGTTTATTTAGATACATTCAACTGGAAGTTCTTAACTCTTATATTTAACTTAGTCTTGGATTTGGCCAAAGATTTCTGGTGAGAAACTAACCATAGCAAATTAAAAATTGAATTACATATAATCCAACAATACCATTTTGGGATAAACATCTAAAGAAATTTAAATTGTTATATTAAATATATCCTCATTCTCATGTACATTGAAATATTATTCATAATAACTAAGAACCAGGATATGTTAAGTGTCTATCAACAGATGAATGAATAAAAAACGTGATATATATTAGAACACTATTCAGCCTTCAAAGAAAATTAGATCATTAACAACAATGATGAACCTGGAGAATATTATGCTAAATGAAATTGGTCTGGCACGGAATACACATGTCACAGAATCTCACTTCTATGTGCAACATAACAAAGTCAAATTGATGGGAGTAAAGAATAGAATTCTTGGGCTGGCCAAATAGCTCAGTAGATTAAAGTGCCTGCAAGCATGTGCAAGAGCTGTGGGTTCGATCCCTGGGCCTGCTGGGCTGGACCAGCCCCCAGGGTGTGCTGAGAAGGCAATTGAGACTGAGTGTGGTGGTGCACACCTGTAATCTCAGGTCTTGAGAGGCTGTAAACAGGCGGATCACTACCAGTCCCATCTAGTAGTGAGACCCTGAACACCCTGTAAACCCTTCCCTAAAATACAAAAAGAAGAAAAAAAGAGTAGAGTTGTTATTACCAGGGCTGGAAAATAGGAATGTGGGAAAAGGGGAGATTTTGATCAAATGATGGAAAGCTTAAAACAAGAACAGCAAGTTTTCAGGATCTATTGCACTGCATGGTAACTATAGTTACTAATAATGTATTGAATACCTCAAAATTGCTAAAGCAGTAAGTTTGGAATGTTCTCACTACAAAAATATGGTGAGTGTGTGAGGTGATAAGTATTAATATATTAACTAGCTTGCCTTATTTCCTGATATAAACATATTTTAAGATAAATACATACGATTACTTCTCAATTAAAAGTTAAAATTAAGATTTAAAATTCAGAAATTGACCAGAAAATGAATCAGTATATTCAAAATTCAGAAAGTGACCAGAATGTCGTTATTAATTAGAAATAATTTCACATCTTTACTATGCATTTTGGCATTGTCATTTCAGTACTGTGACTGATTGTGGGGAGTGGCTGAGCCGGGGATCTACTGCACATTGGGGGCCAGCCTCAAGAATATAGAGCGCCAGAAGCAAGCCATGTGAACAAGTTATTTGGATTAGGGCAAGGCCAGTCTAGCAGATGGCTGGCCTTGGTGTTCCTCCCTGTTAACTACCACACAGAGAGCTCTAAGAATATTTTGCTTTCAGTGTTCTCAGCGAAACACTAAGACTTTGCACTTTTGACTCCATCACTCACTCCCCCACCCCCGCCACCCTTCTTACTGTGTATAAATAAGGATGTAGACCATGATGTGATGTTATTGGTTTTCTACCGTAGAGATCAGGTCCCACTTTGTCCCAGCTTTTCTTTTATTATGTATGTAGTTTTTTTCTAAATTTCTCATTGCCCCCTCTCAGGACGTGGCTGGCTGCACAGGTCACAGCAACTGATTGGAAGTCTGAGAAAATATTTGTTTAATGCAAGATAAATAAACATTTAATATTATTTTTATATAATTTCAAGGTTCTAAAAATAGCCAGTTTTATCAGCATATCCTGGGCTGGCAATAGCACTCATTTTTTGTGAATAAAACTACCAGAATTTGTAAAATGTAAAAAAAAAAAAAAAAAAGGAAGGGAAAATCTCCCTTCCACTTCCAATTCCTAGCCACCAACGTTTCCTCCCAAAATTCAGACAGATTATGCTATTAATGTCTGTATATATGTGTGTGTCCTAGAGATAAGAAAAAGAAATTTAGATCTGGGAATAAAAATTTAAAATTTCTCCCCATGTTTGTACAAAGGACAACATATGTCAAAGATATTTTGTGTTTGAATGATAGTCATCAATCTTCTAAATGCTTAGCTATTAAGTTGATAGCACTCACTCACAGCAATCATAAGGACTTACTTAGAATAGTCTGGTGGTTTATCTCTTCTTAGAGCTGTGATTATATTTATTTTAGGGTCAAAGACTTATTTTTAAATATATAATGAAGATCATGGACCATCTCCATAGTAAAGAAAGAATATATGTAATTATGTATCAAAATGAATCTTACCAGGCAGGCCAAATCGCTCAGCAGATTAAACACCTGCAAGCAGGTGCAGGGACCAGAGCTTCGATTCTCAGGCCTGCTGTGCTGGCCCCGCCCCCCGGGGTGTGCTGAGACAGCAATTGGGACTGGGCCTGGTAGCACGTGCCTGTAATCCCAGCTTTTGGGAATCTCTAAACAGGTGGATCACTATGAATCTGATCTGGTATTGAGACCCTGAACACCCTGTAGACCCTTCCCTAAAATACAAAAAAAAAAAAAAAAAGGAATCTCACTAGAAAGTTTTATTACTCACAGAAATCACCAATAACAACAAAGACTTCAAAGAAACCAAAGTTTGGAAAAGATTATTTCGTGAGATCCATGTGGTTAATTAAATCTAGAGTCAGCCAAATTATGGTGTGTTTGACTCTATCATGAGCAGTAGAGATATGTCTATAACTCTCCTTTCTTCAAAGTATTGTTACTACTAGACACACTTGGTGAGTAGGTGGAAGGACAGGATAGTTGGCATTGGTTCAAGAGCTTCTCTAGTGGCCTACATGCGCTTATCTTGGTCAAATCTAACCTCCTGCTATGAATCATTATATTATTTGAGAGCTGATTTTATCTTCTAGGATATAGTCTTTTACCTAAAATGTAATAAACAATTGATATTGGAAAATAAAACATATATTCTATTGCTGATATTTTTAATCTCAATTTTCAATATATAAGAGTTTAATATAAAAAGGAATAGTGTCCTGCCACAAGACAACTAGTATCCTAATTCTCCTGAAAAATTCAAGGGTAAATCTAAGATAAGATTCCTAGTTAAGCTAGTAAAACTGACTTTCTTTTCAGGAAAAGAAACATAAAAAAGATAATTGAAAAAATGTATAACACTGAATCAAAAGTTAAACTGCTTCTGCCCTGAGAGTTTTTACACTTCTTTTCTTAAAAGAGAAATTTTACCCCATATTCCAATAACATAAGGCTCTGGATGTTAAATTTACACTTTCCTCCTAGATTTACTCTTTGTTGTTATTGTAGTTTAGACATAAAATGTGCCTGTCAGTCTCAAGTGTTTGGAAGGCAATTGAATCATAAGGTGTCATAGCTTATCAGGAGGTTCATCCATTGGCAAGTTCTGCTGCTGAATGCGTTATTAGGAGACAGGGCGTGATAGGGGATGTATCACTGGGGCCACAACCTGGAAGGATTTATTCTTGTCCCTGGCTCCTTCATTTTCCCTCTGCTTCCTGGCCACCATGCCCTGAGCACCTTCCCTCTGCCAGGATCCTCTGCCCTCCTGTTTCTGCCTTGTAGCCACTTCTGGCTCCACAGACTGAGACCAAGAGCCAAAATAAACCTTCACTAACTTAAGATGTGGGCATTGGATGTTGTGATTCAGCAAAGGGAAGAGGCTAATGTTGTTACATTTGTCACCTGACCAGCCATGACCTCCTGGATCTTGACAGAGGGATATAAAGTGAATCATAGCAAGTGAAAGGGTGATAGAAGGCATACATGGAAATCAGAGCCCTGGCAACCAACAGTAGATGCATGCTTCAGTGAGCCTTTCTGGAGAATGAGAAGCATAATAAAGATGTTGGTGCCTAAAGAAATGTTCCTAGTGATTTCACTCATTAACATCTTAGATTATGAAGACAGATCTGTTTGCATCTTGGCTATATCATTTTGGGCAAGTCACCTACCTTTCCTGAGCCTCTGTGTCCTCATCTGTAAAATGAGGGAGTTAATTGTTTCAGTGGGTTTTTGTGAGATTTAAATGAGATAATGCATTAGTATGATGTCTGACACATTGTACATAATCAATAAATGGAAGCTATTATATGATTGGTTTGTAATTGTGGATATTTTTCTGATTGGTTCATGAATTTCTTCCTATTTTTGATATAAGCTTTGTACAGTGATGTTTCAAAAAGGAAAGCATTCTGAATTAGGGTCTGTTTCCTTAGGACTTAAATCAACTAAGTCTTCTAGTTTTCTCAGTGTTTTTTTTTTCTTTTTTAAGTAACAAAAGGATGTTGAATTTCATCAATTAATTTTCAATACCTATACAGATAATCTGTGAATGTACATTGGTATTCAAGAGGTAAATTAATTTTGTTTTCCTAAAACTCAAATTTGAATGCAGCAATTTACATTGCTACCAACAGTGGATGAGGGTTTCTTTTTCCTCCATAGCCTCACTAGCATTTGCTATTGGTTGATTTCTTGATATCCAGTCTTTCTGGAATGAGATGGAATCCTAAGGTTATTTTAGTTTGCATCTCTTGAATGACCAATGATATTGAACACTTTTTCATATACTTATTTTCTTTTTGTAGTTCTTCATCTGTGAAATATGTATTCATTTCAGATGTCAACTTTTAGATTGGATTTTCAAATTTGGGGGATTTTACCTTTTTAGCTCTTTATAAATTCTAGTTATTAGTTCTTTGTCTGAAGAACAGCTGGTAATTTTTATCCATTCTTTGGGTTGTCTCTTCACTCTGTTAGTGGTTTCTTTTGCTGTGCCAAAGCTTTTTTATGTGATCCCATTTTCTGATTATTATTATTATTTCTTGTGTAGCTGGAGTTTTGTTCATAGTTTTTGCCTACATCAATGTCTTCAAGAGTTTTACCTATTCTAGAAATAATGACCAGAAAGGAAGAAGTGAAATTGTCATTACTCTAAGATGACATGATACTCTACAGAAAAAAAAACACAAAAACTCTACCAAGAGGCTTGTAGATTTAATAACCAAATTCAGTGCATAGCAGGACACAATGTTAGCACTCAAAAATCAATAGCATTACTGTACACAATGAACACACTGAGAGAGAAGTTAGGGAAACCATACCTTCCACAATATCATCCAAAAAATAAAATACTTATGAGTCAGTCTCACAAAGGAAGTAAAATATTTATAAAGTGAAGATTACAATACTCTGAGAAAAGAGATCTAAGAGGATTTCAGAACATGAGAAGATATTCCTTGCACCTGGATAGGAAGAACCAAAATTGTGAAAATGGCCCTACTCTCAAAGTTGTTATACAGATTCAATGCAATCCCCATTTAAATACCATTAGTATACCTCACCAATCTAGAGAAAACATTCCTAAAATTCATCTAGAACAAGAACTGACTTAGAATAGCAAAAGCATGGTTAGGATAGATGTATAGTCACATTCTCTTAATGAATAGA
>NW_004524621.1:13885117-13890390 GCF_000260255.1 Octodon degus | reverse complement strand
TGCTTTGACCAATCTTCACCCCCAGGGCCTCTGTTCTCAGCCTGAGGCTCTTCTGTGATTGTACATTAGACAAATACACTGCTTTTCCATCCACCTCCACCTCCTCTGCTGCAGAATGTCTTCCTATCTTTTCTGCACCCCTGCCTATTAAGACCACCTGAGTGCATCTTCCATGGATCTCATTTCTGAATCAATGTCAGAAAAGAAGCTAAGGGGCTATGATGGTAGCACTGGGACAGTTCTGCAACATGCTAGATACTCAAAGAACATTATGTGTGTGTGAATGAATGAAAGAAACATGTGAACATAAAAAAGTGAAAGGAGAAAGTGAAACCCAGGAGCTAGCTATTTGGTGAATGCTTCCAGTTCTCTTCCTCATCATAAACTTTCCTCTGATGAAAACCTTTCATGCCTCTATAAGCTCTTTTCCTATGATTTTGTGCTCTTAACAATGTTATGGCCTCTAGAACTCCTGGCTTTCAGGGAGTTTTGTGTTCCTAATTTCTAGAATTAGCACTGAACTGGCCCTGGAACTTGTTCTCTTGGCTTAAATTTGATCCTGTCAGTTCATAGTCTGCCTTCTCAGGGGCAATTCTAGATTACAATTCAAAATCCACTTTTAAAAGAGGCATAGATTTGTTAGGCAAAATTGTAAAAGCACATACTGAAAAGAATAGAATGCAGGTCATCAAGGGAGAGAAGTGTGGTACAGTGTGGGACTAGGAATATTTGGGGGTTTGATGGTGAAATCTATGAAATTTGTGAACCTAAGGGAAGTTTCATCTTGGTCTTGGTCTATGAAAATATAGTGACTCATTTTAGAGGTTAAAAGATGTTCTTTTGCCATTTTATAAGAGAACAGGACCCCATATTTTTTTTAAGACAGGGTCTCCCTGCATAGTTCAGGCTGGCCTTGAGTAAACCATGGAGCTCAGACAGGCCCTGAACACACAGTGAACCTTCTGGTTCAGTCTCCCAAGTCCTGAGATTACAGGCATGCACCACCACACCTAACTCTGAGTCTATTATTTTTAAAAGGGTGATCTAAGATGTTTTGCCTAAAAACAATTCTTTGAACTCTTCATGTGTTTCTTTATTGAAAAATCAAATTTCTGTCCTTTGTCAACTAAATTAATATATGGTCTTATATTATCTTCAAGGGATTTGTGTTGTGATGTTCCTGGAAGAAAAGAAGCAAAAAAGCTTAAGTACTAATGCTATAAATAATCTTGAATAACTTTAATTAATTAGTGCGTTGTTTTGTCAGAGTCTTTCTATGTAGCCCAATTTGGCCTTGAATTCTCAGCAATCCTCCTGCCTCAGCCTCCTGTGTGCAGGAGTTACAGGCATAAGTGACAACACTAGGCTCACGTTAGGTAGCTTTGTATCCTGAAGCTGAAATCATATGAGCATAATTTTTTAAATTATATTTTCCTTGTATCTTTTTCATGTTTTTCTAATCCTACTACCTGTTTCCCTCCTCAGATTTTGGTCACTTATTCTTAAGGGATATAGAAAGACAGAAGATTCATCTTCTTATAGCTACTTCAGGCTGATGGAGGCATTGAACTTTTCTTGCCAGAGATGAAAAGTCTCATTCTGACTGACCTAAAGAAAACAAAGGAAAATAAGTTTTGTTGCTTGATGAAACATCATCTTTTGAGAGTCTGGAAAGGAGGACAAAGGCATAAGCAATTCACTGGCACTTAAGCTTAATTGTATAACTACATTAAAGAAGTAGGGACTAAAACTTAAAAGTAGAGTCTTGGTGAATAATGACTTCAAAAAGGTGTGGGAGTGATACAAAATCAGGTCGCATTTCTCAAAACTTTCTATTTTTAATATTAACTTCTTTATCTCTGAAGGTAATAAGCCAAGCACAAAAAGTGGACTTTACAATTTCTGACACTGCCAGTCAAGAGGAAGACCCAATACTATTATGGACTCCTGGACTCTTATAGAATATTTTGCTGAGTTAACACACCTATAATATTCAAATAACGGATCCCAGGCCGGGTGAGTGTGTGAGGGAGCTTCTGGATACCCTGGGCCAGCGAAAACTACTGGATCCAGCCCAGGCACAGTGTGGGTGAGACCTTATTCCATGCCTTGGGACGCCCCCCACCACTCCGCAGCACCTCCCCTATCCCGTGTGCCAAGTAGGAATTTCTGTCATGTTCTGGGAACGCCCAGGTCCAGTCCTAGTCCAGGCCCGGTGAGTGTGTGGGAGAGCTACCTCTTCCCCCACTCCACCTTGTCCCCTCCAGACTGAGATCAGACCTAGCACACAGGACTGGGTGAAACCCTTCAGCTGCAATCCCTACAGAGAGTGTATGGGATAGAACCACCCAGCTAGTCCAGGAGCAGAACATCTTGCCAGAAGAGTACAACAGGTTCACCCCCAACAGCAGCAGCAGGAAGGAACTCAGCACAGCAGCCAGACCCAAACCAGGCACAGCTGAATAAATCCAAACTTTGTAGATCTACACCTGAACTTCAGTAGGTGCAAAGGCTATAACTGCAACAAAGATCTACAACAAAGGACAGAAGACAGTGCTATACAAAATGACAACGAGAAGGAGCAAAATGCAATCTCAGAATACAAGCCCACCCATAACAAGTGCAAAGGACACTAACACAGAACAAACTGGGAATCACAGAGCTGAAAGCAATGAATCAACGGCTTCTGAAATAAAATAAATAGCTGCGGAAAGGTATAGAGGAACTCAGATTGGAAATGAAAAAAGACACCCCTGAATTAATAACATCTACAGTAAAGATTTAAATGCAGAAACATGGAGGAAACCCAATGCCCACAAAGAACAAGTGCAGAGGACACTAGTTCAGCTCAAATGTATAAATTAATAGCATCAATAGCAAAAAAGCAACAGCAGAAAGTTATAGAGGAACTCAGAGCAGAATTATTTTCTGAAATAAAGAAAAAATTCTCAGAACTCATAGTATCTGAAGTAATGAATCAACTACAGAAAGAAAAGGAGGAAATCCAATCTGAAAAAAACACTGCAGCAAAAGAATTTATAACTACTTCTAAAGAAGACATTGATAAAAAAAATACAGGAGATTAGAAAAATGATGGATTCCTTGAATGAGCAATACGGGAAAGAAATAGATCGCATGAAGCAGAGTCAAAAAGATATAGAGGAAATTAAAATCTCAATCACGAGCTTCCAAAGCCATATAAGTGAAAATGAAGACAGATCTTGAAGACGCTGGTGTAGTGAAAAGATGAGAAAGGATCACTTAAAAACAATGAGGATACAGGAAAGAATAATCCATCACCTGTAAGAAGATGCAAAGATGAATAATGTGAGACTAATAGGCATCAATGAGAAAGAAGGAGTCAATACAAATAACATTAAAAAAATATGACAGAAGTAATAGCAGAAAACTTCCCAAATATGAGGAAACAATTTGATATTCACGTGACTGAAGCATACAGAATGCCAAGGAACCTCAACCAAATTAAAAACACAGCAAGACATATAATAGTCAAGATCTCAGAAATTCAGCACAAGAGTAGTATAATGAAAGCCGCTAGGAGAAAAGAAGCAGATCATATTCAAAGGAAAACCCATCAGAATTACAGGCAACTTCTCTTCACAAATCATGAAGGTAATAAGACTATCGAGCAGAGTACTTCAAGTCTTCTATGAAAACAATTCCAGCCCAGAATACTATACCCTGCAAAACTCTCTTTCAAATTTGATGGAGAAGTGAAATACTTCCATGACAAAGAACAGCTAAAGAAATTCATGATGATAAAGCCAACACTACACAGGCTACTGAAAGATGCTCTAGAGAGGGACCAAAATGATCAGAACTCCACAAAAGAGATCAGAAGCAACCAACTAAATAGGGCAAACAATTAACACAGGAGAATAAGGAGTAAATGACAACAGGTAAATAACATGTCAATCATAAGTCAATACATCTCAATTGTAACAATCAATGTAGATGGACTCAATTCACCAATTAAGAGAAATAGACTGTGAGTGTGCATTAGGAAAAAAAAGTCCAACAATATGCTGTATACAAGAAACACTTTTAATTTATGAAGACATTCATAGGCTGAAAGTCAAAGGATGGAACACAATACTACATGCCCCAGCAACTCAGAAAAAACCTGGGGTAGCAATCCTATTCTCGACAGTCTCAACTTCAAACCAACAATGATCAAGCAAAATAAAGAAGACCACTATATAGTGGTTAGAGGAAAACTTCAACAGTAAGAGGTAACACTCATAAATATGTATGCAAAAAACAAGGGAGCAACCAATTATGTAAAGCAAATCTTAATGGACATGAAAAATCTAATATCCAATACCACAATATTAACACCAGACTTTAACACACCCTTATCCCCAAAAGATAGATCAACCACACAAAAACTTAGCAAAGAAATAACAGATCTGAGCCAGAGCTTCAAACAAAAGGACTTGGTGGACACATACATAGTGTTCCAACCAAACACAGATGAATACACATTTTTCTCAGCTGCACATGGGTCATTTTCTAAAATTGATCACATACTAGTCCAAAGTACATATTTAAGTATATGAAAGAAAACCGAAATTATCTCATGCACATTATCTGACCACAATGCAACAAAATTGGAAATAAATGACAAAAGAAACCAGAAAAAAACCCTTAAATACATACAAATTAAATGACACCCTACTCAGGAACCAATGGGTCACAGATGAAATTAAACAAGAAATTCAACAATATCTACAATTCAATGAAAATTCAAGCACAGCTTATCAGAATTTAGGGGATATGATGTAAGCAGTTCTCAGAGGGAGGTTCATAGCTGTGAACTCACACGTTAGGAAAACAGAATCGGAACAAATAAATACCCTAATGCTGCACCTTCAACAACTAGAAAAGGAAGAGCAAACCAAACCCAGAGCCTAAAGAAGAAAAGAAATCATAAAGATTAGAGCAGAAATTAATTGAATTGAGACAAAGAAGACAATTCAAATAATTAAAAAAGCAAAAAGTTGGTTCTTTGAAAGATTAAATAAAATTGATAAGCCCCTAGGTAACCTCATCAAAAAGACAAAGAAAAAATTCAACTACAAGCAATGAGGAATAAAAAGGGTGTAATTACCACAGACTCAGTGGAAATTCAGAAGATTATCAATAGCTACTTTGAGAATCTTTACTCTCACCGAATAGAAGACAAGAAGAAATGGATAGATTCATAGAAAGGTACAAATTACAACTGAATTGACAAGATATAACCACTCTCA
>NW_004524621.1:13883356-13884510 GCF_000260255.1 Octodon degus | reverse complement strand
CTACAGCCATTAGACAAGAGAAAGAAATAAAAGGAATAAGAATAGGTAAAGAAGAAGTTAAATTATATTTATTTGCAGATGACATGATACTTTACTTGGAAGACCCAAAAAACTACAAGAAGAAGCTACTGGAATTAATACAGAAATTCAGTAGCAGTGCAGGTTATAAAGTTAATTCCCAAAAGTCAGTAGCATTCCTCTACATAGATAATAGACACTTTCAGAGGGAAATTATAGAAACAATACCTTTTACAATAGCACCAAGGAAAAGGAAATACACTGGAATTCATGTAACTAAGGAAGTCAAAGATTTTTCAAAGAAAATGACAGTACTCTTAAAAAAGAGAACACAGAGGATTTCAGAAAACTGTAAAGGTATTCCAATATCCTGGATAGGAAGAAACAATATTGTGAAGATGGCCATACTCCCTAAATTGCTGTACAGATTTAAGGCAATCCCTATCAGACTACCACAATCATAACTCACAGAGGTGGAGAAATCGTTTATAAAATTTATCTGTAACCAGGAAAGACCTAGAATAGCAAAAGCAATCTTGGCCAACAAAGACAAGGCAGGAAGCATTACAATTCCTGACTTGAAATTATACTACAAGGCTACAGTGATATAGTCAGCATGGTACTGGCAACAAAATAGACCTGAGGGACAATGGAATACATTTAAAGATGCTGAAGCCCCTACGAACACACTCAGCCACCTTATCTTTGACGCAGGAGCCAAACATACTCACTGGAAGAAAGATACCCTCTACAACAAATGCTGCTGGAAAAACTGGCTCTCCATATGCCAAAAACTAATACTTGAAACAGGTCTATCACCATACACTAAACTAAGTCAAAATGGATTAAAGATCTAGACATTAAAGCAGAAACACTAAATCTCCTGGAAGAGAAAGTAGGAGGAACTCTTCAATACAGAGGGGTAGGCAAACACTTCACGAACAGAAATCAAATCGCACGGGAAACAGTTGAAAGAATTAAAAACTGAGACATAATTTTTCCCAAAATTTTATTGATAAACAGATAGCAATGAGACAGTATCAAATCAAATCCAAAATACAGTTTCAACAAATAACACACTGCATATATTCTTCTTAGTGGTTAATTGCTGTACAAGATGCGGACTTGAGATCCTA
>NW_004524621.1:13882151-13883256 GCF_000260255.1 Octodon degus | reverse complement strand
CACTAAGAAGAATGTATGCAGTGTGTTAGTTATTGAAACTGTCCTAGCGATTTGATTTGAAACTGTCTCATTGCTATTTGTTTATCAATAAAATTATGAAAAAATATATTCACAACTCCAAAAGAGTTACAGACCACTCCTATAGACTATATCCAAATATTTAATTTGTGGTGAATAGAACCTTATTTGTATTAAATACACATATTAAGCACTGTACTGGTCAACTTTCCCATTATGAGGACACAATATCCAACATTCAAAATTTAAAGAATGAGAAGTTTTATTTGGTCCATAGATTTAGGGAATTCAATCAGTTGTTGATTGGCTCTATGGCAGAACAGCATGGCAGGACAAAGCTGCTTAGTTCATGGTCCAGGAAACAGCAAGAGAAAAGTGCCAGAAGGAAGGGGTGAAGGATCAGAAATAGAAACCAAGGTCATGCCTCCATGACATACCAAAGCACGTACCGTGCTAATCCCTTGGGAAGCTTCCAAGTCAATTAAGTTAATGATTAAACTTAAGCATCACAATCACATATATTAAATACCTAATTTATTAAAGATCTAATTTTCATTTTATAGCATTTTTTTCTAAATAATGCTATTATGATAATGTTATAGGCCCTTTAACACTTGAAGGATGCTCTTTTTCTAGAGCTGAAGTCTACATTTAGAGAAATCTCTCTCTGGGCCTCAGGATTTTCTTCAAGACTGTCAGACACGTTACAAGCTAAGACAGGACTATCATGATGGTAGGTCCACTATGGCCTTTTGTTTTCTGATGAATCATGTCAGGGTTTTTTTCTCTTTAATCAAATTATGTTCTTTTTAAGTTTATGATAATATATATTTTATTGAGAAATAAATATGAATGAGACAGTTTCATAGCTGAGTAATAGGACAGTTTTGATAATCAATACACTGTACATTGTTATCTTCTTAGTGGTTGTCCATAGTACAAGAAGCAGACAGGATATTCTGTGCAAACACTGTTAGTACACCTCTTTCTTCTCATTGAATTAAGTGAAAGTAGCTGTAAATTTATCCTATTTTGTATATATAAATACAAAATGATCTTTCCTTTGTATCCTTTTTTTGTCCTGTCA
>NW_004524621.1:13881273-13882051 GCF_000260255.1 Octodon degus | reverse complement strand
ACAGCTCATCGTATTAATATGGATTTACTTTATATACCTCGTTTTTATACTTTTCTGCTGGATGGTTAAGACCAAGATATAGCAAGACCTATATAACAAGAAATGTGACTTTTATATCTGATAAGGTCAGCCAAGTACTCTCAGGATTTATCCTATAGCCCTATATTGCCCTTTGTACATCCTTTTGTCAGTGTCTGACATGAGGATCAGTCACAGCCATTGCTTGACCAATTTGCTCTCTGTGAAAGTTTGAAAAGATGTTTTTTCTCTCCATGTGACTCTCCCCAGGCTCACTTTACATCATCGAACACATTCCTCTGTGGCTCCATAATCTTCTTGATCAGAAAATTTGGAGCACAACTGAGTTACATGTTGTTACAGTACAGGTTCTACTATGTCCCAGGTCTTCACTGACTGTGAAAGGCTAGGGCCAAAATGTTGGCTAACCATGCAGCCCTTCCTTTTCTATGATAATGTATCTTTTGAACTGCTTCACATCTATGTTAAATTACTTACTCTCACTTAGAGTTTTCTAATAGAACATATGTTACACACAAACTTTGCTTTTTCCCTTTATAGGATGGGAAATCACTAAATACAATCAAGTTCCAGAGTTTTAAAGCTATTTATTTATTTATTTATTTTTTGTTTTTTATTGATTTTATTGAGAAACAGCAGTGAGTTTCAAAACAGGTTACTAGGATAGTTACACTAATTAATACATTGCATATTGTTGTCTTTGTAGTAGTTTATTCATAGTACAAGATGCAGACATCCT
>NW_004524621.1:13855199-13855671 GCF_000260255.1 Octodon degus | reverse complement strand
GTTATGGAAATCAATGTGGAGACTCCTTAGAAAAGTTGGACTGGAAATCCCCTTTAAACCAGCTATTCCTCTACTGGGAATTTTCACATAGGATCTGAAAACATCATATCATAGGGATATATGTGTGCCTATGTTTATAGCAGCACAATTTGTGATAGCCAAATCTTGGAAACTACCAAGATGCTCATCCCCTGAGGAATGGTTGAAAAAGATGTGGTATTTTTACAAAATGGAGTATTATTCAGCTATAAAGAATGATAAACTCAAAACCATTATATTGTAGTGGATGCCACTTTAACATATACTCATAAGTGAAATAAACCAGACACATGTGTAAATATCATATAGTTTTCCTAGTATAAGAACTCAAATGAAGAAATACAAATACAAAAGTATAGTACAAGTAAAAGGAAAACAGGATCTCAAGGACTAACAAATCAAGCGAGGGAAAGGAGAAGAGTTAGGAAACATG
>NW_004524621.1:13846660-13852436 GCF_000260255.1 Octodon degus | reverse complement strand
TGTGTGTGTGTGTGTGTGTGTGTGTGTGTGTGTGTGTGTGTTTGTAGCCCTAACAGAACCAGAAGTTTATAATGGACAGGAAAAAATCAATATGAGCTAAAATTTTTAATTGAATAACTTCAGGAACTTTAGATAATTATTAAAAACAGAATTGTAGGGAACCAACAGGCAACAAAAAAATACAGAACATATAAAATAATTAAATCAGTGGGCACTTTCAAATGCATTGACCGTGCAGACATATAATGATACTTTTCCTTAAGTTTAGGTTTACAACTATAAGGAGACTATTCAGAATCCTTCCTAGGGGATATTATTTAGCACTTATTCATTTATGTAAATCATAACAGTATTTTTTTCTAATTCTCCAGGTTACTCTTAAGTACTTTTTGTTGTTGCTAGTTAAAACCAAAGTTAAGTCATGAAATAAAGACAAAAGAATGGTTTCAGGTTGCTACACAGCATCTTTAATACCTCTCCTTGTTATAAAACCAAGTTTGAGGTCATATTATTCTTTTACTCTTTACTTATATTTAGAGAAATATGAGGGGTATGATAAAACTTTTTTCTTATATCCTCCATTTTATCATGACCACAATTGTGTAAAATACAACCTGGAGCTTACATTTGGGGTACAGATGTTGGGTTACCCATAATCTTTTAAAATGTACAGTCTAAAATTTTCCTGTTTATTTACAAACAAGAAATATCAAATGAAATAAAAAGAATAAAAGACAATATCCTTTAGGTTCCCACAGTCAGATTGTCCAAACATCCTGCTCCAACTTTCTCACACTACATATGCAACTTGTCCTGACATACCCTAGGTTAGGCCAATGCCTACTCCCACTTTCCTGAAATCATGATATATACACAGCCTGCCCAGTTTTCCATCATGACTAGTTTAGGCAAGATGTTAGTTATGCAGAATGCTACAGGTAACAGTTATAACTGAAATCTATCCCAGGATAGGGCAACATTGGCCAGTCCTATTGCTGCTATAACTAGAAGACAAGTTCATAGCTCCTGGTATATAGCTACTTCAGGCACAGATCAGCCAAAAGTGTGCACAAACTTGGTTGCATTTTTCAAAGTGGATCAAAAAGGAATTATGCACAGCAGCTGGGCTTTACTCAACTAATGCCACAGGTCTCTATAGCTAAGGAACTATAACATATATAAAGAACTTATGTAGAGGTTTAAGTACCTAGAAAATCTGACTATGACACTTAGTAACTATACAGCACAGAGATCTGCCCAACCCCAGGCCCTGAGAGTGTGTGGAAGAGCATCTATGCTCTCCTGCCCCTCCATGCCTCCAGACCCAGTGCAGGCCTGGAATACAGGCCTGGAGTGAAACTCTGCAGCTGAAGTCCCTGTAGTGAGATTAGGGTCAAAAACACACAACAAATCCAGGAGTAGAACATCTTGCCAGAGGGGCACAAAAGGTTCACCTCCAAGGGCAGCAGCATGAAGGAGCTAAGCACAGTACCCAGACACAAGCCAGGCACAACTGGATGAACTCGAACTTGGTATACTGGCACCTAAATTTTAGCAGGTGCTAAGATTATAACTGCACCAAAACTCTACACCAAAGGTCAGTAGACAGTGCTATATAAAATGACAAAAAGCAGGAGCAAAATGCAATCTTATGTCCTGAGCTCACCCAGAACAAATGTAGAGGACAATAACACAGCTGAAATATCTGAATTAATAGCATCTGAGGCAAAGAAAGAACAGAAGAGGGGTATACAGGGTCTCAGATTGGAATTAATCTCTGAAATGAAAAAGAAATCTTTGAATTAATAGAGTCTGAAGAAAAGAATCAAATGCAGAAACATATAGAGGAAATAAGAACAGAAATAAATTCTGAAATAAAAGAAATAATACCTATTTCACAAGAAGACACTGAATAAAAAAAATAGAGAATATTAGAAAAATGACAGAATCCTTGGATGAGAAATGCAGGAAAGAAATAGATTGCATGAAGCAGAATAAAAGAGACATAGAGGAACACAAAATTTCAAAAACAAGCTTACAAAACCATTTGAGTGCAAGTGAAGATAGAGTTTCAGATCTTGAAGAGGCTGTCAAAGCTAGTGAAAAGGTAAGAAAAGATCTCTTAAAAGCGAGGATGCAGGAAAAAATAATACATCACCTGCAAGACGATGAAACCATGAACAACATGCGACTAATAGGCATCAATGAGAAAGAACTCAATACAAATGACATAAGAAGAATAAGGGCAGAAGTAATAGCAGAAAACTTCCCAAATATGAGGAAACAATCTGACAGTCAGTTACCTGAAGCATACAGAACTCGAAATAACTTCAACCCAATTAAAAACATACTGAGACATATAATAGTCAAGATCCAAGAATTCCAGCACAGGAACAATATACTGAAAGCCACTAGAGAAAAGAAACAGATCACATTTAAGGGAAAACCCATCAAAATAATGGCTGACTTCTCTTTACAAACCATGAAGGCAATAAGACTATGGAGCAGAGTACTTCAAGTCCTCTATGAAAACAAATTCCTGCCCAGACTACTGTACCCTGCAAAACTCTCTTTCAAGTTTGATGGAGAAGTGAAATACTTGTACAACAAAGAACAACTAAAGAATTTCATGATGACAATGCCAACCCTACACAGACTACTAAAAGATGTTCTAGAGAGGGACCAAGATGATCAGAACTCCATGAACAAGGACAGACGGAACTCACTAAATAGGGTAAACAATTAAACACAGGAGTAAATAGCAGCAGGCAAATAACATGTCAAGTGTAAATCAATACACCTCAATTTATTTATTTATTTATTTATTTATTTATTTATTTATTTATTTTGCAGAACCAGGGATTGAACTGAGGCCCTTGTGCTTGCCAGGAAAGGGCTTATTCCACTGAGTCATCTCCCTGGCCACTACCGCATCTCAATTATAATCATCTATGTAAATGGACTCAATTCACCAATTAAAACATAGGCACATGACACTAGGAAACAAAATACAACAATATGCTGTATACAAGAAACACACTTAACTCAAAGAAATTCTTAGACTGAAAGTCACAAGATGGAAAGCAATATTACACACCCCAGCACCTCAGAGAAAAGCAGGGATAATCCTGTTCTCAAACAGTCTCAACTTGAAACACGGAATGAAAAAATAAAATAAAGAAGGCCACTATATACTTGATAGAGGAAAAATTCAAGACAAAGAGGTAACACTCATAAATGCATATGCACCAAACATGGGAGCAGCCAACTGTATAAGACAAATCTTAATGGAGGTAAAACATCTAATTTCCAATAACACAATCTTAATGGGAGACCTTAACACCACCTTAACCCAAAAAGATAGGTTAATCAGAGGGAAAAAAATAGCAAAGAAATAGCAGAATTGAACCAGAGCTTGGAACACATAGACTTAGTGGACATATACAGTGTTCTACCCAGTGACAGCATAATATGCATTTAATTCAGCTGCATATGGGTGATTTTCTATAACAGACCACATACTGGTCCATAGGTCATGCTTAAGTATATGCAAGAAAACTGAAATTATCCCATTCATGTTATCGGACCACAGTGAAATGAAACTGGAAATAAATGAGACATGAAAACAGAAAATCCACATAATTACTTGGAAATGAAACAAAACTCTGCTCAGAAACCAATGGGTCACAGATGAAATTAAACAAGAATTCAACAATATCTACAATTCAATGAAAATTCATGCAAAAATTACCGGAACTTATGGAATGCAATGAAAGCAATTCTCAGAGGGAAATTTATAGTTATGAACTCACACATTAGGAAAAAAGAAAGGGAAAAATTAAACACTCTAATGTTGTGCCTCCAGCATCTATAAATGAAAGAACAAACCAAACCAAGAGCCCAAAGACAAGAAGAAATCAGAAAAATTAGAGCAGAAATCAATTCAATTGAGACGAAGAAAACAGTTCAAAGAATTAATGAAACAAAAAGCTGGTTCTTTGAAAGATTAAATAAAATTGATAAGCCCCTAGCTAACTTCATCAAAAAGAGAAAAGAAAAAAATCAAATACAAGCAATAAGGAATGAAAAGGGTGTAATTACCACATCCCAGTGGAAATTCAGAAGATTGTCAATTCCTACTTTGAGAACATTTACTCTCACACAGTAGAAGACACAAATAAAATGGACTTATTCCTAGAAAGGTACAAATTAACAAAACTGAATCAAGAAGATATAGCATCTCTCAATAACCCAATAACAGCCAATTAAAAACAAAATGTAATAAAAACCTACCGACAAAGAAAAGTCCACGTCCTGATGGATTCACAGCTGAACTCTACAAGAAATTTTTGGACGATATAAACCCTATACTCCTTGAACTCTTCAATGAAATTGAAAAGGAACCAGTCCTCCCAAAATCATTCCTGGAGGCAAGTATTATACTAATACCAAAACCAGGGAAAGATGCAACTAAAAAAGAGAACTACAGGCCAATCTCCCTCATGAACATAGATAGAAAAATCCTCAATAAAATCCTAGCAAATAGAATACAGCAAATCATCAAGAAGATCATACACCATGACCAGGTAGGATTCAACCCAGGGATGCAAGGATGATTCAATGTACACAAAACTATGAATGTAATACACTATATCAATAGAACCAAATCTGAAAACCACATGATCATCTCAATTGATGCATGAAAGGCTTTTGACAAAGTCCAACACTCATTCATGTTCAAAGTCTTACAGAAGAGGCACTGCCCCTTAGCTCAGTTATTTAAGTGGCTGCTTCAACAAAGCAGTTAGGCTCAGGTTGTTGTGGTTTAATCCCCAGAACTCAAGCCAGCCAAAACTGCCCTTAAGGCATTCTGAGCCGGCCAAAAAAAGAAAAAAAGTCTTACAGAAAATTTCAATAGTTAGCATCTACTTCAATCAGATAAAAGCCATCTATGACAACCCAATTGCTAATATAATTCTAGATGGGGAAAACTGAAATCTCTTACTCTGAGTTCTGGTATATGACAAGGATTTCCTCTTTCACCACAACTATTCAATATAGTTCTGGAATCATTAGCTAGAGCCATTAGACAAGAAAGAGAAATAAAAGGAATAAAAAATAAGTAAATAGGAAGTTAAATTATGATTACTCATAGATGACATGATACTTTACTTGGAAGACCCAAAAAACTCCACCAAGAAACTACTAGAATTGATACAGAAATTCAGTAGTATACAGGATCCAAAGTCAATACTGAAAAGTCAATAGCATTCTTCTACACAGATAATAAACACACTGAGAGGGAAATTAGAGAAACAATACCTTTTACAATAGCACTGCAGAAAATGAAATCCTTTGAAATTCATTTAACTAAAGTAGTCAAACAGCTGCTACCCTGCGCCGGCAGTACCTACTACTGGTCGCAGCACAGGCGCAGCATGGATGAGACCCTCTTCCACCCACTTGGGACGCCGCCAATACTCCGCAGCACCTCCCCGACCCCGCCCGGAAAGTAGGAATTTCTGCAGTGTTCCAGGAACTCCCAGACCCAGTCCTAGTCCAGGCCCAGTGAGTGTGTGGGAGAGGTTCCTGGTACCTTGCACCAGCGAGACCTACTACTGGTCCCAGCCCAGGCGCAGAGTGGGTGAGACCCTCTTGCACCCCCTTGGGACGCCCCCCAGCACTTAACAATAAGCTTGTCTTCTGGATGGTTAACAACCTAAGATTGCAGACCAAAATTAGAGAAAAAGGAGGGCTGCAAGGAAAGCCAACATTT
>NW_004524621.1:13822005-13822543 GCF_000260255.1 Octodon degus | reverse complement strand
CTCAAAAGAAGAAATACAAATAGAAAGACATAATACAAGTAAAAGCAAAGCAGGATCTTGAGGATTAACTAATCAATAGAGGGAAAGGAGAAGAGCTAGGAAACATGACAATGTCAAACCATACAGTTATATGTAGAAGATGAGCAAGGCAATGATCCTGAGACTCTTCAGAAGATTTTTTAATCTAGCAGTTAATTGGAAAGACTCTCACCCTGACTAATTATATATACTGATACCGTGAACTAAGCAACTGCACTTCAGATGGTAATTTGTAATAGTACTTTCATGCTTGGAGTGCCTGTTATTCTGGTCTTCTGAATATGGGCTGCTTGTCATGACATGCCAGTTGCTGCTATGATGTCTCTTGGGTAGGTCGCTGTTAAAGAAGAAGGACGTGGTGAAGGAAAGCAAGAGACAGGAAAAGGAATATTGTGGCACTCTCCTGCTTCAAGGTTGTATATGTTGAGATTTTTGGACTTATGTGCAAACATTAGAAGTATATAATTCTTTATGACTATTTTTAAAATATATTCTAATT
>NW_004524621.1:13815008-13821045 GCF_000260255.1 Octodon degus | reverse complement strand
CTTTAAGCCTCCCCCAAAGTATATCCATTTTAATATGCAGAGCTGTGGAAGGCTCATGTCAACAGATTCAGGCATTACCAGTCCGTGGATAACCCACTACTCTCATGGACTATGGGAGTACATTGAAATATTTTGCTGAATTCATGCCCCTACAATATTTTGGTGGCAATGGAATATCCATCTCTGATAAAACTAAACATAAAAAGGAGATATAAATGAAGGACAATTGTGTATCTGTATATACAAAATTGTTAGGGTAGATATATAGCCACTTTCTCTTCATTCAATAAGAAGAAAGAGTTGTTCTAATAGTGTTTGGACAGGATATCATGTCAGCATCTTGATCTATTAATCACTACTACAATGACAACAATATGCAATGTATTAATTGTTGTAACTCTCCTGCCAATCTGTTTTGAAACTGTTTCATTGCAATTTTTTTCTCAATAAAATTAATAAAAAACTATACATCACATGCAATTTTAGATACAGAGATAAACTGAGTATAAATCAAATAAGGTAGAAGATTGAAGAAATCTGGCATCAGAGAATGAATCCACTAAGACCCTGAAAGGGTACTATGACAAGCTGTGGGAATTGAGTAGATGACTGTATGACCTTAGAATTTCATGATGGTTGAGTAGTAGACAGCCACAGTGGATTGAAATTGAGTCCTTCCTTGTGGAGAGTGGAAGCTGTGAATAAAGACCTGATAACACTGATATGGCTTGTGTCTATATATTTCTCAAAACCGTCATGCAGTCATACCTGGAACTTTCTAGAGGTGGCTGGATCTAGGGTGCATGATGCTGGGATTAAAGATATGATACTATGATGAAGGATGTGATTACACATTATAAGACAGAAAAAGGCATACTGTGTTACCGTTAACTGTTTGCTTGTTGCTTTCTGCCTGTCTTACTTTGACATGGACTGTTTCTTCTGTTAACTTCATTATCTCAGTAATGAAAAATTAACTAAGAAAATTTGGTACCAAATAAGTGGGATTGTTGCTGTGACATTCATTACCTGGACATCTGACTCAAGAACCTTTGGAACTGGTTTGTGGGAAGATATTGGTTTAACAAGCTTCCCTACAAGGCCTTAAGTTGCAGTTGATGGGAGATTCTGGTCAGAACTCAAAAGACTAAAATCCTGATAAAAATCTTGCCAGTAAAGACAAGTCTCAAGAAGCTTCTCCTGAGAAAAAGGACTGCATTGGCTATGGGACTTCAGGTGATGTGTGTTATTCCTTGGCAGAAAACTTATCTGTATGTTACTCATGTCCAGAGACTTTGCCTGAGAGTGAGAGTAAGAGCAATGGACTAATTAATCTAACAGAAGAAATTTCAAGGTAGTCTAATATTGAGGCAGTGAGATAGCTACTATTTTGGGCTTTTAGCCAGTTTTATGTTGAGAATCAAGAACAAAAAGCCCAGGAGAAAGATTTAAAACATTTTGAGTTTGGCCAGAAAGGAAGTTACTGTGAAACTATGGCCCTCAAAGATAAGACAGAGGAGAAATTGGTCAATGAAAACACTAGGGGAAAAGCCAAGTATTTCAGAAGAGAACAATAGAAATATGGATTGAGGGCATCACAAAAACTAGCAAGACTCCACACTTTGAAGGCTCAAAATTGCAAAAGAGAAAGACTTTGGTTTGAGAAGAGAGGACTAGGCACAATGATTCAGAATGGTGTCAGGCTAAGGAAGTTGTTTCTTGTGATTTTGTTTTTAGGCACTCAATCCTAACAGGGGTGGAATATTATAGTCTGTATCAAGATGTCTCCCTAAAATCTCTTGCAGTCATAGGTGGGGCTTTTGGGATGTGGTTGGATCTAGACTGGGTGCTGCTAGAATCAAGGGTGTGATGATAGTTTGAAAGGTGTAAGTGCTACCTGTGGGGTGGGTAGCCTGGATAAATCATAAGAAACAGAAAGAAAGCTTCTATAATGTTACTTGCTGCTTTCCACCTTTTGCTTATCCAACTTTGCCATGAGCTGTTTCTCTTCTGTGAGGCCCCTCTGCCATGCCACCCTGCCTTGGAGCCAGCTGACTATAGACTGAAACTTCTACAAGCTATCAGTCAAACAACCTTTTCTCCTTTAATTTTGGGTGTTAGATATTTTGTCTCAGCAACAAAAAAGTAGTTAAGAGACATATCTTTAAAGTGGAGCCTAGTGAAAATGGAATGTTTTCCCCCTAATTAGCACAGCTTGAGGCTGCTGACAGGGGAGGAGGAAAGATTGGTAGGATTTGGTCCTTTGTTGATCCTATAACTCAGGCACAATTTATCTTCTTCCTCTTCAATCAACATCAATCCCCCTTTTCCCTTACTCAGGAAGAGTAGTGCCTGTGCCTCAGAACTCACAAGAAAATGCAAATTCCTGTTTATTCCCTTTCATCCCTAGTTTTCTATCTCCCCCTTCTAATTGAAAGTTAAAGGATTTGAGTTTCTAAAGAGAATAAAGCCTCAAGAGTCGGGGAGCAGAAAGGATTAGAAGAGGGATGGATTTTTTTTAGGGAAGAGAGATGAAAAGATGAAAACCAGTGGGCCCCTTCTCAATTTCCATGCACAAAGTCTACCAGTCCCAAGGACAGGATCAAGTCCCTTAAATGCTCACTTGAATTAGCACAGCTTCGGATCTGTTTGCAGCCATCCCAAAGGCATAGCTGTGGCATTAGACAAACAGAACTTATGGCATTTCGGGATTTTTTGAGGGTGAGAGAAGCAAAGAGAAAAAGAAAGAGGATTAAAAGATAAGTGTGGAGGACCCCCTTTTATCTAGTGTGCTCAGGACCCTGAAATATGAGTGATTTGCATATATAGTTTCCTCAAGTGTTATGCTTTCTACTGTGTCTCAGGACACTGGGTGTGTCAGACAACTTTGTTTCAGACCCTAGATAAGTCTATTCTTATTTGTGTCCTAATGAATAGCAAGTTTTAATTTTGTCTGACACAGGAATGGTATGTTTAACTGAAGGGATACCTAATGAGACCACTGTTTGTCCCACAGTCCTCTCTTGACACCTCTCTTTGGTTTGAGAAAAAAAAATTTGTATCTTTGCTACTTTTATAGGTAAGCACTCATTTTATGGAGACTTAAAAACCACTAACTGCTGAATATTAAAAACTCAAAGCTGCAGAAGTTTCCAGAAAGACAGTGAAGAGGATACAGATGGAGAGAGAAATAGTGAGACAACATAAGAGAGAAGCACAAGAAAAAGCAAGAGGAAAGAATGTAGAGAAAATGATAGCACAAGGGAGGAGGTTGGAGAAAGAATAATAAATAACCTATGCAATAGACTATAAGGGGTTAGGGACATGGGGAAGAAACAAATGAAAAGCCTTCTGCTGGACTTACCAAAGTTCTAAGTTCCAAAGCTTCTTTACCTCCTTACAATTCACGAAAAGAAATGTCACTGGATCCATGGAGGTGCTCAAAGCAGAGAAGGGGAATTTGACTCACACACTCATGGGACAGGTTACACATTCACTGACTTCCCTCACAGAAAAAAGTAAAATTCCATGATGTATCAGTAAGAGGCACAAAAATTTAGTGGGGAAAAAGTACACACTCAAAGAAGTAGAGTACTGGCCCTCAAGAGACAGAAGCACCAGGTATTTCTTAAATACACAATGTTTCCTGGAGTTAAATTAAATTCTCTAGAGATTTTGCTATGTACTTTTCCAAAAAAGATCTGTAGACAAACATTTAATACTCAGTAGAGGCCTGAAATAATAGATGCTTAATTAATAATTTTAATAAATCCCTCTGCGTCTACTCAGAGAAAACTATGCAGTGGCACTAGACAGTAGAGATTTTTAAGATGAATAGAATCTGAGGCTTACTTTTAGGAAATTTGCTGCTTTTATATCACATCAGAATTTGTCAGAATTCTTCTGGTTGCAAGTCACAAATGGCATTTCCTTTTTTACTTATATAACCTAATTATAGAGGTTCATGAAAATGGAATTGGAAGGGTACGATAGATACTAGGAAAAGGGAATGAACTTATTCAAAAGGTAAGAGGTACTGAGTTGAGGAGAAGGACAGGAGAGGAAGTAGGTGAAAGAGATTTATCTATGTATGTAAGCAAGATTGTTTGACAACTGTACTGTGCATTTCTGCTGGTTTATGGAAAGAAGCAGATAATACTTAATTTGTTTTGTCTCCTTTTTTCAATTGTTTGTACTTTTTCTCTTCTTAATTTCTTATATCTTTCTTTCTTTTTTCTTTATTCTTCAATTTTACATGCATACATCTGATAATATGAATAACCTGTCGGAAGACAACACTATGTATTACAACAAATACTGAGAAATTTATATTACTTCATTAATTTAAATTCTGTATCACTTGTAATTTTTTGTTTTAATTATAACTTTTACTCCATTTAAAATATTTTCAAAAATTAAAAAAAGTCCATGGCCTAAAAATCAACTAAAACCAAGAGTAAAATGTGACTAGGGCTCCCTATTAAGCTTTTCCCTTAACAAACCCCTACTCCAAATTTTCTTACCAGTCTTCCCCAAGTCACAGAAACATGATTGCTAGCAGCACTCAAGGTCCTATAACCAAGCTTTGTCACACAACCCAAGAGTGAACACCTTCAGGAAAGGGTTTTGGTCCATTTTGGTTCAGGTATCCACTCCCAGAAAATCAGTTATGGCCAATGGAATAATATAATAGGCTCAGCTTGGACCAGATATCCATATCTGTCCAATAAAAAGTGATCACAGGACTGAGAATTGTAAGAGCCCAGAAGATCTAATTCAAATCACACATTCGAATCACTCTTAGCAAGCAAAGCAATAAATGTTTACTACCACTATTCTTGTAAGATCCAGTCCTTCCACATCTGGAACATTCTAAAATAAAGGTGGTTCCTAAAAGGGTTATTTTTCAATGGTCTGTAAAATTTTTCAACTGTGTATACATATCTCTGACATAGTGTCCAGTCTGGATATTTTCTTTGCAAGACCCTCTGTCTTCAATCCTGTTTATTATCTGGATAGAGTGCTCATGGTGTCAGGCACACCACCAAAAAGGCCAAATTTTTGTTTTTAGACACTGTAAATGAAACAAAATCAGAAAGTATGCTTAGCCCTGATAGGCAAAGTTCTACTTTCAAGTGCCCGAGTGGCCTGTGGACTCTGGTGTAGCAGTATCATGTGAATTACAAGAAGTCAGAGGAACTGAGTTCTGTATCAAATTTTTTCCTTTTGAGGCCAGATACCGTCATCCAGGTGACATCTCCTGAGACTCGGGTTCAGTATCTATTGTCCTCCTTCATGAGGCAAGAAGTTTATGAGGATGAGTTTGTACACAAGCTATGAACCACTGTGGCAGAAATAGGGTGGATGTTCATTCAGAACTATATAAGTCCCCTCCAGAATGGCTCAGGGTAATTCACCCTCATCTTTAGGACCCATACCTTCTATTCTGCCCAAGAATGATGCAAATCCTTCTGGTTCTTGGTACTAAAGGTGGATAGATGGCCACACACACCCTTCACTTGGAGCGGGCTGAGCTTGCTCACTCCCACTGTTCCCATGGTGTGGGATTTGGTCCTTAGCTAGGAGCACATTCCCTCCCATTCCAGGACTTATTGCCTTAGAATGAGCAGAGAGTGGGAGGGTGGAGGGGAAAGGAAATGTTTACCATCTGTTCAATCTGGAAGACACCAGGAGATCAAATTTTTGACACAAAATGTTACCATGGGATAATGACAATTTGAAATTTTTAGCAGTGGGAAAACTCTAGATTGAGAGACAAGGGACACAAGTCATATTGACTTGCCTACTAACTGGCTCTTTGACTTTAGAAACAAAAAATTAACCTCTTTTTTCTCATCTGGAGTAACTGAGTGAAGTAAGTTATATGTTCTCCTTCGAACTCGAATATCTGATGTTCTGGGTCCCTGTGCCCAGAGAAAAGTGTGGTGACTGGAAAGACAGAAAGAGACTCATTCTAAATATCTAATTCTTAACCTTATCAAGCTATGTCTAGAAGGGAAGAGCCAGAATTTTTTCA
>NW_004524621.1:13806913-13814718 GCF_000260255.1 Octodon degus | reverse complement strand
ATATATACTTTTTTCACTACAAAATGGTCTTTTATTCATTAAACCCTCCTTTTCTTTTGTCAGAGATGGTTCCATTGTTGTTAGAGAAGCTCTATTTAGAGAAGTCTTTAAAGGAGCTTTTCATACTTGATGCCAGTTCAAATATTGTAGGTACTTGAATTCAGCAAAATAACCCAATATAGTGCAATAGTCAATAGTAGTGGATTCTCAGCAGAACTGACACTTGCCAGAAGTTGTTGACTTGTAGATCTTTTTAAATCTACATAGGTGCTACTGAGATTAATTAAATGTGAGTTCATCTTAAAGAATCCTCGACATAACATGTTTCCAATCAACAGATGTGAAAACAACAACTAACATGACAGGGACACCTTGTTTGCTTGTATTTTTATTACAATGAGCCCTTCTTATGAAGTAGAGAACTACCAATGAGAAGAATTTACAGTATAGAGATGGGCAGATGGGGGAGGATAGCCTGCAGGAGCTATAGCAACAAGCTTCTTTGTCTCCTCTGCATTGCAGAGGTGGTTCATGGCTGAGAAAAGGGAGAACAGTACCTGATGGGGCATGTGAGAAGGGGAGTAGGGGGGCCATTTATTCTCCAGACTCCCTCACTGCAGTCTGGCCTTGGACCAGCTGCCTCCCTTGAACAGAAGCCATATTTCTACTCAAGGTAGCCTTCTTCATGTAACTTTCCTCACTGTTCCAGCAACCACTCCTTATGCCTATCAGCCTATTCTACACATCCTGGGCACTGGATTAGCCCTTGTATTTTCTCTTTAAATTATTAATGCCTCATAAATAATTCTCCAGTGAGTCTTTAAAATTATCTATAGTTGAATGCATCATTTTTCCCCTTTTGGGTCCCTGATTTGTTGGAGATAGTGTGTGACCCAGTAGGGAGATTTCATGAAAGGTGAAGCTGGATAAAGAAGACTGGAAAGTGGACTTGGAAAACAAACAGGGAAGAGTACCACACAATTACTCTTTTCTCTGTTCTCCAAAACTCCACACTTACCTTTTTCTGGAAGTTTCCATATTCAGAAGTAATTATCTGTTGACATTTCTATCTCTTTACTATACTGTAAGTTCCTAAAGGCAGAAACTGTGTCCTGTTAGCAGTTCCACAATCAAAAAATCAAGCTCACTGCAGATCCCTAAGAAATATTTGTTGAGTTTTAATTTGAGGAAACAGTTCTGAAAAACAAGAGGCATATGGTCTGCATAGGTGGCATCTGCTGATGCTGCTGGGTGTTCCTGGGGCCTGTGGGTCCTAGAACATGTCTCTTTTACCACAGCCCCACACAAGATGAATGAAGGAAACTGTACTATTCATAAATTTTGCAGATCTGAGGGTGATGGGGGAAGGCATCAAACAAACCCCTTGATGGAGATGTGTTGGATTTTTTTTTAAACTTGTAATTATAACACAAGTACTTGGAACCCCAAAGCTATATAATTTAAATCTTCCAAAAGTTTTTATACAGCAACTTTCTTGGGTTTATCTCAATATGTCACCTATGAAATATTTCCTTTTTTCCCAGTGTCATATAGCTAGAAAAGATTTAGTGATAGTGCATGTGAGAAAAGCTCTGTGTCAAGATCCTGTGAATTCTGTGACAAGGAGTGCCTTCTCTTGAAACTGTGACCAATACACAATGTGACAACAGAACCAACTTGTGTGAGGCTGAAGGAAAAGATGGATTTTCTGGACAGAGCCCTGCCCATCACAGGTAGGGCCATGTTGACTGAGGGAACTTCTTTTCCTGAAACTCTGCCTTCAGCATTGGGTGAGATGGCTGGAAAAAGGAACATAGATGTATCTATGAACTAGGAGTTCTCCTGGTTTCCAGTGGAAACTTAATATGAGAGACATATGAAAGTTCTATCAAATAGTCCAGGCCAAGAGATACATCTTCCCAAGAAATATTTCAAAATGTTGTAAATTCCCAATAGTAATTTTATAGATATGAGACCAAGAAAGAGTCTGTATTAGTTTGTGATTCTGGGAGAAGGCAGAGAAACCGTGTTTGATATGTGGTGGTCCAGACAGTCCTTATGGGTGAGTGTGGCCCAGAAATGAAGTTGAATCAGGTCTTATTATGATTGAAAGGGGACAGAGACAGAGTGCTCAACTTTTTTTTAATAGGCCATCCCTACTGTATTCACACAAGGCCCTCTTCTCCAGTTTTTCAGTCAGGAAAGTCACTGTAACAGGTTGTATCAGTCAGAGTTTTACTAGAGGTGCAGATATAACACAATATGTACCAATGTATAAGGAATTCCAAGATTGGCTTACAGTGGTCAGTCACAGAGTTGGATGAGGAAGTGTGCAGAGGGTATCTGTACATAGGAGACTGAAGGATTCAGTTCAAGGTCTGGAGCCCACTGTAGTGTTCTGTGCAAGTCCACATCAGGATGCCAGTGGATCTACAATGGAAAGCTGATAAGTCTGCACCAGAAGGCTTAAGGATCCAAAGCAAAAGCCGAGCCTGTGCTAGAGCCAGAGATGATGTTCGAGCTGATGGTGAAGACTAGAGCTCCCCTAAGGATAAATGGGACTCTTGGTCCGCCCTCATTCTCCTTTAAGTAATGAGTCACTCTAGAGTGTGGCCCCTAAGGAAAACTGCAAATAGTAAAGCCAGTAATACTGTTATATTCCTAAACCTGCAGAATTATATAGGCTTTCGCAATCATGTTTTTAAATCTTGATAAAAACATTGGGACAAAACAATGTACTGTCCAATATCACTCATAAACATATAGGCAAAATATTTAAATGAAGAATTAGCAGGGGCCCGGGAGATAGCTCAGTAGGATAAGCACATGCCTGGCAAGCACAAGGGCCAGAGTTCAATCCCCGGTTTCCCCCCACCCCCAAAAAAGAAAAGAATTAACAAACTTAATGCAGTAGGTTGCACTCACCCAGAAATATGGGATTGGTCTGTCATTAAAAAAATAAAGTACTTCACCGCACTAATGCATCAGAAAAAAACATATGTTCACATATGCAGATGCAAAAATAAAACAGAAGTCAACATTTTTTCATAAAACTCTCTTTGAAAATTAAGAATAGAAAGATAATTGATTTAAAACAATTTACTCAAAACTACAGTAAATTTCATACTTAAGGTAAACTATTAAATCCATTTTGTTTGAAATGAGAACAAAAAGATAAAGACGCCTACCATCATATCTATTTGAAATTGTTCTACAGGTTCTAGCCAGTTCACAAAAGAAAAAGCAAAACATCAGAATTATAAGTATGTGAAAAGAAACTAAATTACTATTATGCACACACAGTACAATTGTGTAATAGGAATCCAAACAACTCTGAAAATTATTTTAACTTAATAAAGATGTTAGCTATGTTATTGGAGACAGAATCAGTATGCATACATCAGTTGTGTTTTGTTATATTTAAAAGCAGGAAAAAGTTAAATACCATTTACAATAAGACTTTTTATTTACCTATCAAAAGAAATGTGGGAGGCCATCACAGAAAAAATTATAAAAGCTAGAATTTATAAAGCATTTAATAAAAAAATCCATATTAGCCCTTCTTACAGAAAAAAGTCAAGTTTATTGAAATACATTAAAAAATGTTTAAATAACTAGAAAGAGGTACAATGTTTGTGAAAACTGATCTGATGCTATTTTGACCTTTTGAAAACCCTGGACACATCCTGTGGTATCTGATAAACTGAAACTCAAATTAATAAAGAAATAACAAGAATAGCCAAGAAACTCTTAAAAAATAAGGTGACAATCTTCCCTGCTAGATATGAAGACATTAAGCAAGGACAATCCTCAATGGATTAAATAGGGTGCACACAAACAGACCTATTTATAACATAGACACTTAACATATGAAAAAATAACACTGTAGGTCAATGAGTAAAAGATAAGCTTTTAATAAATGGTGGCTGGGATAAATGAAAATCCACAGGGGAAAAATACAAAATTGAATCCCTACATTTTGTCATATATATAAAAAACTCTATAGATGTATTAATACTTTGACTGTCCAGTCATTTAAAAGAAAATATAGAAAAATCTCCATGACCTTGGAGTAAGGAAGGAATCCTCAAATGTGGTATTAAAAATACTAACCATAAAACAAAATACTTGTAACTTTTCTCATGTTGAAATTACTCAGAGATATAGTAAATGATAGTGAAAACAGGAGGAGATATTTATAACACATATACCCAAAAGTATCTTCAGAATCTACAAAGAACAGTTAATATAAAAAGACAAATAACTGGACAGAAAAATTAATCAAAATATTTGAAGTGGTATAGTAAAAAGGATGTCCAAATGACCAATAGACATCAACCAGGGCTCAAGGAAATGCTTCAAAATAACAGTGAGACACAGTATACTTGTATGGTGTAATGGTTTGTGTCTATTTGTCCCCCCAAAGCCTCCTGCAAGTTATGGGGCACACATGGCTGGAAGAGCAATGACTGGCTTGAGGGGAGAAGCCAGAAGACCAGGGCAGGGCCTGAGGGGTGGGGCCAGAAAGGCTCAAACCTTTAAACTGGCTAGCCTGTGCTTTTTCAGAGAGGTGAAGAAGGTCATCCTGGACACTGCAGCACCCCAGCCTCTCCTCCAGCATCTTGAACCTCCCATAACTTTGAGCTAAATAAACCTTTTCTTCCCTCATTCTGAGTGTTTGGTATTTGTCCCAGCAATGAAAGAAAAGTAACTAAGACATATGGGTAGAAAAATACTTTCAAGTCTGATACAGTAGTAGTGAGTGTCAGCTGGGAAGAAGATCAATAAGAACTTGAGTACACTGCTTTTAGGAATTATGAAAGGTAACTTTGAGAAACAGCTTGGTAATACATAGTAAAGTTGACTGTGCATGTATCCTCAAGCTCAGCAATTCCACCCCCAGGAATATGTCCTAGGAAAACTCTTGCATATGGGCCACAGAAGACATGTACAGGAATATTTATATTAATACTGCTTCCAACAACACCAAACTGGATACAGACATGTGTTCATCTGCAGCGAAATGTTTAAATGTAAAGCACCACTTATCAAAGAAAATTAATGAACTAGAACTCAGAACAACCTGGAGGTATCTCTTGAACAAGATGTTTAACAGAAGAAACAAATTACCATAGAAAATGAATAATGTTTCTATCTCATAAAGAAGCCCTAAAAGAGAAAACTAAATAATTTTTAGATATGTCCATGAAAGTTGAGTTCCAGTTACTGCTACCATAACAAGCCATGTGAAAACTGGGTGGCTTAACAACAATGATTACATGCTTACAGTTCTTTGGGCCAGGGACTTGTATGGAGCACACCAGGAACAGCTCATCTCTGTGCCTCAGTGTAGGGAGCTGTAGACAGATTAACCCAAATGTCTAGGAACTTCCTGGAACTGTTTGAGAGGATCACAGTGTGGTGACTCACTTCTCAGCTGGGTTCCTGAAATCACCTCCCTGTGACCTCACCAATTAGCTAACTTGGGCTTCCTTAAAGCATGATAGGGCCAGTAAGATAGCTCAGTGTACTAACATGCCTGCTTAGGCAAGCTTAGGTAAGTGTAGGGGCCACTGTTCAATCCCTGGTACCACATGTCATGCAAGCCCTGCCCCCAGGGCAGGCTAAGCTGCCCCCCTCCAATAAAAAAACATGGCAGTTGTAGGTTTTCAAGGACTTTTCCAAAAGAATCCATGCCAATGTGCAAGTACTTATTAAATAATATTTTATCACATTTGTTAATGTTCTAATTACCAAAGCAAGTCATATGAACATATTCAGAAGTTTCTGTGGGGCAGCACTAAATCAAGGATAAATAAAGGGAACCATGGTTTATTTAGACAAACACCAATATAATGGTCCACTACATTTAGTTAAGAAAATCTTAGAAAGATAGTTGCTTGCCTTTTATGACTAAAGAGAAATGCAATCCAGGAGGAACACAGAGGGAGTCTGTAAAATGCTGGTAATGTTCTATTCCTAAACCAACATAGTTAACATAAGATGTATTTTATTCTTTAAAATGTCAATTCCACATGATACAATGTCCTACAGTATATCAGTTACTGTTCTCTCATTGCTGGGACAAATACCTGACACCCAAAACTATGGAGGAAAAGGTTTATTTAGTTCACAATTACTCAGAAGTTTCAGTTCATATTCATCTGGCTCCAAGGCAAAGTGGCACATGGCACAGAACAGCCATTCATGGCAGTGGCAAAGAGCAGAGAGAAAAGGGCAGATCAAGGAGCTCAGGAAGCTAGCTAGCCTCTGTCCCCTTCCATCATAATGCAGATTACTTGCCCCAGGGCAGGTGCAGCATCCACGCCCACAAAAATCACAAACTTCAGAAGCAGCCCTATGACTGCATGAAGCTTCAGGAGGGAAAACTAGCACAAACCCTAACATGCAGGTTGTTGAATGTAGTCATTTGCAAATGAATTACATTATTTTTTTCATTTTAAATTAAATTAAAATGTGAAAACATAGATATGTATGTTATAGAGATCCTGAGAAGGTATTGGAACTGTTGTAAAACAAGCTTAAATAAACCTCCAAATCACACTGTTTCTGAGTGGTAGTAAAACTATGACTGATGCAAATGTTCTGTTTATTCTTTTCAAATTTTCTACATTAACGACTTATTTACTCTGAAATCACCAAAACTACGGGAGCAAAAGCAAGATTCATACCCTGGCACACACACTCAGTATAGTTCAAGTGACTTAAAGACATGGGTTCAGGGAAGGATTTCTGCAACCTCTGTTCTCTTCCTGACTGGCTTCACTTTGTCACTCTGTGCTTGTCACCGTGGTTACCAGAAGTTAATTCCTGATTCACAAAGGTATCACAGCCTCTTCAGAAAAGACCCTGATAAAAATTAAATCAGAACCACTTGAATTAGTTCTCAGACATGAATAGGGTTGCCAAGCCCTCAATTCGGTGCTCAAATGGGAACTGTCAGTCAGAAATGGAAGGGGCAAAAAGGACAGGGAGTGATAAATTGAGGTGTCTTCCAGCTTCTCTGCTTTGAATCACAAGATTCTGAGAACATGGCAATGTGGACTTTTTCTGCAGGTCATTTACAAATGTTCCTTCTCTTTTGGTTTAAAATCTTAATTGAAGGAAATTAACCCCACATCTTATGGGAAATTATAGAGGAGGAGGGAAAGGCACCTAACACTGAATAAACTAGGAGCCCTTAAAAGTGTCTAATAATTTAGGACTACATCCAACTTTCTATATGACCTTATGAAAGTCACCCAACTTCCCTGTACCTCAGTTTCCTTGTATACAAATTGGGGACATCATAGTCCTATCCTAGAGGATTGCCATGAGAATTAATACATGAAAATTACTTAGCAAAGAGTCTATCACATAAAGGGCACTCAGTAAACTATAGCAATTACCATTGCCAGCACAAAAGAGGAGCCCACACATAACAGAAGCATACATAGGACCTGCCTCAGGGCAGCACTCTCTCCAGGCATTTCTCCATCATGACTGTTTTATATCACATCTAATCCTGGGGAGTAGATTTTTTATCCTCATTTTACAGATTAAGAGAAAAGATTATCTAAGGTTCAATAACTCACCCAAGGCTAAGACACCTGAGTAGCATAAGAGTTGTTAAAGCTACAGCTGTTTCCAAAGCCTCTTCTCTTCATGCACTTGGAGGAAGAGGGTGGACAGATGAGCTTTATTAAACCTACTACAGGGGATTGGAGAGAGGGCTCAGTGGAATAAGTGCTTCCCTGGCAAGCACAAGGGTCTGAATTCAATCCCTAGTTCCACAGAAATAAATA
>NW_004524621.1:13804430-13806813 GCF_000260255.1 Octodon degus | reverse complement strand
ACTCTAGGGGCCAGGGAGATGGCTCAGTGGAATAAGCACTTCCCTGGCAAGCGCAAGGGCCTGAGTTCAATCCCCGGTTCTGCAAAAAAAGAAAAAAGAAAAACTCAAACACAAATAAAATAAAGTCAGTGATGTTTAAAAAAAAAGAAAGTAAAACTCTAAAATCTTTTTCCCCATAATTTTATTGATAAACAAATAGCAATGAGACAGTTTCAAATCAAATTGGTAGGATAAAATCTTTTGAGCCCATGGAAACACATGTAAATAGAAAAAATTATAGATAATATAGAATAAAAATAATGGAAATTACTGCAAATATGCTGCAAATTTGTATTAACAAAGCCAACAACATTACCTAATGACTGAGCATTGGTGTGCACAGGCCTTGGAAAACTTGACCTGCTTATATTGGGAAAAATACTTATGTCTTCTGAGAATCATATGAATGCTCACTCTTACTTTTTAAAAATTCATTTTAATGAGAAAATAACATAGCAATGAAACAGTTTCAAAACAGGTTAGTAGGACAGTTACAATAATTAATACATTACATATTGTTGTCCTCATAGTGGTTATTCAGAGAACAAGATGCAGACATGATATCTTGTCTAAACAATATTAGTACAAAACTTTCTTCTCACTGAACTAAGAGAAAGTAGCTGTATATCTGTCCTATCAATTTTTATATACATATATATCTTTTTCCCTACAAAATGATCCTTTATTTATATCCCACTTTTTTGTTTTGTTTTGTCAGAGATGGGTGTTCCATTGTTGTTAGAGAAGCTTTATTAGGAGAAGTCATTAAAAGACCTATTTATACTTGATGCCAGTTCAAATATTGTAAGTACTTGAATTCAGCAAAATAACTCAATATAGTGCAATAGTCAATAATAGTAGTGGATTCTCAGCTGAACTGGTAATTGTCAGAAGTTGTTGACTTGAGCATTTTTCAGCTCAGCATATTAATATGGCATTAATTTTTATAACTTGTGATTATACTTTTCTGCTCTATGATTAAGACCAAATTAAAGAAAGAACTATATAAGTAAAAATGTAACTTTTGTATCTGACGGGGTCAGTCAAATCCCCTCAGGATTTACCCTGAAATGATGTACAGCACCTACTAGATCTTTCGGCAATGTCAGCAATCTGGATGAGTCATAGCTGTTGCTTGATCAGTTTGCTCTGTGTGAAAGCCTGAGAGAATGTTTCTCTCTACATGACTCTCCTTAGGCACACTATACCTTGTCAATCACCCTCCTCTGTGGTCCCATAATCTCCTTGATCAGAAAATTTGAGCCACCACTGAGTTACAGGATGTCACAGCACAGATTCTCTTATGTATTGAGTTCTCACTGACCTTGAGGGCAAAATGTTGGCTATCTTTATAGTCCCTCTATTTCTCTAATTTTTGGTATGCAAACTTTAGTTGTTAAACATCCAGAAGAGAAGCATAGTGATATTATGACCCTGTAACAGAGGCAGTTGGGCTTATCACTATCTGTCTGAATATCAAACACCTTAGACAACATGGAACTGCTATTTTCCAATAACCATGGATATTCTAAACTTTAAATCCCTAAAGAATGTAAAAAAATTATGCATTTTACACAAATTTAGAAATGAAACCATATATAACATTATAGCAGGATAATCCTATGACTTTTTTCTTGTCTCTTCTTTAATTACCTTTTTATACAAACATTTACTTTAAAGATAGTATAGCAATAATTGATATGACATTACAAGCAGTACACATGTAGAGGACCAGAATGATAGGTATTCCAAGCATGGTTTTAGTATTACACATTGCTATCCTCAGTGTAGTTGCTTAGTTCACAGATATGAACATATACAGTTAGTCAGAGTGAGAATTCTACCAATTAACTGCTATTTGTGTAATAATTCTAGGAGCTTCTTGGTAGACTTTTTTGGCCTTCCAAATAGAGTATAATTTCATCAGCAAATAATGATGATATAACTTTTTCTTCACCTATTCTTATTCCTTTTATTTCTCTCTGTCATCTAATGGCTCTAGCTAATGTTTCCAGAACTATATCTTTTTCAAAATTTTATTGATAAACAGATAGCAATGAGACAGTTTCAAATCAAATCAGAAGTAGAGTTTCAACAAATAATACACTGCATATATTCTTCTTAGTGGCTAATTGCTGTACAAGATGCGGAATTGAGATCCTATTTACAACCACCATTAGAACAAATCATGCTAGTCCTAGCCCAGGTCCGGTGAGTGTGTGGAGAGCTTCCTGCTACCCTGCGCCGGCGGGACCAGTCCCAGCCCAGGCGCACCGTGGGCCGGACCCTCTCCCGCCCCCTCGGGACGCCCCCACCCATCCCGCCGAGTAGGAATTTCTGCCGA
>NW_004524621.1:13779266-13781021 GCF_000260255.1 Octodon degus | reverse complement strand
TGTTAGTGACCTCTGCACTTGTTACAGGTGGGCTTGGGTTCTGAGGTTGCATTTTGTTCCTTCTCGTCATTTTGTGTAGCACTGTCTTCTGGCCTTTGTTGTAGATCTTTGCTGTAGTTATAACCTTCGCACGTACTGAATTTCAGGTGTAGCTCTACAGTTTGGACTTATCCAGCTGCGTCTGGCTTGGGTCTGGCTGCTGTGCTCAGCTCCTTCCTGTTGCTTACCTTCAGGGTGAACCTGTTGTGCCCCTGTGGTGAGATGTTCTACTCCTGTACTAGCTGATTGGATCTATCCTCTACACTCTCTGCAGGGATTGCAGCTGCATGATTACACCCCAGGCTTGTATGCTGGGCCTGAGCTGGGCCTGGAGGGGGCATGGTGAAGTAGGGGGAAGAGGAAGCTCTCCACACACACTCACAGGACCTGGGCTAGGACTTGGTCTGTGGTCTCTGGGTCGCGGCAAAAATTCCTACTCGGCGGCGGGGCTGGGGAGGCACTGCGGAGTGGTGGGGGGTGGCCCAAGTGGCTGGGAGAGGGTCAGGCCCACGCTTTGCCTGTGCTGGGACTGGTCCTGCTGGTGCAGGGTAGCAGGAAGCTCTCCACACAGTCACTGGACCTGGGCTAGGACTAGATCTCTCCAGAACTATATTGAATAGGAGTGGTGATACATGACATCCTTGCCTTGTACCTTATCTGTGAGTAAAAGATTTCAGTTTTTCCCAATTTATAATTATGTTAACAGTTGGATTGTCATAGATGGATTCTATCAGATTGAGGTAGAGCCCATCTATTCTAATTTTTTGTAGGACTTTGAGCATGAATTAGTGTTGGACTTTGTCAAAAGCCTTTCCTGCATCAATTGAGATGATCATGTGGTTTTCGGATTTGGCACTATTAAAAATAATGTATTATATTTATACATTTGTATATGTTGAACCATCATTGCATCCCTGTGATGAATCTTACCTGGTCATCGTGTATAATCTTCTGGATTTGCTGTATTCTATTTGCTAGGAGTTTATCAAGGATCTTTGCATCTCTATTCATGAAGGAGATTGGCCTATAGTTCTCTTTTGTACTTGCATCTTTCTCTGGTTTTGGTATCAGTATATACTTGCCTCCAGGAATGATTTTGGGAGGATTGTTTCCTTTTCAACTTCATTGAAGAGTTTGAGGAGTATTGAAATTATTGCTGTAAATTTCTTGTAGAATTCAGCTGTGAATCCATCAGGACCTGGATTTCTCTTTGTCAGTAAGTATCTTATTATGCTTTGAATTTCATTGTGTGTTATGGGGCTATTGAGAGTTTTTTCATCTTCTTGATTCAGTTTTGGTAATTTGTATCTTTCTAGGAATCTGTCCATTTATTCTGTGTCTTCAACTCTGTGACAGTAAAGATTCTCAAAATAAGGACCGGCCAAATAGCTCAGTGGATTAAAGCACCTGCAAGCAAACTGGGGCTGGAAGTTTAATCCCTGGGCCTGCCGTGCCAGCCACGACCACGAGGTGCACTGAGACAGCAAATTTTTTTTCCCATAATTTTATTGAGAAACAAATAGCAATGAGACAGTTTCATACCAAATTCGTAGGACAGTTTCAATAATTAACACATTGCATACGTTCTTCCTACTGGTTAATTGCTGTACAAGATGCGGACTTAATATCCTATTTACAAACACCATTAGAACAAATCCCTGTATTCTTTAAAAGAATGTAACTATATATCTATCCTAACCACTTTGAATACACAGA
>NW_004524621.1:13772535-13779160 GCF_000260255.1 Octodon degus | reverse complement strand
ATAAGAAGTAAAGCCATGGTGTTATGTTGAGCTGTAGGAGACTCAGGTCTACAATTTCTGACATTGCCAGTGAAGGAGAAGACCCAATACTATTATGGACTACTGAGACAGCAATTAAGACTGGGTCTGGAGGCGCATGCCTGTAATTCTAGCTCTTCAGAGGCTGTAAACAGGCAGATCACTATACGTTTCATCCACTAATGAAACCCTGAACATCCTATAGCCCCTTCCCTAAAATCCAAAAAAAAAAAAAAAGAATTCTAAAATAACTATTGATCTGAATTTCCACAGGGTCTGTGGTAATTTTACCCTTTTCATTCCTTATTGCTTGAATATGAGTTTTTTCTTTCCTCTTTTTGAGGAAGTTAGCTAGGGAATTATCAATTTTATTTAAACTTCCAAAGAACCAACTTTTTGATTTATGAATTCTTTGTGTTGTTTTCTTTGTCTTGATTGCATTAATTTCTGTTCTAATCTTTATAATTTCTTCCTGTCTTTGGGCTTTGGATTTGGTTTCCTCTTCTTTTTCTAGATGCTGGAGGTGTAGCATTAAGGTATTTATTTGTTGCCTTTCTGTTTTCCTAATATGTGAGGTCACAGCTATACATTTTCCTCTAAGAACTGCTTTCATTGCATCCCATAAATTCCCATAAGTTGTGCTTGAATTTTCATTGAATTGCAGATATTGTTTAATTTTTTGTTTAATTTTATCTGCAACCCATTTGTTCCTGAGGAGGGTGTTATTTAATTTCTTTGTATTTATGGGTTTTTTCTGCTTTCTTTTGTCATTTATTTCCAGTTTCATTGAACTGTGGTCAGAAACTATGCATGGGATAATTTCTGTTTTCTTTCATATACTTAAACATGACCTATGGACCAGTATGTGGTCTGTTTTAGAAAATATCTCATGTGAAGCTGAAAAACGTGTATTCAGCTGTGGTTGGGTGGAACACTCTGTATTTGTCCACTAAGTCAATTTGTTCCAAGTTCTGATTCATTTTTCCTATTTCTTTGCTAATTTTTGTCTGCTTGCCCTGTCTTTTTGGGACAAGGGGGTGTTAATATCTCCAATTAAGATTGTGGTATTAGATATTAGACTTTTTATGTCCATTTTTATCTTTCTTATATAGTTGGGTGCTCCTGTGTTTGGTGCATACATATTTATGAGTGTTACCTCTTCTCTTGAATTTTTCCCCTAACTAAAATGTAGTGGCCTTCTTTATTTCATTCAATCATGCTTGGTTTGAAGTTGAGACTATCTGAGAATAGGATTGCTACCCCTGTTTTTTTTTTCTGAGGTACTGGGGCATGTAGTATTGTTTCCCATCCCTTGACATTCAGCCTATGAATTTCTTTAGAGTTAAGTGTGTTTCTTGTATATAGCATATTGTTGGATTTTACTTCCTAATCCGCTGTGCCAGTCTACTTCCTTTAATTGGTGAATTGAGTCCATTCACATTAATGGTTATAATTGAGATGTATTGGTTTATGATTAATATGTTATTTACCTTCCATTGTATACCCCTTTTTCTGCTGTATTTAATTGTTTCACCTATTTGGTGGGTTATTTCCATTCTCATTCTTGGAGTTCTGGTCATTTGGTCCCTCTACAGAATATCTTTTAGTAGTCTGTGTAGAGTTGGCTTTGTCATAGTGAAATTCTTTAACTGTTCTTTACCATGCAAGTATTTCACCTCTCCATCAAACTTGAAAGAGTTTTGCAGCGTATGGCAGTCTGGCCTGGAATTTGTTTGTTTGCTTGTTTGTTTGTTTGTTTGTTTGTTTTGAAGGACTTGAAGTACTTTGTTCCATGCTCTTCTCTACTTAATGTTTTATGAAAAGAAATCTGCCATTTTTCTTATGGGTTTTCCTTTAAATGTGATCTGTTTCTTTTCTCTAGCAGCTTTTAGTATATTGTTCTTGTGCTGGATTTCTGGGATCTTGACTATTATATGTCTCCGTGTATTTTTAATTGGGTTGATGTTATTTGGAGTTCTATATGCTTCAGTTACTGCCTGTCAGATTGCTGCCCCATTTTTGGGAAGTTTTCTGCTATTACTTCTGCCTATATTCTTTTTATCATTTGTATTGACTTCTTTTTCATTGATGTCTATTAGTCTCACCTTGTTTATCTTTGCATCAACTTACAGATCTTGAATTATTTTTCCCTGCATCCTAGTTGTTTTCTGCTGCAGCCCAGAGAAGTGAACCCACTGCATCCTACTGGCAAGCTGTTCTGCTGCTGGATTAGCTGTCTGGATCTAGCTCCTAGCCACTCTGCTGGGATGTCCACTGCAGAGTTCCATACCAGGCCTGACCACTGCTTGGAGGCCAGAAATTCCAGCCAGGCACTGAGTCTGGATGCTGGCTAGAGTCAGTGTTCACACTAACTTCGAACGTGATACTCCTTCCTGTATGCCTGGAACATAAAAGCCACACAATGAATCAGGCTTTGCCTCTCACCAGCACTATGGAGAAAGAGAACATGAATTGCCTTAGGCAGGATTCCAAATACCTCCTCATGGTTCACAAGCCATTCCATTCATAGTAGGACTTTATGAGAAAAAAGTCTGATTGGAACAAGACTGGGTACAAATAAAACAATGTGCTGGTATATCCTTTTCTTCCTTTTCCTATTCTACATTCAGTATAACTGCACTGGCAATATTGCACTGAAAAGAAACTCATCCAGCTTGCCAATCTTTGAAGTGTCTATGAAGCTCACTGAAGTCTTTCTTTCCAGGGTTCTTTACCACCTGTACATTCTTCTAAGCATTGGATCCAGAGACAATTAAACTAACCCACCCTATGCAATCTGAATGACTTCTTCCACCACCTGCCATCAAGATGAGAAGTTAGAGAAGGATGTGTACCCAAGGTTCATGAAACTCCACCCTCTCCCAACCAGAGTACATCTCTCCAAAAACACTTCATTTTATATATGTAAGGAATTTCACTTTCTACAATCCCCACTCACCTTAAACATGTTCTCCAGTCCTTAAGCAAAAGACTCAGGGAATTGGGGTGAGTTCTCCCCAGCTATGTTTTGCTTCAAGCAGCAGATGTTGCACATTAAAACTAATGCCCTCCAAATTTCACAGCAGCAAGACTAATATTTTCTTTTAATAATGATTCAGTTTCCAATGAGCTATTATTCATTGCAAGACATTGACTTTACTTTTCTACTCTGAAAACCACTTGATTAACCTGAGTTAATGAAGCCACATACACCTCCTGAGGGGCAGAATGAAAACCTGGGCAGAAAAAAGGTGGAGAAATATGGGGAAGTGTCTAATGCTAAGATGTCCTCCTCAATGGTCTGATGAAATTACAGCAAGTGAGTCTCACTGCTACAGACAGTGAAATCCCAGGGAAATTTTTAGGCCATTTGTAACAGCAGAAATTTCCACTGACACTGATTAAGATAGAATTATAAAATCCCTAGATCTCAAAGGTCTTTAGAGATCATTTAATACAACCTTTCATTTAAAGTCCCACTTTAAGACTTAAAAAATCCAGCTGTTTATACAGGTGAGAGGGGAAGGCAGACATGCACAATCTCAAAGCCTCTTTTGTTCTGGCAATGGGCTAGTTGAGATGCTTGACCAATGCTCCCAGTAGTAGCAGGGGTTGTAACCAAATCAATTTCCCTAAGTATTTGATAGTGATTCCTAAAGAGCTTCCCTTAAGCACAGTTCTTACTTAACACCTGAGTACAAAGTATAGTATTTGTTACTCAGAGGCAAGGTTACTTCCCTTTGCTCATTAAAAACTGAAACACAGAAGAAGCATTAGTACCCATTACTAACCTTGCGTGTGCTATAGAGAGCATAGTTTGACCTCAGTTGTCATGCCCCTCCCCCTCACTTCTCTTCACTGCCCCTCATCTCCCTCTTTACTAGCATGTTTTCAAGGCTATTCCAACAGGAAGTATGTATCTCAGTAATCCTCCCCTGCTTCCACCACTCCAGATGCTTGTGCTACCTCTGCACAAGGTGGGGAACCACTCTAAGGTGACTAAGATCAGGGAGGGTGGGATATGCGCCCATTATTAACATCCCTAAACTCCCAAGTCCCAATAAGCTACAATGAGCAGAGCTAGCCCTCCCAAGATATCCAGCTTTAACTCCATAATTTTCCCCAAATTTAGGGTATCTATCAAACAATTCACATCTTTCCCCCCTCTCAGGAACTCACCACCAGGATAGTTGCAGTTGTTCTGGTGCCCACATTTACTTGAACCAATCATAGACCTGCACTTGGACCAATCATTAGGCCCAAATTTGAGCTAATCACAGACCTACTTTCACTTGGACTAAAACAGGCCACAGCTGCTATGCAAGAAACACTCCTTCATGTTTCTCAAGTTAGTCTCTGAAAAATCTTTCTGGTGTATTGACATGTCTGTTCTGTTAATCTGCCCATAATCTATTTTGGGGTGAGTGTGAGCTCAGAAAGCCCTACAAATCTATCTTATATATATTTTTAAAGGCAATAAAATCTAGGGGCTATTGTCCCTGAAAAGATCAAAGATTAACATTCAGCAGTCTCCATGATGGCACCCAGCACAGACTGGTGTTGGATGGCAGTGACTGGCAGCAGCAGACACCAAGAGCTAGCAGTGTTAACTGCTGGCATCCAGTATTAATTGGTGTTGACCAATGGCTTCAGTGCTTCTGGCAGAACTGTATTTTGATGGTTCATGATATTTATCTGAGTTATGCAAAAGAACCCACAACTCATTGGCAACAAAATAATACCAACAGGGTTGAGAGCCATCTGCTAGCACTGGTACCCTAGGTGCATCTCCTGTGCTTTAACCCAGGGGTTTTCTCAACATAATGCCAGAAGACAAGAAGTGCATCATCTGAACGGTGTCCCAGAGTCCCATCTCCAACCAGCAATGCTTGACACTAGCACTATAAGCTTTATAAGTATATGTTTCTGATACATAATAATTAAATCTGCTTTGGGAAATTGGTAATATGCATACCATATCTTTTTTACAGTTTTAAATTTTTTTAAAGAATACAAAATGGTAAGAAAAAATTCAAAATGATAGAAAATTTCTCTAACCAAAGTAATAGGAATTTGACAGAATTTGTTGTATTTCACAGTGCTATATTTAAATTAGTTGTTTAGGTTATGAGCTATAAACCTGCAAAATTGGTTTTAAAGAGGTATAAGAAATTTAAAAGAAGAAACAAAAAATAAGAAATTAAGTATTAACTACTCCTTTCAGTAAACCAACAGAAATCAGCAATACAATTATCCAACCTATCCTACATATATACATGATTATATCTTTTACCTCTCTTCTTTTGTCCTTTTCCTTATTCCAGTTTTTCCTTCCCATTGAACAGATTCTTTCTCTTTCACAGTAACTATTGTGCCTTTCAGACTTTATTTGTTCTTTCAGATTCTCACATTAGTGAGATAATACAATGTTTGCGTATGCAGGTCTAGTCTATTTCACTAACCCAATACAGTCTCTAGTTGCATGAATTTACTTATAGAAGCCTTGAATTTATCTTTTGTAGAACTGAGTAATACTCCATTGTGCAAAAATACCATATCTTTTTTATACATTCCTCAGTTGATGGACATCTAGATTGTTTCCAAGATTTAGCTATGACAAATTGGCCTGCTATAATCATGGGTTGATATATATCGCTATGGTATAATATTTTCAGTTCTTTTGGAAAAAATACCTAGGACATGAATAATTTGCTTCAACAGAACCTCCAATCCTAGCTTTTCGAGGAATCTCCACACTGATTTTCATAGTGATTGTACTAGTCTGCATTCCTACCAACAGTGGAAATGGGTTCCTTTTTTCTCCACAGCCCCTCCAGCATTTGTCATTGGTTGAATTCTTCATGATACCCATTCTTTCTGGGATGAGATTCAATCACAACATTCTTTTAACTTGCACCTACTCAGTGATCAGTGATGTTGAACAATTTTTCATATATTTATTTGCCGTTTGTATTTCTTCATTTGTGAAGTGCATATTTATCTCAGATGCCCATTTTTTGGATTGGGTCTTTGAATTGTGGAGGCATGATTTTTTCAAATTATTCATAAGTTCTAGATAGGAATCCTTTGTCTGAAGGTCAGTTTGTGATCATTTTTTTCCAAATTTGTGGGGTTTGTATTTATTCTGTTGGTGATTTCTTTTGTTGTTCAGAAACTTTTCAAAAAGATGAAATCCCAATAGTTGATTCTTACAAGTATTTCCTGTGCAGTTTGGTTTTCTTTTTTTTAGTTTGCTTTTGTTCATAAGCTTTCTAATTACTTCTATGTCTTTAAGACATCTACTTACTTTTTCCTTCAGAAGATTTAGTGTTTCAGTTTTAATACTAAAATCCAAGATTTTAGTATTAAAATCCATTTTGACTGAAGTTTTGTGCATGGTGATAGGCATGGATCTGAATTTTAGCTTTTGGCATGTGGAATGCCAGTTTTTCCAGCACCATTTATTAAGGATACTATGTTTCTTCCAGTGAACATGTTTGGCTCCTTTGTCAAAGAAAAGTTGGCTGAGTGTGTTTGTAGTTGTGTCCTCATTTTCTAAGCTGTTCCATTAATCCTCAGGTCTGTTTTTTTTTTTTTTTTTGGTTTT
>NW_004524621.1:13762921-13764625 GCF_000260255.1 Octodon degus | reverse complement strand
GCCGCAGACCTGGGCTAGGACTGGGTCTGAGGGTTCCTGGAAGTCGGCAGAAATTCCTACTCAGCGGGAGGGGTGTGGCAGGTTGGGCGGAGTGGTGGGGGGCGGCCCGAGGGGGTGGGAGAGGGTCCAGTCCACGCTGCGCCTGGGCTGGGACTGGTCTCGCTGGCACAGGGAAGTAGGAAGCTCTCCACACAGTCACCAGATCTGGGCTAGGACTGGGTCTATTGAATGATGTCTTCTTTATTTCTTTTAATAGGATTGGCTAGGGATCTATCAATGTAACTTATTTTTCAAAGAATGATCTGTGATTCATTTATTCTTCATACTATTTTCTTCATGTCCATTGTATTAATTACTTCCATGATCTTTATAATTTCCTGCCTTTGACTTGATCATTTTTTTCTAGAAGCTTGAGGTGCAGTATAAGATTTTTTATTTGGGCTCTTTTGTTTTCCCAATATGAGAATTTACTGCTATCAATTTCCCTCTTCAGACAGATTCCACTGCATTCTACACATTCCAATCAGTTGTATCTGCATTTTTATTTGATTATAAATAATGTTTAATTTTTTCTTTAATTTTAACTGTACCTATTGGTGTTTAAGTGTGTGTTATTTGGTTTCCATGTATTTATGAAGTTTTTGCTGTTTCTTTTGTCAATAATTTCCAGTTTCATTGCATTACAGTTCAATAATGTGCATGAAATAATTTGATTCCTTCCATTTACTTAAGCATGCTGTATGTGCTTGTATATAGTCTGTTTTGGAGATCATCCCATACACAGCACAGAAGAGGGTGTTGGATAGAACACGCTTTAAAGCACTACTAGGTCCATCTGTCACAAGTTTAGTTTAGTTCTATTATTTCTTTGCTGATTTTTTGCTTAATTGATCTATCTCTTTGTGTCAATGAGGTGTTAAAGTTCCCCATTACAATTGTGTTATTGTTCATTTGTTTTTTTATATCTGTTAAAATTTGTCTTATATAGTTGGGTGCTCCTAAATTATGTGCATATAAATCTATAATTGTTATCTCTTTCTCATGCAGCTTTCCCCTAATAAGTATGTAGCGACCTTTATCTCTTTTAATCACACTTGTTTTGAAGTTGACATTGTCAGTAACCAGAATAGCTACCTTTTTTTTTCTGGTCACAAGGAATATTGTTTTCCATCCTTTGAAGTTCAATCTATTAATTTTTTTTGAGTTAAATGTGTTTCTTGTATATAACGTAGTTTAGGATTTTGTTTCTTGAACCACTCTGCCAGTCTGTACCTTTTGATTGGTGAATTGAGGCCATTTACATTAATGGATATAATTCACATGTATTGGTTTATCTTTGTCATTATGCTTTCCTACTGTAAAATCCTTACTTTTTCCCTGTATTTAATTCCGTGCTCTGCTTAGTGGTTCACTTCTGTTGTTCTTGAAGTTGTGGTTATATTTGTCTCTTTCTAAAAATTCTGTCAGTACTCTTTGTGGGGTTGGCTTGGTTGTCAGGAATTTCTTCAGTTGTTCTTCATCATGGAAGTATCTTTTTCTCCATTAAATTTGATAGTTTTACAGAGTACATCAATGTGGGTTGGAAGTTATTTTCTCTCAAGACCTGAAATATTTTACTCCAATCTCTTCTTTTTTATTTTTTTGACATCAGTTATTTTTATTTTAAAGAAAAAAAAATAAAAACAATGGTACAAAATCTCAAAA
>NW_004524621.1:13760057-13761796 GCF_000260255.1 Octodon degus | reverse complement strand
TTGGTTGGTTGGTTGGTTGGTTGGTTGTTTTTCTTTTTCAAGTACCATGCTGATTTTATCACAGAAGATTTGTAATATAATTCAAGTCAGGGATTGTGATGCCTCCTGACTTGCCTTTGTTGCTCAGGATAACTTTTACTCTTATAGGTCTCTTCTAGTTCAAATTAATATTAGGAATTTTTTCTCTAGATCTCTGAGGTACACTAGTGGTATTTTAATTGGGATTGCATTGAATCTGTATAACAATTTTGGGAGTATGACCATGTTCACAATATTCATTCTTCCTATCTAGGAGCAGCATAAAAAAGGAGTATCTTCCCATTTTTTGAAATCCTCTTCACTCTCTTTTTTTCAGAGAACTATAATTTACACTCTATAAATCACTTCCTTTTTAAGATTTATTCCTAAGCATTTCATTTTATTGGAAGTTTATGTGAATGATGAGGTTTCCCCAATTTCTCTCTTGTTGCATTCATTGTTTGTGTATAGGAATGCTGCTGAATTTTGACTGTTAATTTTGTATCTTGCTATGCTACTGAATTTGGTTATTAAATCTACAAATCTCCTGGTGGATGCCTTGGGGTCTTCTATGTAGAGAATCATATGATGTGCAAATAATAATTTCTCATCTTCCTTTCCAATCATCATTTCCTTTATGTATCTCTCCTTTCTAATTGCTTTGGCTAATGTTTCCAGAAATACATTTAATAGGTGTGGTGACATTGGGCACCCTTGTCTTGTTCCTGATTTTAAAGTGAAAGCTTTCAAATTTTGTCCATTTAGTAAATGTTGGCTGATGGTTTGTCATAGATGGCTTTTATCAGTTTGAGGTGAAGACCATCTATTCTGATTTTTCTCATGAATGAGAGTTGAACTTTGTAAAAAGCTTTTTTGCCTCTATGGAGATGATCATTTGGTTTTTGCCTTTGACTCTGACGATGTGATGTATTACATTTATGGATTTGCATATGTTAAACTATCTCTTTATTCTTTTGATGAATCCCACTTGGTCATGATGTATAATCTTCTTGATGATTTGCTGCATTCTGTTCACTAATATTTTATTGAAGATTTTTGCATCTATGTTCATTTGGGAGGTTGTCTTGTAGTTTATTTTTTCTTTTGGTTGAGTCCTTCTCTGGTTATGGTATCAGAGTAATATTTGCCTCCAGGAATGAGTTTTGGAAAATTGCTTCCCTTTCAATTTCATGGAAGTGTTGGCATTAGGAACTCCCTAAGTTTCTTATAGAATTCAGCTATTAATCCCTCAGAACCTAGGATTTTGTCAGTAAGTTTTTATTAAATTTTCAATTTTTTTCACTGATACTGGGATATTCAGAATTTTTATATCTTCTTCTTTCAGCTTTGGTAGATCTTATGTATCTAGGAATCTGTCCATTTCTTCTGTGTTTTCCGTCCTGTAAGAGTAAAGATTTCAGAAATAGGTATCGATGATCTTCTGAATTTCTACAGGTTGCGTAGTGATTTCATCCTTTTCATGTCTTATTGAATGATTTTTTTCAAAGTTTTATTGATAAACAGATAGCAATGAGACAGTTTCAAATCAAATCGGAAGTACAGTTTCAACAAATAATACACTGCGTATATACTTCTTAGTGGTTAATTGCTGTACAAGATGCGGATTTGTGATCCTATTTACAAACACCATTAGAACAAATCATTCTATTCATTAAGAGAATGCAACTATATATCTATCCCAACCACTTTGAATACACAGA
>NW_004524621.1:13733375-13751672 GCF_000260255.1 Octodon degus | reverse complement strand
TGTGTATTGTTACTGCCAAAGTAGTTTCTCATATTACAAGATATAGGCAAGAAATAATAAATAAACAACACAGGTACAAACCTCTGCTTTTTTTTAAGTCAACAGAAAATGGAAGTATTCTTTTTAAAGTTTCTAATACTAGGAGAAGATATCATACAATGTCTTTTAAATAAATTGTAAGTCAAAGATACAGTATAAATCTTAGAACAAAAATTAAGATTAAGCAACATTCAGAAAATTAAATGTTTCAAAACTATTTAAGAAAAAGTTTTCATGATAGCAAAGAAGTACTAAGAGTAAAATATAAGGCTCCCACAAGACTTGGAGGGTGGGGTAGGCTCACCAAAGCTCCCACTGTGTGGGTTGAGTGTGGCTTCCACCTTGAAGTGGGGAGGAGGCAGCCTCAGCTCAAGAAGGATCCAATGAGGATAAGGCAAGGCTGAAGCTCCACAAGAGTCTCTCAGTGGTGGAGGATGCAAAGTATGGCTCACCAAGGCTCCCACTATCAGTAAAACAGGCAGTAGCAGCTCAGCAGAGCTAGGGCTACACAATGGTGAGAACATGGTCACAGCTCGCTAAGCTCCCCTAATGTTTCAGGAAAGGGTTGGGACAGGGCTTATCAGGTTCCTGTGGATGTCCTGGGGCCACTTGATTTCTATGTGGTGGGAGAAGTGGCCATAGCTCAGCTGAGAGCCAGCAAAGGAAAGGGCAAGGCTCACATACCATGTCTTGATTATTTTTACTTTTCTTCCTCTGCCCTCCCTTCTCTTCTTTAGATCCTCTTTTCATCTCAGCAGTCTTTGTGTGATACCTGTTACACTTTAACCCTCCCAGGCCTTTCCTGTGGTTATTTTTCACTTAATGTAATATGTGTATCTTTCCATATAAGTATATATTATGTAAACATTGACTTTTTAAATGCCAGCCTGATATTTTACTGTGTAAGTATACTGGAATGTGCTCAACCAACCCCCATTTCTCATCTTTTTACCATTTTGTTCCTTTGCATTTTTCACAAGAAAAAAAAAAACAATACAGCAGCCAGGACCTATAAACCCAGCACTTGGGAAGCTGAGGCAAGAGGATAACAAATTTGAGACCAGCTTGGGCAGTTTAACAACCTAATGAGAATCTGCCTTTAAAGGGCTGGGAACTTAGTTCAGTACGAAGGCCCTAGTTTCAATTCCACCTATGCCTCCCCAAAAATAGTGAATAACTATAGAATCGTCTTTGTACATTCTCCTGCTTATTTCTTTGGCATAAACTCTTAAAAGTAAAATTGTTGAGCTAGGCAATATTATTTGTAAAAAGCTTTTGATGTAATCTGTGTAAGTTCTCCCTAGTAAAATAGTGTCAGGAAAGGCTCTCACCAGGATTTCTGAGGTAGATCATTAATGACTCCACATGATTTCCTCATGATTCATTCAACTTCATCTTAGCCAAAGCCAGTGGCCTAGTCAAATTCTAAATTGTACATCTCCCAGAGCCTAGAAACTTGAGTAACTTTTCCTACATTGTGATAGTTGGGAAGAAATGAGAACAGATCACCACTGGAAGCAGTGAACAAAGGGATATTTTCTTCGCTAGGCATCTTAACTTTTAAGAACACATTTGCCTTTTGTAAATTTCCAGTTTGGGAGAGTAACTATTTCTGTATAGGGAAATTATGGAATTATAGTTATTTTTATTTTGCTTATCTGGATTTTCTAACATTTTAAAATGTCTGAATAATACCAGTGCAGTTTCTCAGCCTCAGCACTATTGACATTTTAAAAATGTCTGACTTTAATCATTGAAGACTAGGGATGAAATGGAATGGCCCAGTGTATTGTAAGTCCTAAAGGAAGATGGGATAGTCATACAGGTATATTTAATAGAACCTCTAGATGTTTTGGGGCTACAGATGAATGGAAAACACACATCAAAAAACAACACAAAGATCCTATTGCTATTTTTGGCATGGGAGTCTTCACATGAGAAAGAACAGGGATGATCAATTGCTGAAGTTAATTTTAATAACAGCAGGGAACTGGAGCTGGCCACTGGGGTTCCTTGACTCAGCTTTCTTAACAACGTATTTATGATTTCATTTTAGTGCTTGTTTATTTATTTCCATTGGCCCATAAAAACCCTGACTCTCTCTTTCTGTTGTCCTTGAAGTTCCTTATAAGCCTGTGGTTAAAGAACGGCCTCCTGAGAGGTGAAGACAGCACAAATTGGTTGTACTTTATTTCAGGACAACAGGATAGTGAGCAGAATGCTTTGGAGACCAGTAGGATTGCTGTTAGCCCTTCACCTCACACTGACACCTGTGGAAACTGGTTAGCTGCAAAAAACAGAACCCTCCTTGTATTAGTTTCCTGTAGCTTTGGTAACATATAGCCATATAAATAATGGCTTAAAACACACATTTTTTTTCTCTTGTAGTAACAAAGGTCAGAAGGCTTAAAATCCACTTACTGGGCCAAAATTGAGGTGTTTACAGGTAAGTGTTCCTAGAGAAAAACTCATTTTCTTACATCTTTCAGCCTCTAAAATTGCATTTCTAGCACTCATTTTTGGTTGGCACCTCTTCTATCTTTAAAGCCAGCAGCAGTGTACATCTTGGTTCAGTGGGCACACTGCCTCCTTCTGGGACAAATCGCTCTCTGCCTTCCTCTCATTAGACCTCTGGAGAAATACTTATAGCCAGTTGAGTTGGACACATTATCTCATGGTAGTTAATCACATTTACAAAGTCCCTTTTGCCATCTAAGGTAACAGTCATGGGTTTGGAATTAGGACCCAGATGTCTCTGAGAGTCATCATTCACCCCGCTCACTACATTGCCCTTGAGGCCATCTCATTCCCAGAAGAACGCCACTCACAAAGCTTTTTTTATTTTAATGAGAAGAAAGGTAAAATAGCAGTGAAACAGTTTCAAAACAGGTTAGTATGACAGTTACAATAATCAATACATTGCATATTGTTGTCTTCCTAGTAGTTATTCAGGGGATAAGATGTAGACATGATGTCTTGCCTAAACAATAGTAGTATAAATCTTTCTTCTCAATGAACTAAGAGAAAGTAGCTGTATATCTCTCTTTTCTTGTATATACATATATAACCAGTAGCAGATTCCCTGCTGTAGTTTGGAGGTTGAGTGTTCCTCAGAGTTTCATTTGTTAAAGACTTAGCCCTAAAGTTTCTCTATTGGGAGTTGGTGAAATGTTTAAGAAGTAGATGGCAGTAGAGGTCCTTATGTCAGGGGAGGGGCATACACCCTCATGGGGATTGTGCTACCCAAATGTCTTCTTCTTTTGCTTTTCCTCCTAGCTCATGAGGTGAGCAGCTTGCTCTGCCAAATACCCCATGCCATTGCAATTTAGCACCCTCCAGTAAGCCCAGAGCAATGAGACCACAACACTCTTGGACAGGAAACTTAAAACTGTGAGCTAAACAAATCTTTAATCCTATAAGTTCATCATCTTGGATATTTTATAATATGTAAATGTAACTGCACTTTCTGATTTGCTAATAAGACTCACTTATTCTTTCACTAAATATTTATTAAATTCTAGCTTACTCTGGACCAGATATCACACATATGGCACTCATGAATAGATGAAACCTCTCTGCACTGGAGAGGCCCACTTCTGTATAGATACATAAAGATATACATTATCATACTCTATAGTAAGTGCTGTGTACCAGAATAACATGTCTGGTATATAAAAGGTTAGCAATAAAATTTAAAAAAATAATTATAAAACAGAAAACCTCTGTCTGGGGGAGATGGAGTCAACTATTCCATTCCTTCATTAGAACCAAACTCTCAATTAAGGCACTTAAATGAAATAGGGTAAAATATCAAGTAGTTGATGAGGATCAAAGGCATCTGGCACACACAGAGCAGATCAGGTCAACAATATATATTTTATGACTTCTAAGCCAGGATTTCTACTGCTCCACACATAGCCCCTGGAGAGGACAGCTGGCACCATCACAATACCTAGCATAGGGACCCAGTATCTTCATAAAACAGAAACAGAATGTTTATTTAACCATATAAAAGGAAATTTTAACCCATCATAGGAACAGTAAAGAACTTTTCTTAAAGAGAATGTCAAATTTTTGTGAAATTTTTGCTGCTGGAAAATCAAATGGTCTTGATTTGCTTGTTTCTCTTATTTCTTAAATCCTTCCATTTTTCCTTCTCAATGCTTAGTGATATTTAAAAGAACAAATAAAGAAGTTGCTCTGACCTTGTCCTCAATTCCAGTAGTCTCCAGAATAGATGCACACACCATAGAGCAAGCTCAAGTAAATATCTGATGAGCAAGAGGAAAACACTAGGGTGTACTACTTGTACTTCCTTTTAAAAATTAGAGCCAATGCTTTGCTAATATTTAAAGATAGGTTGACACTGGAAATACTCTGAGAGGTTCATGTGTAAGGTATAAATGTGAGGTGACCTGAAAGAAGGGAAGTTGCATGTTTTTCCACTTTCTCCTACTTCTTACATAGTTCAATTTATGCATTCTCAGATAGTGGGATATATGGACCTCTATTAGACAATTTTAATTAAGCTAACCCACAAGAATGAATAAAAATGGCTAAAAAAGATTTCTGAATGGAAGCCTTATATTGAAGATAGTAACAATGATGCAATTTTTCCCATTCTGTAGGTTGGCTCTTCACTCTGTTAGTGGCTTCATTTGCAGTGCAGAAGTTTTTTAATTTGATGTGATCCTATGTGTTGATTCTTGGTATTATCTCTTATGTAGCCAGGGTTTTGTTCACATCTATACTTTTGCTTACACTTTTGTCTTCAAGAGTTTTACCTATTTTTGTCTTCCAAAAGATTGTCTTTCTATTTTAATGTTTAGGTCTTTGATCCATTTTGATTTTAGTTCAGTGAATGGTGAGGGATTTGGGCCTACATTCAGCCTTCAGCATATGGAAAGTCATTTGTACCAACATTATTTGTTCAAGAGGCTCTCTTTATATCAGTGAAAGAATTTGGGCCTTTACCAAAAATAACATAGTTGCATGTGCCTGGAGTTGTTTCTGTATTTTCTATTCTGTTCCACTGATCCATGAGTCTGGTTTTTTTTATCAGTGCCATGCTGTTTTTATCACTGTAGCTTTGTAGTATAACCTGAGAGCCTGGAATTTTGATGGCCCCTACCTTGCTCTTGTTGCCTAGAATTGCTTTTGCTATCCTAGACCTCTTCTGGTTCCATATGAATTTTAGGATTGCTTTTTGTCAGATCTGTAAGGGATACTATTGGCATTTTGATTGGGATTGCATTATATTTATATAATATTTTTTAAAACATGGCCATCTTGACTATATTGGTTCTGTCTATCCAGAAGAAGGAGATATCTTTCCATTTTCTGTTATGTTCTTCAATCTCCTTTTTCCAGGATACTACAGTTTTCACTGTATAGGTCTTTCACTTCCTTGTTTAAGTTAATTCCTAAATGTTTCAGTTTTCTTGATACTGTTGTGAAGGGTATTGTTTCCCTGATTTCCCTTTCAGTGAGATTTTTATTCATATACCGAAACTTTATACTTTGTTACATTGCTTAATTTCAATACTTGTTCTAGGAATCTTTTGGTGAAGTTTTGAAGTCTTTTATGTAGAGGATCATGTCATCAGCACATAATAATAATTTAACTTCTGGACAATGCATCTGAAAGTATAACTTGACTTAGTATAATTGTCTTACATATTTTATGTGTTCCTTGGCCTATTAGTGTGTGTGTGTCAATCTGTATATATAATAATTTTATAAGGTCTTATAAGATAAATTAATTAATCTGGTGCTGAAAACTAAGGGGTGAAAAGAGGAGAAGGGAATTGAAATGTGTTATTACATATACCAGTTCCCTTGAGTGAATGTAATGATTATGTGCTGCAAACATGTACTAATAACAGAAAAAAAGCCTAAAAAAGATGCAAGTAAAACTGACAATTCTTCTCTGGGGATAAGCTCATTGTCAGTCACATAATAAGGCAAAAGAAGGAGTGATAAGCTAGTCATATCAGCCAAGAGGTCATCTTCAAAATCTGAAATTATCATCACTATCTGAAATACATGTTTAGAGCAACTATCGTACTGAATTTCATCTTAATATTATACTTTTGTATTACAATAGCATGGAGCCATTACAATTAGCAAAAAATCTTAAAATACTATTACTTTGTCTTCCCTTTTTATTTCCTATATTATGCATATTTTAAAAATACATACTCTGTTAGTGTAGGCATGCAATGAAAAAATTAGAATGACTACTAAGGAACTAGAGACAATCTATACAGTGCTTTGTTTCAGAGAGGCAGCATGGAGTAGAGTGGAAGGTTAGTAAGTGATAAACAATAAATAATTACTACCATTTTAGATGACAACCACAAAATCTTAGGACCAGAATGTTAACACAGAAGTTAAGCAAATAAATTTGTCAGAGGAAAGGTGCTAATTGTGGTAATAAGCTAAACAAATAGGCAGGTGCTAACAAAGAGACAAACAACTGGCATCCTTCAATATCAAGTATCTCAAATGTTTCCCTGGTAGTTTCTACAATGATTATCTGGTAATCTGAGGAGATGAAAATTTTTTTTAGAATGATAATAATAAAACTTGGCAAAGATGTATAACATCTAGAACATCCATGCTCTGCTGCGTGGGGTGGGGGTTGTTTGGTTCATGGTACTTCCTTCAGTTTTACACCTGAGGCTAACGCTTTGTCTCAGCTCTTCATTTGTGTAAATGCTGGTAAGAGCCAAAAGTAATCATGCCACTAGAAGTCAAGATAGTGTCTATGTTGACAAGAATAAGAGTAGAGAGACAATGAGGGACAGAAGGGGGATTTCTGAAGCTAAAATGTTCTACTTCCTTATCTGTGTCTTGACTAAATGGATATGTTCTACCTGTAAAAATTCATTCAGATATATTTTAATAATGGTGTAGACTCATTTCTCTATGTACAATGATACTTCAATGAAAAAATTAGTGTAAAAATTAGTATACCCTCATACCCCTCTTCTCACCAGCATTCTAGATTGATAATAAAAATTTAAAACATTTGTCACTTTATTTATTGGGTATCATATTCCAAGAAATGCTTTATTGTATGCAAAATTCTTTAATATTAAAAAAGAAGAAAAACACTCAAGCTCCTAACAAAGAGACACTATTGAAAGGATTCTAGAAATCGCACTAATTCTTATGAGCATGGTGTACTTCTGATCTTCATTGGAATCTGGATGTTGGCATCTTTGGAAGACATTCAACAAATGGTACCATTTTTCTCTAAAATGGTGCTGAAGAAATTGAGAAATAAAGCAAGAGAGTAACTATGGAGGACAAAACACAGCCTGTATTACTGATGGAGATCAAGCCCAAAGGTGTACCTTTCAGTCTCTTGTCTGAGCACAAATGCTAATTCTGATCTCATCTGCTTGCTTGCTTTCAGAAAATTCTCAATATTTGTGCTCTACAGATGACTTTTTCCCAATTTCCAAGGATGATGTGAGTTAATCTTAAAATGTACATTTACATAAGTCTCTAATCCCATTTGTCGATATATGAAGCCTGAAGAAAGGGAATATGTGCTTGGTTTTCCACTTGGACTTAAGCTACAGTTTCATTTCTCATACACCTTAAAGTATTAAAGTAATTCATGTAACCAGTTCACATTTCTCCATACTAAAATTACTACTGTAAACAATATCTTTAAAGACAAATCTTGATGTATCATTGTTGCAGAAGAAATCCTTTTAATGTTTATTGATGAAACAGTAAAATTGAAGTGACAAGATTAGTTCCATGGGAAACTGTATTTTAGGAATAATGGAGTCTTTGTGGCTGGCAACTGAGTTTGGAACCCAAACAGATCAAAATGGAATCTTACTTGGCGCAGTTGTTTCACTTTTGCTTATATTCTTTCCCCAGTTTCCATGGTGACCACAATGGAATGCCAGAATCTACGTAAGGTCTGGCGGGCCATCACCAAAACAGGTTACGGTCTGGGCATATGAATTCATGGCAATGTATGGTTTTACTCTACTTCCTTTAATTAGCTCTGCTTCCCTTATCACTTTCATGTTTATGAAGTTTTAACAAGGCTGGAGAAGGAGTGAAGGATCAGGGCAATTTAGGCAGGGCTCCACAGAGGTGACTTAGCCCAGATGTTCTCCTATCACTAAAACCTTCTGGACAGGGTCACACTGAGTTAATTCTACTTCAGTTTTTCCTATTTCTAAGGTGATTTGGTTACTAAACTAGGGCTTCTTTGGCTTAGGATGAGATTTACCCCTCAAGGTCAACCATCCCTTACAAAATGAGTTGGTAGCCTCTGTGTTTTGTTGAAATATGTTATCAAAGATCAAGCATGTCATTGCACCAATATATTTAATAAAAGAGAATAAGAAAATCAGATAATGTGGTGGTATTGGTCCAAGAACACAAGATTCCTGTTAGAAAAAATAAGTTCAAGAGACCTACTATACACTATGAGTATAGTTAATAATAATATATTTTATGTTAAAAGTTACAATAACAGTAGATTTTAAGTGCTCTCACTCAAAAATAAATATGAAATAACACATATATTGCTTTGATTTAGCCATCCCAAAAATGTATATATGCTTGTACTCTTGCCATTTCTTTATTTCCCTATCCGAGATCTTGAAAATAATTTTTAAAATGTGGGGAAAAAAAAAGATATGGAATATCTCAGTCCTGAAGTACAAGTGGATGTTTGGCCAGAACCACTCAGATACTTAAGAAAGTTTCATTAGAACCATTAAATTAGAATTTTATTTATTTGATTAATCGTATTTAAGGGAAGGGTCTACAGGGCATTCAAGGTCTCACTACTAGATTGGACTCATAGAGATCTATCTGTTTACAGTCTCCCAAGAACTGGGGTTACAGGGGTGTGCTACCACACCCAGTCTCAATTGCCATCTCAGCACACCTCGGGGGTGGGGCTGGCACAGCAGAACCAGGAATGGGATCCCTGGCCCTTACACCTGCTGGCAGGTGCTTTAATCTGCTAAACTATTTGGCCAGCCCTAAATTAGAATTTTAAACCTGTATTAGTTTTATTCTTTTAACTTATGAAAAGATTTATAAAAATTCTAGGCTTCCTGAATACTCCATATGGTGTTCTGCACAAGCCAACGAACTCTAATGAGCTGCAAAAGTTTTAAAAGTCTGTTAATTCAGCACTGGAAAAACAATTGAAGTGATTCGACCCAGAGCCCAGGCCCAGGCATGTGAGTGAGATGCCTAGGGCCCCCTGGATCCTAATTGGTCCCAGAGCCCAGGCCCCGTGTGGAACCCTGCAGCAGAACTCCCTGCAAAGAGACTAGAAGCAAGACCACCCAGCTGATTCAGGAGCAGAACATCTTGCCAGAGTGGCACAGAGGATTCAACTTCAAGGGCTGCAGCAGGAAGAAGTGGAGCACAGCAACCAGACCCAAGCCACACCCACTTGGGTGACTTTGAACTTGATAGTTCCAGACTTGGTGCTAAGGTAATAACTCTATCTAAGCTCTACACCAAAAGTCAGAAGACGGTGATATACAAAATGAGAAGGCACAAAATTCATTCTCAGGTCCTGAGGCCTCGCAGAACAAATGCAGAAGACACTATCATAGAAGAAATTGGAAATGCACACCTGAAATCTTTGAAATAACAGTGTCAGAAGTAAAGAAACAACTGCAGAAAGGAATAGAGGAAATCAGATCAGAAATAATTTCTGAAGTAAAAAAATAAATGATAACTATAATGAAAGAAAATACTAAGTGCTCCTAAAGAAGACACTGATAAAAAAAAAGAGCAGAATTTAAAAATGATGGAATCTTTGAATGGGCAATATAGGAAGGAAATAGAATGCATGAAGCAGATTCAAAGTGATATACAGGAAATTAAAACCTCAATCATAAGCTGGCAAAACCATCTGAGTGAAAGTGAAAACAGACTTTCACACCTAAAGACACTATTGCAGCTAGTGAAAAAGTAAGAAAAGATCTCTTAAAAACAACTAGGATGCAGGAAAAAATAATTCAACACCTGCAAGATGATGCAAAGATGAACAACACAAGACTAATAGGCATCAATGAGAAAGAAAGAGTCAACACAAATGATATAAAAAGAATACGGATGGAAGTAATAGCAGAAAACTTCCCAAATATGGGGAAACTATCTGACATTCAGTAACCGAAGCATACAGAACTCTAACATCAACCCAATTAAAAACACACTCAGACATGTAATAATCAAGAACCCATAAATTCAGCACAAGAACAGTACACTAAAAGCTGCTAAAGAAAAGAAACAGATCACATTTAAAGGAAAACCCATCAGAATAATAGCAGATTTCTCTTCACAAACCATCAAGGCAAGAAGAGCATGGAGCAAAGTACTTCAAGTCTTGCAAGAAGACAAATTCCAACCCAGACTAATATGCCCTGCAAAACTCTCTTTCAAGTATAATGGAGAAGTGAAATACTTCCATGACAAAAACAACTTAAGAATTTTATGATGACAAAGCCAAGCCTACACAGACTACTAAAAGATGTTCTAGAGAGGGAGCAAAATGACCAGAACTCCATGAATGAGAATGGAAAGAACCCACCAAATATGAAAACAATTAAACACAGTAGAATAAGAGGTATACAAAAGCAGTCTTTCAGTTATTCTTTTGTATACAGCAGCAAAATATTCCCATAAGCATACTCTACAAATATACCTATCTGTCATGATTTTGTCTGGGTCTACAGAGTGGATATCAAGGAAATAATAGCTCAGTCCCACAAGTGAAACCTGGCCACCAGTAAATGTCATGGACACTATCCATGTCCACGACATACTAGAACTTTGTGTGATATCCTATCCCCAAACCATTAGAAGTGCTGGTCATTTATTTGCTATTCCAGTATTTATCTTGTTTTATTTTTAGTAATTCTTTACTATCATGAAAACTTTGTCTTATTTCAATTGTTTTGAAACATTTAATTTTTAATTAATATTTAATTTTCGGAATATTGCTTAATCTTAATTTTTGTTTTAAGATTTGTACTGTATCTTTGACTACAATCTACTTAAAAGACATTGTATGATATTTTCTAGTATTAGAAACTTTAAAAAATGTATATTATCATTTTCCTTTGACTTTATATTACTTTTTCCTTGTCTTTTACACACACACACATACACACACACACATACACATACATGAAAAATTGTATAATCCGACATGATTGATACTGTTTCATAGAAATCTTTAATGACCTTTTAAATTGGTTTATCTAATATATTTTAATAGTCCTGCATAACTATCATTTTGAGAGCTCTTTATTCTTTATCCAGGACCATACAGCAACTTCTCTTGCCTTCTGAATTATGCTCTTCATTATTTCATATATGCTATGTCTGGAGGTACTAGAATATTTTGAGTTTGTATAACTGGAAAATATTTTACTTTCAGTTTTAAAAGATATGTTTGCTAAGTATAAAATTCAAAGAGGACAGATTTTTTTTTTCTTTCAGTCTTTAAATTAATCTGGTTTCTTGCACACTTGGTCTTTTTTTCTTATGTGGAATAAGATGCTATTTGATTTTGTTCTTCCACAGCTAATATTTTTTATGTATATGCTTTAATGATTTTTTCTTTACAATGTTTTGGACAATTTCATTTTAGTGTATCTTGGTATAATTTTATTCAAATTTCTTGTGCAAAAGGTTCATTGTTCTTGGAAATGTTTTTGTTTGTTTGTTTGTTTGTTTGTTGGCGGAACTGGGGATTGAACTCAGGCCCTTGAGCTTGCCAGGCAAGTGCTTATTCTACTGAGCCATCTCCATGGCCCCAAAATTTTAATTACAAATTCAATCTTTTTTTTTTTTTTTTTTTTTGGTGGAACTGGGGATTGAACTCAGGCCCTTGCTCTTGCTTGCCAGGGAAGTGTTTATTCCATTGAGCCATTTCCCCGGCCCCCAGAAATGTGTTGTTATAAGCTCAACTAAATTAAAAAATTTTAAAGCTTTAAGTATTTATTGCCTACCCCTTTCTACTTTGAGAATTCTAATTATATGAATATAATTTTCTTGATTTTGACAGAGTGAACTATTATGACTGATTCATAAATTATTTCTTCTTCATTTTTATTTTGGGCAATTTTTATTGTTATATTCATCTGAGTTTGTAAATTTATTTACAATATGAAATCTATTATTAATCTCATGCTCTGTATTCATTTCAGAAATATTTTTCTAAAATTCACTCTGTATCCATCTTATATCTTTCACATTTCAATATTTGTCTACAATTTTAATATGATATGTAATTATTGATTTTCAATGAAGTAAAAAATATTAAAAAGAAAACACCACTACTTTACATTTCTGCAAGCCCTCATGAAATAAAGTTAAGAGAATAAGTGTAGCCTTTATCAGAAATCCTAGTCACCTCCCCAAAAGAAGTAATATTGAGGGAGATCTTAGTATAATCAAGAAAGCAGAAGGCTTTCAAAAATATTTATTAAACATGTAACAGCCAGAAGGAAAAAATCAAGACTCAACCAGATGCATCAAAACAATCATGTGTAAGCCCAAAAGAGAGCATTGATATATTTATTATTTACTAGGCTAAAATAAATCTCAAAAGTGATTGCTATAAATTTGGAAAGAATCTCAAAGTCCAGCCTCTACTCAACATGAGCATTTCCTTGTTCTTTCAGTTTTCATCATTTTTATCTATCCCATATTCTTTGCCTTGCTGCAAGAAAGTGCTAGAATTCTGAAGAGGGGCAGATGAACTTAGGGAAAAGACAAAGTTGGAAAATTTTGGAATTGTTCATTAGGCTTTTAAATTTTCATGTGCAATACATTCAACTACTATTTGTTAAGCATATGTGATATACAGATCATCCTTATAAAATCAATATAGAAATTTTGTGGTGTTAACAGCTTGGATTACATAGTGTTTTGCCTCCTAGAAATAATAACTGCTAACATTTCCTTTCAGTCTTTTTTCTATTATAGTTCTTTAATAATCAAGGTCCTATAATATACAGAATATTTTAATTCTTAAACATTTTCATTTAATATTAACACAATTTTATGGGACATTAAAATATAATTGATTGTTACATAAATTACCTCAAGGGCCAGCCAAGTAGCTCAGCGGATTAAAGAGCCTGCAAACTGGTGCAGGAGCCAGGGGTTTAATCTCCAGGCCTGCTGTGCCAGCTCTGCCCCTGGAGCACACTGAAATGGCAATTGAGACTGGGCATGGTGGTGCACACCTATAATCCCAGCTCTTGGGAGGTTGTAAACAGGCAGATCATTATGAGTCCTATCTAGTAGTGAGACCCTGAATGCCCTGTAGACCTTTCTCTAAAAATACAAAAATAATAATAACGAAACAAAATAAATTCCCTCAATTGAACATAAAATACTTTCTCTGAAGAATGTACTATACTAAATGTAATATTTGTTGTACATTTTCCAGTATTTTACTTTTATAGCATTATACACTACTGTTTTTATATGAATTTTTTGTGCCACTGATTATTCCCACAGGAAAGATTGCTATAATAATAATGCCTAGGCCAAGCAGATAGCAATTAACCTTATAGCTCAGCACTATCTGGAACATTTGATGGTACTGAATTCTTAATATCTACACTGTCCAATATGCTAGCCAATGGTCATACATGGCTAATAAACACTTGAGCAATGGATAATACAGCTAAGAAGATGAATTTTTATTTAATTTGAATAATTTAAACAGTCTTGTGAAGCTAATGGCTATAATAGACAATAGCTTATGCTTGCCTAAGACCTTATTTATTTGATTTTTTTGAGATGTATCAATTTTTACTTTTAATAGTACTTGTTTGCAGTACATAATACATACATTCATCAAGAGCAATTGGTACATGAACATAACATCTGAATTTTTTTTTCATTTCCTTCCCCTTACTTCCCTTCCTCTCAGCCTTCCCCCTTCATCTCTGGGTCTCTACCACTTTTGCAAAAGGTTTACATCTCAATTTCCTACTATTTATCTATGTTCCATTATTTATTTGAGTTTTGAAGAATTATATAATATGATTCCCCATTCTGATTCCATAGTCCTGAGGTCAAGAATGTACTCTGGAATTGCAGTACATTGAGCTCCATAGAGACAGCACTGGGGCAAGTGAGAGTTGGACAGGCACTGGGCAACTCTGTACCTCACTGAGGAAAACAAGAAAACATGGGCAAAGGAGATCCCAAGAAGCTGAGAGGCGAGATGTCATGGATCTACTTCCACATCCAATAAATGCAAGGGCTTACATTGGTGCATCACTCCTCAGCACTGGTATTATTTTTATATTTTTAAATTTAATTAATAAAATTGTCTACTAGTGTTAAATTTGCATTTTTTTCTTGTTTACATTCAAAATACTATTAGAGCACCCATCTTCTCAAAACCTTTCTTGATCCCACACATTCACTTCTGGCTATCGTCTCATTCCTCTGCTCTCCTTAATAACAAACTCTGATTTCTCTCTGCTCTTTCTGCCAAGCCCTCTTTTCCCTTTCACACTGGATTATATTTTGCATATGCTGTGACATAATGCTCTAATTTAACTCTTTTGCATGTGCATATTCAGTCTTCTCAACAGAATTTATTAGAGAGATTATCTTTTTCCCATTTATATATTAATGAGTTTATTTCTGGGTTCTCTATTCTGTGCCATTGATCTATGTGTCTTTTATGCCACTTCTATAGCATATTTTGACTACTATGTCTTTGTAATATAATTTGAAATCAGGAAATGTGATACCTACAACTTTGTTCATGAATGAGACTGGTTTGCTTATTTGGAATATTTTATGGTTATATGGGAGATATATTTGTTATGTTTTTATTTCTGTAAAAAAAAGTCACTGAAATTTTCATAGAAATTATATTGAACTTACAGGTCTTTTAAGTTGTGTGCATATTCTAATAATACTAATTTTTCCAGTAGTAATTCTTTCAACCTATGAATTAGGCATATATTTTCATCCATTTGCATATTCTTCCACTTTTATCAATGTTTTATAGTTCAAGTCATACAGATATTTCAGCTTCTCGGTCAAATTTATTCCTAAATATTATACTCCTTTTGCTATTATTATAAATGGCAATTTTTTCAGATAGTTCCTTGTTGACATATAGAAATGTACCTGATATGTTCATTTCATATGCTAAGTAGGAAAAAGTTTAAATCTTGCCACAGTGAGTCTTTCCACTAATACAAACACTATTTCCTTTTTCTTTAAAGTATGTTCATAAAGCTTTCTGATTTACTATGTGTTACTTGATAATACTATCTTTTAGTAGAATATGTTGTATTTGTAATTTGTCTTGCCATGTCACATATATTTCCAGTTCCTATTTGAAAACGATACACTCTGCTGTTCATTGCAGTTTAGACATTGCATAGAAGATATACCAGATATTTCTTAAGTTGACAGCTCAGAACAAGAAAAGTACCTTTCCCTTTTCCTCTACACTTTATTCTCCTACATTCTCTACTGTTACAGCAAGAGTTCTTGACAACCATATAATCTAGCTGCTAACTAGACTGAATAAGCACTTGTCTCAAAATGATCTACTGAATTCTTTCTGTAGGACTTACTATGATTAAGAGATTACTGTCTTCCTCTAGGTAACAATGTTGGTAACATGTACTCTCCAGAGCTTCTAAGGCCATGTTTTCTACCTGTATATCAGATAAAAAGAAGAGACTAATCTGCAGAAAGGGAAAAATGGGTACAAAGAGAAGAGAAATGAATATCAGAGAGAAAAATCTAATAGCATTTGAGGCTCTGATGTCATCTCTTTCTAGAAGTGAATTCTGAAAAATACCCCCCAAAACATCTCTTTTAAGTTCTTTTTAAAAAATCCTTTATTTATTTACTTGGTGCAGGATCTCACTATGCAGTTCAGACTCATAGTGATTCTCCTGTCTTAGCACCCTCAGCACTAGGATTACAGGTGTGCGCCACCAAACCCAGTACTGGGGATCAAACCTGGGTCCTTGTGCTTGCCAGGCAGGAGCTTAGACTGCTGAGCTTAGCCCTCTATTATTTCTTTTTGAGACAAGTTACAGTGACTTTCTTTTGCCTCAACCAAAAGAGTAGCCCAAATATAGAGAAGGGAAGCAACAGGAAGCCTCAGTGAACCTTTGGAGCTTTGGTGAGCCACATAAGAGGGAAGAAGCCCCACCCATGGCCTTCCCACAATCACAGAAGCAAAGGTGATCCTGAATGACATACAGGAGCATCTGGAGCCTCAGTGAACCATGCAGAAAAGAAGAAACCCCACCCACTACCTTCTGTCATCCAAGAATCCTCCATTTGGAGAAACCCTGGTGGTTGGCCCATACTACTACACTGATTTCGGCAGCCAATGAAGGAAGCACCCAGGACAGAGCAAATGGCCTTTCCAGAGGAAGGTATCAATTATTGTTGGGTTTTTATTTCTGTAAATAGTGTATATCAATTCTAACAAGAGGAAACACTTTGCACAAAAATTCCAAATTTATGATTGGTTCTGCCATACAACAATAGGATTTGCTCCTATGGTCTAAAGCACAAAATTAATAGTTGCCAGAGTTTTTCAGTTTCTAAAATGTGTTTATTGCTAATAAGCTGCTGTAGGTAACATTCCATATCTGTTGTAAGCAGTTGCTCTCCTGTGTGTAACAATATTGAAAAGCTCTGGGTTAATAACCTCACCACAGCCCCATAGCAAAAGCCTGGGGACTGAGCCAAAAAAACTAACATCTGACACTCAGTTGGGAAGGCAGGATATTGGGACAGACACAAACCAAGAATCTCCTACACACAGAAGATATCACTTAAGTACAGACTACTCCTGGAGAGGCCTTGATATTAATGATATATCCATCTACTACCAAAACTCATAAGAATCATCACAGAAAACAAAATAAAAAATTATTTTGAAGCAGAAAATGTCAAAATGAAGGAGCTAAAGGTAACCACAGATCTCCAGATCACCCAGAACAAGTCCAAAAGACAAGGGCATAGAAGAACTTGGAAGTTATGCACATGAAATTTCTGAAATGATAGCAAACAAAGTAAAGAAACAATCAATCAGGCTGTAGAAAAAATCAGATCAGAGTCCTAGCCCAGGCCCAGTGAGTGTGTGGGAGACTTTCCGGCTACCCTGTACCTGTAGGACCTACCAGTACTTGCCCAGGCACACCATGGGTGCGAACCTTTTTCATCTCCTTGGGAGACTCCCCCACCACTCCAAGGAAACTCCCCCACCCTGCCCACCAAGTAGGAATTTATGCCACATCCCGGGAAGCCCCAGATCCAATCCTAGCCAAGGCCCAATGGTGTGTGGGAGAGCTTCCGGCTACTCTGTGCCAGCAGGATCTGCTGGTCCCAGCCCAGGCGCAGCATGAGTGAGACCCACTCCCACCCCCTTGGGACATCCCCCACACTCCATATCACCACCCCACCCTGCCCGAGTAGGAATATCTGCCATGTTCCAGGAATCCTCAGATCCAGTCCTAGCCCAGGCCCAGTGAGTATGTGGGAGAGCTGCCTCTCCCCCTTACACCACCTTGTCCCATCCAGACTCAGCTCAGGCCTGGCATACAGGTCTGAGGTGAAACCCTCCAGCTGCAATCCCTGCAGAGAGAGTAGGGGTCAGAAACACCCAGCTAGTCCAGGAGCAGAACGTCTTCCCAGAGGGGCACAGCAGATTCACCCCCAAGGGCAACAGAAGGAAGGAGCTGAGCACAGCAGCCAGACCCAAACCAGGCATATCTGGATAAATCCAAACTTTGTAGATCTGCATCTGAACTTCAGTATGTGCTAAGTTTATAATGGCACCAAAGCTCTACAACAAAAGGTCATAAGACAGTGCTACACAAAATGACAAGGAGAAGGAGCAAAATGCAATCTCAGAACCCAAGCCCACCCATAAAAAGTGCAGAGGACAATAACACAGAACAAATTGGAAATCACAAAGCTGAAATCAATGAATCAGTGGCTTCAGAAATAAAGAAACAACTTTAGAAAGGTATAGAGGAACTCAGATTTGAAATGAAAAAAGGAAATCCCTGAATAAATAACATATGCAGTAAAGAATCAAACGCAGAAACATATGGAGGAGGAGTTTCCTGCTACCCTGCGCCGACGGGACCAGCCCCAGCCCAGGCGCAGCGTGGGCCGGACCCTCTCCCAGCCCCTCGGGCCGCCCCTCACCACTCTGCAGTGCCTCCCCCA
>NW_004524621.1:13724232-13725939 GCF_000260255.1 Octodon degus | reverse complement strand
CTAGTGAAAAGGTAAGAAAGGATCTCTTAAAAACAACTAGGATGCAGGAAAAAAAAATCCATCAACTGAAGATGAAGCAAATATGAACAATGTGAGACTAATAGGCATCAGTGAGAAAGAAGGAGTCAAAACAAATGACATTAAAAAAAATATGGGCAGAACTAATAGCAGAAAACTTCACAAATATGAGGAAACAATCTGAAACTCAGGTAATCAAAGCATACAGAACGTCAAGTAACCTCAACCCATTGAAAAACACACCAAGACATAATAGTCAAGATCCCAGAAATTCAGCACAAGACTAGTATACTGAAAGCCACTACAGTAAAGAAGCAGATCACATTCAAAGGAAAACCCATCAGAATTACAGCCAACTACTCTTCACAAACCATGAAGGCAAGAAGAGCATGGAGCAGAGTACTTCAAGTCCTTTATGAAAACAAATTAAAGCCCAGACTACTATACTCTGCAAAACTCTCTTTCAAGTTTAATGCGAAGTGTGATACTTTCAAGACAAAGAACAGCTAAAGAATTTCATGATGACAAAACCAACCCTACACAGGCTACTGAAAGATGTTCTAGAGAGAGAAAAAAATGATCAAAACTTAACGAATTAGATCAGAAGCAACCAACTAATTAGGGAAAGCAATTAAACACAAGAGGAAAAAGAAGTAACAGATAGCAGGTAAATAACATGTCAATCATAAGTCAAGACAGCTGATTTTTTTTGTGGAATCAGGGATTGAACTCAGGCCCTTGTGCTTGCCAGGGAAGCACTTATTCCAATGAGCCATCTCCCTGGCCAATACATCTCAATTTTAACCATCAATGTAAATGGACTCAATTCAGCAATTACGAGAAATACAGTGGCACAGTGGATTAGGAAACAAAAATGAACAATATGCTGTATACAAGAAACACATTTAATTCATAAAGACATTCATAGGCTGAAAGTAAAAGGATGGAACACAATATTGCATGCCCCAGCATCTCAGAAAAAAGCAGGGAAATCCTGTTCACAGACAGTTTCAACTTCAAACCAAGAATGATCAAGCCAAATAAAGAAGGCCATTATATACTGGTTAGGAGAAAAATTCAAGAGGAAGAGGTAACACTCATAAATATGTAAGCACCAAACACGGGAGCACCCAACTATACAAAGGAAATCTTAATGGACATGAAAAATCAAATATCCAATACCACAATCTTAACAGGAGACCTTAACACTCTCTTATCCCCAAAAGATAGGTCAACCAGACAAAAATGTAGGAAATTAATAGCAGAACTGAACTAGAGCTTGAAACAAATAGACTTTGTGGACATACACAGAGTGTTCCACCAAAACACAGCTGAATACACATTTTTCTTAGGTGCACATGAAAAACCTACCAACAAAGAAAAGTCCAGATCCAGATGGATTCACAGCTGAATTCTACAAGACATTTACAGAAGATCTAGTCCCTATACTCCTCAAAATGATCCATGAAATTGAAATTGAAACAATCCTTCCAAAATCATTCCTGGAGGCAAGTATTATACTGATACCGAAACCAGGGAAAGACACAACTAAGAAAGAGAACTACAAGCCGATCTCCCTCATGAACATACATGCCATAATCCTCAATAAAATCTTGGCAAATACAATACATCAAATCAAGAAGAAGATCATACACTATGACCAGGTAAGATTCATCCCAGGGATGCAAG
>NW_004524621.1:13720489-13720970 GCF_000260255.1 Octodon degus | reverse complement strand
CACTAGGGCCCCAAAATTTAAAGACCCAATCCAGAAATGGGCATCTGAGATGAACACACACTTCTCAGAGGAAGAAGCAAATAAATATATGAAAAAATGCTCTACATCACTAGCCATCCACGAAATGCAAATTAAAACAACATTGAGATATCATCTCACCCCAGAAAGAATGGCTATCATAAAGAAATCACCCAACAACAAAAGTTGGAGAGGCTGTGCGGAAAAAGGTACCCTTCTCTACTGCTGGTGGGAATGTAGACTGCTGCAACCGTTATGGAAATCCTTATGGAGACTCCTTAGAAAAGTTGGACTGGAAATCCCATTTAAACCATTTATTCCTCTACTGAGAATTTTCCTGGAGGATCTGAAAACATCATGTCATAGGAATATATGTTTGCCTATGTTTATAGCAGCACAATTTGTGATAGCCAAATCTTGGAAACAACCAAGATGCCCATCACCTGAGGAATGGTTGAAAAAG
>NW_004524621.1:13718478-13719529 GCF_000260255.1 Octodon degus | reverse complement strand
GAGAAAACACTCTCTCAGGCTTTCACAGAGAGCACATTGTCCAGGCAATGGCCGTGACTCATCCACATGGCTGACACTGACAAAGGATTTACAATCTGAGGTACAGGATCTCAGGATAAATCCTTAGGGGATTTCACTGACCTTATCAGACCCAAAAGCTACAACTCTTGTTGCATAGGTCCTGCTTTACCTTGGTCTTAACCATCAAGCAGAAAAGTATAACAATGAAATATAAGAAGTAAAGCCATGCTGTTATGTTGGGCTGTAGCTGACTCAGGTCAACTATTTCTGACATTGTCAATCAAATGGAAGACCCAATACTATTGTGGGCTACTGAACTCTTTTAGAATATTTTGCTGAGTTTACACACCTATAATATTCAAAGAACGGAACTTAACAAAAAAAGGGGATACAGATGAATTTCCATTTTGTATCTGTTTATTCAAAGTGGTTAGGATAGATATATAGTTACATTCTCTTAATGAATACAGAGATTTGTTGTAATGGTGTTTGTAAATAGGATGTCATGTCTGCATCTTGTACAGCAAATAACCACTAGAAAGACAGTAGGCAATGTGTTAATTATTGAGACTGTCCTTCCAATTTGATTTGAAACTGTCTCATTGCTATTTGTTTCTCAATATAACTATGGAATAAAAGAAGAAACTTCCCTCCTGTATCCCACAAGTAAGCCAAATTCCAGGAGAAAATGCTCTGTTGCTCTGTAATTAATTCCAATCACTGATGAACAGAAATGTAGAGCCCTGGAAATATTTTCAATGAGTTATAACTACAAAAACAAATAAACAACAAAAAAAACCCTTTTAAAATGTAGCAATTTCTTTATTGTAAAAATAACATGTATACCATGCCAGCCCACCCCTGGGGCATGGTTGGACAGCAATTGAGACTGGGTGAGGTGGCGCGTGCCTGTAATCCCAGATTTTAGGAGGCTGTCAATAGGTGGATCACTACGAGTCCTATCTAGTAGTGAGATCCTGAACACCCTGTAGATCCTTCCCAAATAAATAAATAAATAAATAAATAAATA
>NW_004524621.1:13715290-13718378 GCF_000260255.1 Octodon degus | reverse complement strand
AATAAATAAATAAATAAATAAATATTTTTTAAAAAGAATTGCAAAAGCAATCCTAAGCAACAAAGGCAAGGCATGAGGCATTACAGTCCCTGACTTGAAATTATACTACAAAGCTACTGTGACAAAATCAACATGGTTCTGGTAAAATAAAACAAACCCAAACTGAAGGATCAATGGAACAGAATAGAAAACGTAGACGCAACTACAAACATGCTTAGCCACCTTATCTTTGACAAAGGGGTCAAACACATTCACTGGAAGAAAGATAGCCTCTTTAACAAATTGTGCTGGAAAAACTGGCTCTCCACATGCCAAAAACTAAAACTAGACCTGGGTCTATCATCATGCAACAAACTAAATTCAAAATGGACTAGAGATTTAAACATTGAAAAAGAAACACTAAATCTCCTGGAAGAGAAAGTAGGTGCAAATCTTGAAGACATAGGGTTAGGCAGAGAGTTCATGAACAAAAATAAGATTTCTCAGGAAATACTTCAACGAATCAACAACTGGATCTCATCTTATTGAGACTTTTCTGCACATCAGAAGAAATCACCAACAGAGTGAAAAGACAACCCACAAATTGGGAAAAACTCTTAACCAACAATCACTTAGACAAATGACTTCTATCTAGAATATATATTAAAAAAGTCAGCCATCCAAAATTCAAAGACTTAATTCAAAAATTGGCATCTGAGATAAAAAACACTTCTCAGAAGAATAAATACAACTGAAAAATAAATACATGAAAAATGTTCCACAGCACTGTCATTCTAGAAATGCAAATTTAAAAAAACATTAAGATACCATCTCACCCCAGAAAGAATGGATATCATAAAAAAATCAATTAATAATGAATGTTGGAGAGGTCTAGGGAAAAAGGAACCCTTCTCCACTGTTGGTGGCATTGTATACTGTACAACCACTATAGACATTAGTGTAATCCCATTCAACCCAGCTATTCCCCTTCTGGGTATTTTTCCAAAAGAACTGAAAATATCACACCACAGTGATATATATGTGCACTAATGTTTATAGCAGCACAATCTGTCATGGCCAAATCTTGGAAACAACCAAAATACCCATCACCTGAGGAATGGATGAAAAAGAAGTGGTATTTTTATACCATGGAGTATTACTCAGCTATAAAAAAATGACAAGTTTGAGACCTTTATAGGTAAATGGATGCAACTAGAGTCTATACTCATAAGTGAAATAAATCAGATCTACATGTATAAATATTGTATTGTCTCCCTAGTGTGAGAACCTGAAACAACAAATAAAATATGAAAGTTATAATTGATATAGTAAAACAGAAAAAAACTCAACATTAGGAATAAACAGTGAAGATGAGGGAAAGCAGAAAATGGGAAAAAAGGAAAGGGGAAAATCAAGAAGTATATATACAATATAGTTGAGATGTTTGTACTACTAATGTCATGATTTTTTTTGAAAATAGCCGTGTTTAAAATTTTCACTTTGACTAACCCTATATGATAATATCTATAAACAGAGCAACTATATCATAGACAGCAATGTTCAAACAAAAACCATGGTTGAATACCTCTCATCTTGTTCTTCTAAATGTGTACCACTTCTAATGTCTTATCAATTATGATTATACTCTTTAAAATAAATTAAAAAATAAAAAATGAAAAGAACAAGAAAAAATTAATGATTATTGAAAGTGTTAATGTTTAAGTATTTGTCCAAACTTGCATACTTATGTCTGTTAATCTGAGCAATGGATTTGAAGATGTAAGATAACAACCATTCTTTTTTTTTATAACAACCATTCTTAATTCGCTATTCTTGATTTGAAAATTTGTACCATATTATTATTCTATCTTTGTTTTTTTGCTTTTGGTTTTGTTTTTACTCTTTAAAATAAAATAAAACTATATTTTAAACAAATAAAGAAAAAGTCAATCAGTAACAAATGCTGGCAAGGCTTTAGGAGAAAAGGAATCCTTCTTCACTGTTGGTGGGAGTGCTGACTGGTAAAACCACTATGAAATAAGTGTGGAGATTACTCAAAAAACTAGGATTAGAGGTCTTATTCAACCCAGCTATTCCCTTTCAGGTATTTTCCCAGAAGAAATAGAAACATCACACTACAGTGATATGTGTGCAGTCATGTTTATAGCAGCACAACTTATAATAGCTAAATCTTGGAAATAGTAATAACATCCATCAGAAAAGAAATGGTTAAAAAGATGTGTTATTTTTATACAAAGGAATACTGCTCAGCTATAAAGAATAACAAACTTTAGGCCTTTAGAGGTAAATGGATGCAATTAGAGGTTATACTCATAAGTGAAACAAATCAAACCTATATGTGTGAACAGGGTATTGATCCTTTAGTGTAAGAAACTGAAAGAATTGAAATCCAAAATACATGATAGATACTGTGAAAGAGAAAGAAACTGCTCAAAAGGAAAGAATGACTGGGAATGGGGAAAGGAGAAAAGAAAAGAAAAAGCAGGAAGGGAAAAATACATAAATAAATATTAGCTAAGATAATTGTACTAATTTCTATTGGTTTATTGGAAGGAACAGTTAATGTCTAATTGTTTTACCAGTTTTGCATGCCTATAATCTGGTAATCTGAACAGCTACTTTGAAGTTAAAAATATGCAATATAGCAACCATTGTTAATTCCCTATCATCTTGCTTTGTAACTCTGTATCATTTTATCATTTTGTTTTTGTTTTTAGTCTCTTTACAAAATATAGAGAGAAGGTAGATAGCATCCAGACCCCACAGATTTTCAAGTCCCAAAATTAAAAATCCAAACCCAGAAGAATCAGAAAGGCTAAAGAGGGCAAACACCAGAAAAAGTCCAGAGAAACAACAAGATACAAGTTCAGCTTCATTTGGTCCCCACCCCCACAATCACTGTGCTTCCTTCCCAGTGCCTCTGCTTCTGCTGTTATCCAAGAAGGGCCTAGTGCCACAGTGAGGAATAGGATAATTGACCCTTATGACATCTGCCACAGAAAGGGAGACGCATGTCAGTTTCAACAGCAATTTTAGGGTAACTAGATAAAGATTGCCACTCTTATTCTTTTAATTTTCAGAAGCCCTA
>NW_004524621.1:13713817-13715055 GCF_000260255.1 Octodon degus | reverse complement strand
AATTTTCAGAAGCCCTAAAGAACAGTATCTAGTAAGGGTAGGATGACTGCATAAAGTGCTGATGTAAAGTAAGGAGGAGCCTGAAAGGTGGGATGATGACAAAGCCTAGGGTATGAATTTTCCCATCCAGTATGTGGTCTTTTGTTGCCATCATATAATCTGCCCTACTCTGTTTTATGTACATATCTTGCTCTATTTGGGTTTTAAAAATGTAGCCCATATCTTATTTTATTTGCATACCAGCACCTACCACAGTTTCGATCACATAATGAACAGTTAAGTAATAATGATTAAAATGATTCTGATTTTCATCTGTTCACTAACAGAGTTCAAGCAGATATTCTACAAGATATCTTCAGATATGATTTTTGTACTTTCAGAAATAAATAATCCTGTGTTTGCTTCTAGAACACCCACGCATCAAAGCTACACTTCAATCTGAATTTTTTTTTCCTAAGGAGAAGCTTTTGTACATGGCTGTACTTGCTTACAGCATTGTAAAAACTACCTAAGATTTTAAAATCCTCCTGCAGTCAGCCCTTACAGAAGGACAGTAAAATGCTAAGAATGCCTCAACTGTCTGGGTGATTTCTCCCACCTCTGCTCACTATTACTGCTGACTTGGGCAAGTACACCTGCTGTTCAAGGGCCATCTGAAATTACCTCCAAAAATGAAGCACTTTGAGAATGAGGCTTATAATTAAACAATAAATGAAGTTTCCTGTAGTTTTATGCACAAATCTTATCTAATGCCTAAGTAGATAAATTGTGTGGTTTAAAAGTCCAAATAAAATTAGGTATTTGTACAAGTGAGGTCTCTGCTCAGCAACTTTGCTTTCTTTAGGACCTAACCTAATTTCCAGTGCTGTTGTCAGAACACCTGCCTGACACTAATGTGATCATTAATCAAGATATGCTAACCTGACTGGATTAAGAAACACCTAGTAAATTGGTTGTGGTGCTGCAATGCCAGCCTTCCGGAAGGCTGAAAGAATATCACAAATCTGAGCCCTGTCTGGGTAACTTAGTGACTTAGCAAGAGCCTGTCTCTGTATAAAAAATAAAAGAGACTGGTAATATAATTCAGGGTAAAAGCTCTGGTTTCAATCCCCAGTACCACCAAGAATGAAGAAAGGAGGAAGAGAAAGAGGAGGAGGAGGAGAAGGAGGAGGAGGAGGAGGAGGAAGAGGAGGAGGACGAGGACGAGGACTAGGATGAGGACAAGGACAAGGACGAGA
>NW_004524621.1:13706646-13713694 GCF_000260255.1 Octodon degus | reverse complement strand
GAGAAGAGAAGAGAAGAGAAGAGAAGAGAAGAGAAGAGAAGAGAAGAGAAGAGAAGAGAAGAGAAGAGAAGAGAAGAGAAGAGAAGCAGGTTAGTCAAGCACAATTCTGAGTGTTGTTTCCAGAGATCATTGGCATGTAGGTCAGCAAACTGGGGTGGACAGAAACCCTTCTGGAGCTTATGAGTGGCACCAACCAATAGCTTGGGTGAAGTAAAGGAAAAGGACATTGGTACACATTTTTAAGTTTTCCGATTTGTTTCAGCATCTTTTGCTGTCATCATTTTTCACAGCACTTTCCCGTTTCCTCTGCCATTAAGTGGAGACTCATGACAGTAACTGTCCAGTGAGTTTCGAGGTCGTCAAGCCTGGACTGGTGCTGCATCCTTGATCCCTCTTGTTCTGCAGCTTCTGTCATCCTGGGCTGAGCTGCCACACTGACTCTGTGGCACTCCAGTACAGGTGCGTTATAGACTCTCCCTCCTCTAATCCTGGAAGCCTACCTTGCACAATTATACAAGTATTTTCTACTGACTCTGTTCCTCTAGAGAACCCTAACCAATACAACTGATATAAGCGCAAACCTGCAGAAGTAACTGCCAGAGAAACATGGAATATTTGAGTTTAAATGGGCCTAAACTAACTTCCTATCAAAAATCCTAATTCCAGAAGGAGCTAAAACCCAGAAAAGCAAAATAAGTGTCCCATGCTCACAGTGAAGGAGTAATCAAGGGTTTAAAACATAAAACCTATGACTTGAGTGACTACAAAACAATTTCAAATGTCCTCAATTGTCAAAGGAGAAGAGGAATGATGAGGTAAAAGGAGAAAGAAAGTCTGGAAAAATATGATGCATTAAATTGCCGTCATTGTGAGTGTACAGGTTCTTTTTACTATCCAGACAGCAATATCAAGTAAACAGATGAATATTATACATCTAAAACAGGGAATAGAGGGCAAACTAAAGAAATATTAGCCAGGCATGGGGGCACATGCCTGTAATCTCAGCACTCAGAGGCTGAAGCAGGATTGCTGTGAATTTCAAGCCAGCCTAGGATACAAAGTGAGTTCAAGGCCAGCTTGAACTGCATAATAAAACTTTGTCTCAAAATAAAAAGACAAAAAAATGAGATTTGAATGTCTGTAGCCTATCTAGGGTCCATGAAACTGTTATGCTATAAGAAAGATGGGAAAAGAAACTGGGAAGGAAGATTAACTAGAAAAGAACTAGGTAGACATCAAGAGATCAGTTAAAAATAAAAAGGAATTTACCAAGAACCATCAAATGAGTGACAAGACAAGGGCAAAGTCAGGATGAAATGCTATCAGTAAAGGCAGGGAAGAGGAGTTTTCAGGATGGGAAACATATTTGGTAGTTGGAACACACACAAGCTGGTTGCTTGTCCAGTGTTCATACTCCCCTTTTTCTCTAAAGTCCTGACTTTCTTTTAGAGCAGCAGTGGATCTGGGGAACAAATAAAAACTTGAAATCCCAGGCTCCTCCTGGCCAAGGGCAGCACATCCTCTGGCCAGCTACAAGCAGACCCCGGTCTACCTGGTGGGGCTCCTAGGAATACAAGTATTTTCCTAATACAAATGGCCAAACACCTGGCATCTCTATTTTGCCCTTTTCCCTCCCTCCCTCCCTCCCTCCCTCCCTCCCTCCTCCCACCTTCCGTCCTGCTTCCTTCATCCTACCTTTCTTCTTCTTTCTTTCCTTCCTTCCTTTCCTCTTGAATCATTCTATGTCCAAAGATGCAATAGCTATCTAACAAGCCTAAGTACAAAAGACACATACAACAGATGATGGAGTGGAAAATGAGAAAGTTCCAGGAAAAAATGGTTCCTGAATTAGTCTAATTCCTGAAAGAGTGAGAAAGTTGGGATTCAACCCCCTACCCACCCATCTCTGGCTCACTTCACTTGGCCCAACCCATAACCATCCTTCAGATCCACTTGCTCCTAACCACTCCTGCAAACTCAGACTCGCCAGGCCATGGTGTGTCTTGCCTGCCTTACTTCTCTGCCCTCCCAACAGTCTTTCTGCTCACACACTTAACCTCGCCAGCCTGTCCCTCTAATCTACTGACACTGCCAAAAACTGAATGCTTTTGGTTTCTGCCTGAAACACTTCATTGTTTTTATCACCTGAATGATAAAATCAAATGTCCCACAGACAGGTCTTTTAGGAATTGGCTCCGGGCTTGCAGCGCGAGGAAGCCACTAATGATGGTGGCACACTATGGGGGGGAAAAATGAACAGGGAGCGTGTAGGAAAGCATTGTGCTGGGAACTTTGTATTCTGATGATCTTTACAATGCTCTCTCACATATCTGGTACTAATATTCTCATTTTACAGAGGGGACAATCAATTCTCCAAATGATTACCTTGTCCAGAAACACAAAACTAGTTTATGTGGAGAAGACCTGGTTGCCTTATGTAATTCTTTCCAAGACAGCACTTTGGAAATCAAAGAACATACTTCTCACCTTGCTGTTCCCCACGATCCTCTCCTACCCTCAACAGGCAGCCCCATGAAGTCACAGCCAAACTCATTCTTGCCCCGAGAACCAGAAGAGCCTTTACACCCCAGGATATTCGGATTCTCTGCCCAGTTTCGCTTCAGAAAGGGTGGAGCTGAGCCGCGGGCCGGCAGTGGTCCCCGCCGCCGTCCAGCCCCTCCTTGTCCTGGCTTTTAGGTGAGGACCGACCCGGTGTAGCGACAGTAGCCCTTCTGTGGCCCAGCCCACCTGGCTGGGTCCACGGCAGAGGTGGATCGGGACTGGGTTTCCACTCCGACCCGAGGGGTGCAGCGCTGGAGGGCGAGGGCAGGGCAAGCCCGACCGCAGCGCGAACTAGACCCGCGCTGTCGGAGCCTCTTGGGTTGGGCTGCTGTCTGGCCGTTCGAGGCGCCCAGGTTTGTAACTGGAGAAGGGTGCGGAACCCCGAGACACCCTGGGCTGGACCTGACCCCTCAGAGGCCGCACCTGGAAGCGGGGCTGGAACACTGCGCGAGCTGCCGCGGGGCTAACCGTCCTGCAGCCCCCCGGCGCTGGAGACCTCTCCTGACTGGGAAGCGGGTCCACTCTCGCCGCTCAGCGCAGCCTGGTAGAGGCACCAGAGCCCCTGGCGGGCCCCAGCCCCAGCTCCAGGCCCTCTTCCCCCACCCCACCGAGTGGCCTCCCCGCTGGTCTGAACCCTCGCGCCCCCGCGCGCCCGCGGCGCTCTCCTCTCGGCGTGCTCTCGCTGATGTAACGAGGCCGGGCTCGCGCGCCGCTTTCCCTCCCAGCCCGGCTAAGTCCGTCCTCCCTTCCGCGCTAGGCGCTTGAGCGCGCAGCCCGCGCTGCGCTCATCAGAGGCACCGCTTTCAGAGCCCAGGGACGGATGGGCACGACTGGGAAGGATTCGCCCGCGTCCCACCTCCTCCAGGCAGAGTGAGTGGAGGAAACCAGGCTTCCTTCCCAGAGCCAAGGGAGAGAACCAAGGAGCAACTGCTGCCAAGATTTCTGAAGAGACTCAGACTTTCTTTTCCATCCGCGAGGGGAGGCTGGAAAAGTCAGGTAACTTGGAGTCCCCAGTGGGTGTTTGAATATAAGTCAAGGGTTGCAAAAGAGAGGGAGAAAAGGAGAGAGAGTAAGGTGGAGGGAGGAAGAGTTGTTGGGGGAATTGGGGGAGGGAAGGAGGAAGAGAGAGGGAGAAAGAGAGGGAGAGGGAGAGAGGGAGGGAGGGAGAGAGGGAGAGAGGGAGAGAGGGGGAGAGAAAGAGAGAGAGAAAGAGAGAGAGAGAGAGAGAGAGAGAGAGAGAGAGAGAGAGAGAGAAACAGGAAAGGACAGAGATTGGCAGAGTAGGTGCTTTAGACCACTGAGCCATCTCACCAGCCCAGAGGTTCGAAATAAAGAAGACAAAGAGATCAAGATTGAGAGACAAGGAGTCAGAGACAAGGAGCAAGAAAGAGACAGAGTTGGTAGGTGTAACTTGAATTGGGTTTTCTTTTAATCTGTTGTGATTTCACCTCTAAACAGAGGGAGGATCATTACTCCCTGGACAGCAAGCAGCCCTCACCTGGATGGAGTGAAAGATGAGGCCTGATGACATTAACCCGAGAACTGGGCTGGTAGTGGCCCTGGTCAGTGTCTTCCTGGTCTTTGGTTTCATGTTCACCGTCTCTGGGATGAAGGGGGAGACTCTGGGAAATATCCCCCTCCTGGCCATTGGGCCAGCCATCTGCCTACCGGGCATTGCAGCTATTGCTCTGGCCAGGAAGACTGAAGGATGCACCAAGTGGCCCGAAAATGAGCTGCTCTGGGTCCGAAAACTGCCCTGCTTCCGGAAAGCCAAGGACAAGGAGGTGGTGGAACTGCTGAGGACCCCTTCAGACCTTGAGTCAGGCAAAGGAAGTTCGGATGAGCTGGCTAAGAAGGCAGGCCTCAGGGGAAAGATGCTCCCACAGGCGCAGGGTGAGGTGCCAATGGCTAGCTCCATCACCACCCACACACCTACAGAGGAAGAAGAATGCCAGAGCGTGGTCCACAGTGGGCATCAAGAGGAGACATCCAGATACCTGGATGGCTACTGTCCCTCGGGTAGCTCTCTCGCCTACAGTGCCTTGGACGCCAAGTGCTCAGCCTGGGACAGATCTGAGTGCCCTGAGCCAGAGGATAGCATCTTCTTTGTACCCCAGGACAGTATCATCGTTTGCTCCTACAAGCAGAACAGTCCCTATGATAGATACTGTTGTTACATCAATCAGAGCCAAGGCAAGTGGGACCATGAGACAATAGTCTAAACTCTGCATACGAGGATTGCTGTGGTGTTGATAGAAACATAGCTACAGCATCTCCCAGTGGATGGAAATTTCTCTTCTCCAACAGCCTTCACATTGTTAGAGACTGACATGGTACGTGATGGGTGTGCCAGCCTCTAGTGCCTGAAAGGCATGTAAATAGGCATGTTGGGGACACATATTTTAGGGAAAGGTGATAAGGATTAAAGACACTGGAAAAGGCAGATACTAGGAAATGAAGCAGTTTCGATTGTGTGTGTGTGTGTGTGTTGTGTGTATGTGTGTGCGCTTAACAATTTATACAATGTTGAATGCCTTGTAAAATCACTCAGAAATTGTTGAGCACCTGTGGAAAGCAAGATCAATCTAGGATGGGCTACAAATTCTAGGCACCAAGTGATACATGGCTTCCCACAAGGAAGCAGAGCTGCTTTAAGTCTGAAGTTAAAAAAAAAAAAAAATCCCAATGCTCTATTATATGAAATTATTTTTGTGTGGTAAAAAGCTTTTCACACTTGGTAATTACTGAAAGAAAAAAAAATCAAGATAGAATAGGTAAGCCCTCTTCAGAAAGGGTAATTTTTGAAGAAAGAAAAGTTAAAAAAAAATTTGAATTGTGTAATTTTCATGGCATTATCCTCTGACCAATCATGGTTTCAAATAAAATAAGTGAGACCAGTTATGTGAAAAACTAATATTTTAGATGGCATATTTTACTTCTTAAACTCATCATTTAAATTGATGTATTGGGATCTTTATCTGAAATTTTTACCATTTACTATAATTTATGCATAATTTCCTTACCAGGTGAAAAACTACTTAAAGTAATATTTTCATATGTTAGAATTTGTTTTAAATCTAGACAAAATGAACTTTACATATACATCTGTATCCACCATTTCTGGGAGATGTGTACTGGTAGCTGATATAGGCTTTTTAAAATCTGAGACATACATGTTAGCCCTGAACATTATGCAAAATTTTTATGAAACCTCTGGAAGTATTATTTGTGCATTTGTTCAACACCTCACAGAATATAAGTGTCAGTGAAACAAAGGTTAACCTACTAAATTTAATTGTAGCCCAAATTTTGTTAAGTTCTCCAAATCAATGAATTTTATATGATAAAAGTATATTTCATACTGCCTTTGCATCTAAGGGGAAAAAAATCACTATGGTATCCTAAAATTTATTTCTCTTGTTCAACTACAATAGATAGGACAGAGAACCAAAATACCATTGGACCCCTGTCATAGAAGCACATTGAATTATATATAGGAATGGCAATAGATTTCATCTTAAAGGTGAGAATTATTTTGTGACCCTCAAAGAATGACAGCTTTAAGTTATTAGATGGTTTCAGTCACTCCCTAAAGGTGAATTGAGGACAAAAAGAATGGGACTTATATATTTCAAGCCCAACTCTGTAATTCTTTCATGAGTGTGCTAATTCTTCTGTCATAAAATTATGCTCTTAAAAATCAAATTTTTCAGATCAAACTCAAGATCTAAAGTATATGACTCTTTAATAGAGCTTAAATGTCAGAAAATGAGATGCGTGATCTTGAGCAATTATCTTCTCATACCTCAGTTTCCTGCTATGTGAAAGAAAATGGGGAGTGGAACTGATTTGTACTAAATTGTTTCTTTCATTTGTTCCCAGCTTGAGTAGTCCAAAGGCACTTTATTGGTGGCCAGAAAATGAGTTGCAGCAAAATGTATGCCAAAGTTATGCAGTTTATAACCAAACTTAGGTGACAAGGACTGAATTGTTACTACTTAAAGAATTTTTATAGTTGTATAAAACCAGATGTGTTTGATTACCAAATATTATTTATTCAATACAATACTTTCCTGGAAATAAAATTGAAAAGTTAGGAGTGGACTATTTCTTTGGAGAAGCTTTTAAATGTTGGGACAACTCAAAGTAATATGATACATAGCCTTGCAAAAATGTAATTGAATTTGGATTCCCGATGTGAAGAGATAGTGTCCTAAAACCAAAATACTTTTCAATAATTCTAAAGCATTTTGAAAACAGAAAATAATATTTCTACAAAGGAGAAACTTTTGGATAACTCTTAGAAACAAAAACTTTCACCAATGTGTTTGCTACTGTTGACATCTTTAAAAGAGAAACCAAGACAGGTGCTTGAAGAAACAGTGAATCTACTCAGATCTGAGAGGTATGATTTGGGTTTTGGAAAACTTACTTTTTTATTCCCTGGAACCAGCTAAAACTACTTTGTATCATGAGAGGGGGGAGG
>NW_004524621.1:13705279-13706546 GCF_000260255.1 Octodon degus | reverse complement strand
TCCCTTTCTACATACTAGTTTAGAGATATTACATATTTTATCACATTTTCAAATTCTATTTCAGGAGTCTCTTCAGGTTTCTTCTACTTACTACTTAAGATATTGAAGGTATCTTTATATACATTTAAAGGAATATTTTCCTGTGCTGAAATAATCATTTGTAAATGTTGAGCTGAAGGTTTAGCTTTGCTAACCAGAAAGAATAAAGTGTATGACTGTGTCATGTGTCAATTCTTAACATCTAATATTAAGCAGCACCTTTTTCCATACAGAAAGGTAACTTACTGTCCCAAGTCAACCCTTCTAATTACTATTCAGGGTGAAACTGCTGTTCTTTTGAACAAAAGTAAAAGTAAAGGAGAAAAAGAAAGTATTTCTGCCTGTTAGAGATAAAAGGAACCATTCATTCCAATCAATAGTTTTAGAAAATTATTAATATTAATGTAGCATAATAGGCAAAGGATTGTTTCTTAAAGCCCTTAAGAACTTCCAAACTGATGTAAATTTAAAGAAGCATTGGTTTTCCTTATTTTGATATTAATCCAAATACTCATTTCTGCTTGATTTTAAGTAGGCATTTTATCTTTGAAATTTCTCTGTTTAATTCCACTTGTTCTATATTCCCACTTAGCAGGCACATGAGTGCTCTTCCCAAACTATTTTATGACTCCTAAGTATGAATCCAGCCAAAACAGCCAAGTTGTAACATATTAAACAACTGTTTCATGATATATTTTCTGTTGCAATCATTTTGGCAAGTAAATTCAGATATAGTTAAGTTCAGGCTCTCTTCTAAACCCTGCTAACTAGCTTCCGTAGAAATATTTTCAATATTGAAAATCTTAACACCTATTCAGTTGGCAAATATAGAAAAGGAGGAAAGATTAATTCTTATAAATATTTTTTTTCATTTATGAAACAGTCTCTACTTATTTATTAACATCTTTGTATCATTTATTTCATAAATTTTCTATTATTAGCTTATTTTATTGAAAAAAAGTATTTTGAGACCCCCACAATCCCAGTATCTTTTTTATTTTAAAGAGGAAAAAAAGTAGGAACTAAGACAAAACAAAGCACCATAAAACAATAAAAATAGTACAGAATTTCAAAACAAGAATAGGAAACTAACAATGGTCATTATATTACATATTACTCTCATCAAATTTGTTGCTCAGACTAACATGCATGTAAGCCCAACCCTATTTGCTTAATAGAACTTTGTATTTCTATTTTGGCACAATATTTTCCAAATCCCCTTCACATA
>NW_004524621.1:13688672-13705179 GCF_000260255.1 Octodon degus | reverse complement strand
ATTCAATGTTTCTATGCATTATTCCTAATGAACATTTGTGTAATATGCCATTTTAACGATGCTTCATAATTTATTATACTGTTAGGGCTTTTAGAAAGAGCTCAGGAGTCAAAAGATTCTATGTTTTTCTTGCCTCAAACAAAGAATCGGATGTGACAAGACAATAATAGTGCCAAAAAGTTTATTTGAAAACTGAGGGACAAAAGGGTATGAAAAAAAACAGTTCTTCTGAATACTTAGGCCAAACAAAGATTAAAAGAAGGTAAAAACAAAAAATAAAAGTATATGCTACATTCACAGGCACCAAAGGCTACTGTGCAAACACACAATAGCTGATTTTCATGATATCTGGTTCTTTTTTTTTTTGCTATCATATGCTGCTGGAGCTTGGGAAAAGTTCTATTTACAGGGTCTTTGAGATGCCCTGGAGTCTTGTGGTTGACAGGACCTACTCATTGTCCCAGCCAGCTTTGCCATGCCCTATATCCTATATCAAGAACATTCATTATTGTTGGGTGACTTTATATGTTAGTCTTCTGTTGTTGGTAGCACTGCTGTATTATTTGCTACATGCCCATAGAGATAAAAATATGTATGATTGAGAAGCTGTCTCCTATAATCCCAGCTTCTCAGAAGGCTGAAGCAAGATGATCATAATTTGGAGGACAGCTTGGACAACTTAGCGAGAGCCTGTCTCAAAACTTAAGTGGTACTAGGAGGGCCTGACAGTATGGCTCAATGATAGAGTGCTTACCTAGTATATGTGAGGCCCTGGGTTCTATCCCTACCTCCATGTTAAAAAAACAAGGAGAAAAACAAAGGAATAGAAAGACTCTTTCATTCTAGAAGTTGAAGAAATATGTTAGAGTCAAACTATATATATTTTTGTTCAGTTGTCACACAGTAGGAGACAATATAATGCTATTGCCAGAAAGATCCTCCCATCAGGACCCTAAGTAATACTTTTACTAGTAAGATAAGATATTTCCCAGTTAAGATCTTTAAACATATTTCTCCAAATGGCAATATAGCAGTGTCTGTCTTCAAAAGCATAATATCCAACAAGCAAGTCTTAATAGTTTTTAATATTCCAAACCACTTTCTTAAGGCATCTTATCAAATATTTTATATCTTACACATATGTATATTGCTATTAGTGACATTAATGAACTAAAATTTCAGAAATTCAACTGACTTTATCTATGACTTTTGTTTATTTCATTGTAGTTCTATCTCTTTTACTTGACTTTTCTGTATTTCATTTCCCTACTACAAAAAACCAAGCTGAGAATGGAAATGTGGATAAATATTGGCTCAGCCAAAACACTCAATAAAAAATTGAATTCTATTCAGTCTCTTATCATTTTTAAAAATATTTATTTATTTATTTATTTATTTATTTATTTATTTATTTTTGCTACCAAGGATCGAACTCAGAACCTTACACTTGCCAGGTAGGCGCTTATACCACTGAGCTATCTCCCCAGCCCTTAGTCTCTTATTCTGTTAACCTGAAAGCATGTAAACACTGTGTTAGTCAGTCTTCTGTTACTACAACAAAATATGTGAAATCATCAAAGTGCAAGAGAAAGGTTTATTTCAAATTATAGTTGTGCAGATTTTAATACATAGTCAAGAGGACCCTTGCTTTCGGGTTGATGGAAAGGCAGAACATCAGGGCAGAGACCATGGAGCAAAGCAGAGCTGTTCACCTCACAGCAAGGATGAAAGAGTAGGCCAAAGGGGCTGAATTCTCCATATCCCCTTCAAGGTCATGCCCCCAGATAACCGGAAGACCTCTCAGTATCCCACCTCTTAAGATTTCCACCACCCTCCCAACAGCACCAAGATAGGGATAAAGCCCCTTAATACATGAGTCTTTGGGGACATTCAGACCCAAACTACAGCAAATATCACTAAGTCTGAGATCATTTCTTTGATATCTCATGGCTACCACAGGATACTCTCTATGGGACCCAATAGAAATGAGTTCCTACAGACTGGGTGTTCCTCACCCAAAAGTCTTGTGTCTAGAAAGTATTGCAGATTTTGGAGTTCACTGCATTTGGAATATTTACTTAGATTTTACAAGGTGAAATTCCATAATCTGAAATTCTCCAAAATCTAAAACGTTTTCAATGTTGTCCTTTAAAAATAGAGCTAATCAGGCCGGGGAGATGGCTCAGTGAAATAAGCGCTTCCCTGGTAAGCACAAGGGCCTGAGTTCAATCCCCAGTTCCACAAAAATAAATAAATAAATAATAAATAAATAAATAAATAAAAATAGAGCTAATCAAGCTATGCACAATGCTGGTCAGACATTCACAAAGACAGGCAGGCACTGGCATTTGATCTCTAGTCTTTGGTGAGATGTTCCTGGGCCTGATCTTGGCTGGGGATTGCTTCTATTTTCCCCTTTATTCTTTCTCCTAACCCCAGATTAGAATTTACCAATTTGGTATCCTTGGTAACAATACAAGGCTTTCCATGCTTTATCTCTAATAAGGTACAAAGTTACAGAATGAACCGGTTATTAAACAGAACATGGAGCTATTGTGTTTCTGTTTCCAGAAGGTTAGATATAAAAGATATTCTTGTAATTAATCACTCTCATATTTTTCATGGTAATGAACTATTGTATATAACTCTTCAGTCTGAGGCAAGACCATAAGGAAAAAATTGGGCTTTTGAAAATCATCCACCTATAACTCAATATGAAAAGGACAAGTAATTACCTTCCATTTGAGTGATTCAACTATCAGACCTACTCTGAAGGCCCCACTCCACCCATGCTGTGCCTTCACCCACTGTTTCCCATGTCCTCTTGGCTACTCCTGAGTGTGCCCAACAGCCTCCTGTCTAAGCCTTTGCCCCAACCATTTTCTCTGTGAGCTCATTGAGAGAGGGGACCACATTTTACCCATTTCTCCTTCATTCCATCCTCTACCACACATCCAGGCTTTCTCAGGGAAAACTCTAAATTGCACCATTTAGTTACCTTCAAAGTGTGTTTCCCTTTTTATATTGAATATAGTCAGCAGCCATGTGGGTTAATAGGTTTCTTGGGTTGAGGCCCAAACTTTATTTAATATATTGTTTCCTTGGAGAAACTATACCTTACATAACAAGGGGAAAAAGATTAACTTTCCAGAACATGTTCATCTTGCTCCCCCAACAATTGACCTAATTCCCACTGCTTGCAACTCTACCCCATTCCTGCAATGAATCAATGACTGCACCAAACAAAAGCCAAGAACTGGTGATTCCCGAGGCATGTGACAACCAACATTTTGAATACCTGACAAGGAAGGAGGTGAATCAACATGCTCAGGTTGATCTTGCAACTAGGTCAATAAAATATAATCCCCCAGGTTTGACTAATGTCCTCTATGACACTTCTCTCCAGTAATTCTTTTCTTTCTTTCTTTTTTTTTTTCTATATTTAGGGCAGGGTCTACAGAGTCTTTGGAGTCTTACCACATAGATCGGACTCATAGTGATTCTCCTGCTTACAGCCTCCCAAGTGCTGGGATTATAGGCACATGCCAACAGGCCCAGTCTCGGTTGCCATCTCAGGGTACTCCTGGGGTGGAGCCAGCACGGCACGCTGGGGATCGAAACCCAGCCCCTGAGCTCTGTCTAAGCAGGCATTTTAGTCTGCTGAGCTATCAGGCTGGCCCCTCTCCAATAATTCTTAACAAGGACTTGCAAGACAACTAAGTATTTTCTTGGTTCAATATTGGGGAGCTGACTGGCCAACCTTCACTCCCACTGCCAGTGAAGTTGCCCCTCTCCATAAAGGCTGTAAGATATAAAATGCTCAGAGACTTTGGGAGGCAGAGAAGCCCAGGGTCATTCAGAAACAAGATGATGACATTGTTCAGCCATTCCCATAATGGGTATTTGTTTTTATTTTTCTTTGTGAGACAGGATTTTGATATGAAATTAGGTTGGTCTTGAACTAACTTTATAGCCTAGGCTGGCCTCAAAATCACAGTAATACACCTGCCTCAGTGTCTGGGTGCTGAGATTACAGGTGTGTTCCATCACACCCAGCTTTTTTAAGGGGAGGGAGGGATGCTGTGATTGAATCCAAGGCCTTGTGCATGTGAGGCAAAAGCTCTACCACTGAGCCACATCCTCAGCCTCAACCCATATAGTTTATCCTGGGAATTTCCCTACTATCTGGCTGGGTAAAATGGTATTTAATTTGAATAACTCTTTTTCTGGACCATAGGGTATATCAAGGTCTCTTTTAACAATAGCAAGGAAGATATCTTTTGATAGTATAGGAGACAATGAAGAATTGGAGGCACAGAAAAAAGAGCTAACAAGTCCTAATTAAGCCAGTTACTGTTGTGGCATCCACCTCTTGACATTCCTACATCGCCATTTCGCATATTTAGTTTCAAAGCAAATGCTAAAAAATGAACTGAGGAGATAAGTCAACAAAAAAATTTAAATATAAGCAGCAAATAAAAAAAGCTAGAGAATTTTGATACACATTTAAATGCCTAAGAAAATTATAAATGCACATCACTTAAAAGTGTATTCCAATAAAGAAAAAGTATGACTAGAAATTCCTTACTGAGCATAGTTGTTAAAAGGAATATAAAGTAACATTCAGTAAATCAAATGAGTTTTTTTAAAGTACTCAATAGCATATTGAAATATACAATAAAAACAAGGAAATTAAAACAATATAGGATGAGCAAATAAAATTAGCTAAATTCTTAGCTGTATAAGGATAGCAAAATCAAATCATTTTTAATTCATAAATTCAAAAAAACTTTCCCACTGAAAGAAGAATGAGGTATTAAATACAAGGACTAAAGCCCCAGCAACAGGTAACATAGACTGAGCAAAATTAGACAAAGAACAGAAGCTGCACTCAATTCTTCCCTCAGGCAAGATTTCCTCCAAGCAGGCTATCAGCTTTCAGATCACAAATATGCAGAACTCAAATGATTTTTGGAATGACTCCCAAAGTACAGGTTGAAAAAAAAAAAAAGTACACAATGGGGTTGCATTAAACAAACAAACAAAAATTGCTTCCACACGGCAGAGGAAAGATAACCTACAGAATGGGAGAAAATATTTACAAAGCATATATTTGATAAGGGGTTAATGCCCAACTATCTAAAGAACTCAACTCAATCACAGAAAACAGACAATTAAAAATGGGCAAAGCACTCAAACAGGTATTTCTTGAAAAAGTACATAACAGTCAGCAGGCACATGAAAAAGTGCTAAAAATCATTAGAGAGAAAAAACAAATTAAAATTACATGATAAATTACCTTACACACTTCAGAGTGGCTATTTTATCAAAGTGATGAAAGATAACAAGTGTTGGACGGGATGTGAAGAAAAGAACACCCTTGCATACTGTTTATGGGAAAGTGGATCTATTAATAATATCTATCTATTAATAATATCTATCTATTAATTATATCTATTAAGCAGCCAGTGAGATAGCTTAGTGGATTAAGCTAAGGAACCATGGTCCCTGGCAAGCTCAGGGACCATGGTTCCATCCCCAGCACCACATGTTGTGCTGGGTCCACCCCCAGGTGTGCTGAGCCAGCCACCAATACCCACCCTGGTGGCACACTCTTGTAATCCCAGAGCTGAGGAGGCTGAAATCAGGAGGATCACTACGAGTCTGAGCTGTATAGCAAGACCCTACACTAAATACACAAAATAAAATAAAATAAAAAGCTATTAAAGAGAACAGCATGGATATTCTTCCAAAAAGCATCCAAATAGAATTATTGCATAATCCAGCAATACAAATACTATGCATACATCTAGAAGAATTGAAATTAATATAGCAAAGAGATATCTAAACTCCCATATTTGTTACAGCATTATTCACAATAATCAAGATATGGAAGCAATGTAAATGTCCAACAGTAGATGAGTAAATAAAGAAAATGTGAAATATAGCAAAATAGAATACTATTCAACCTTAAAAATGAAGGAAATTCTGTCATTTGTAACAATGTACAAATGTAGAGGACCTTATGCTAAGCAAAAAAGCCAGGTACAGAAAGACAAATACTACATCAGCGTACTTCTGTTTGGACTCTAAAAAAACATGCAACTTTATTTTTGTATTAATTTTATTGAGAAAGAAGTGGCAATAAGAGTTTCAAAATAGGTTAGTAAGACAGTTACAATAATTAATACATTGCATATTATTGTCTTTGTAGTACGAGATGCAGACATGATATCTTGTCTAAACACTATTAGTTCAAAACTTTTTCTCATTGAACTAAGAGAAAGTAGCTGTATATCTATGCTATTCTGTATATATATATATATATATATATATTTCACTACAAAATGGTCCTTCATTTATATCCCCCTTTGTTGTCAAACTTTAGAATTAGAGAATAGAATGGTAGTTACCAAAGGCTAGGGAAGGCATGACATGGAGAAGTAGGAGATGTTGACCAAAGAGCACAGTCTTCTGTTAAGAGAAGTAATTTTCGTGATCAATTTTCACTACCAAAAAAAAAAAAAGTATAGGTGAGGTAACAGATTATGTTAATTAGCTTGACAGCTATGTCAAACTATTGTGTCAGCATTCCTGTCACTGGGACAAAATACCTTACACTTGTGACTTAAAAGTGGAGAAGTCTATGTTGGCAAACTGTGAAGGGGGTTCAGACTGTGGTCAGCTGGATCCAAGACAGAAACGGTATGCTGAAGGGGCCTGTTCATGCTATGGCAGCCAGGAAGCAGAGAACACAGCTGGGGACAAGAATATGCTCTCTCAGCTCATGTCCCAGTGACCCACTCCCCCTGACCAGCACCACCTCCAAATACTTTGGGGGAATATTTTAGATCTAAATCATAACATTCTACTCTTGGACCCCAAAGAACTTACGTCCATCTCATTATGCAAAATGCATTTATTCCATCTCTAAGAATTGCCAAAGTCTTAACAATTTTGGCATTGCAGCAAAGTCTAAGTGCAAAGTCTCTGAGATTCAAGACAAACCCTTATCCATGAGTACCTGTAAAAGCATAAAGAATGTTAAATGCTTCCAACATACAGTGGTGCAGACTACAAATTTATAGTTCAACAAAGAGGAGCAGGTGAACAGAAAGAATCAGACCAAAGTAATACCAAAAACCAGCAGGGTAAATATTAAATGCTGCAATCTCTAAGCATGATAAAGCAGATGTGGCTGAGAAACAAGGATATGTTGTGGTAAGGTTGTGATGAGATGGCTTTGATGGTTACAGCCACAGAGTTTCCTTTGGACTAGCTCTATTCACTGCCTACTTCTGACTTTTCTCAGAAGCTGTTCCTGATACCTCCAATTTCTTGGGTCTCCATTTTCACTTTCAGTTGGCTCTCACAGCTTCACACAGTGCCCTCTCAGAGGAACACTGCATGGCCTCCCAGGTTTTCTTATGAAATCCAAGTGGAAGCCTCCATGACCTCACAACTCTTACTTTCTGTATGTCTGAAAAACAAGCACCATGTGGATGATGCCAAAGTCTAATGTCACTAGGAATGGTATCAAGGGCCAATTGGGTTATAGCTATAGCATCCAGTAGGGCCTGGACCCTGAATTTCAGGTTACACTTTTCTAGGTGCCCTTGAAAGACAGACCCCAGGGCTCTCTTCTTAAGGTAAAATCTTTCAAGGGAATTCACCTTTTAACACTCTTAAGTGTTGGAAGGATAGTGCCTGGCCAGTTACTGAGATGGCTTCAAGCCACTTTTTCTATTTACCTGATACAAATTGCTTGGTTTTTTATGTTAATCATTTCAGAAACCATTTCTCTTCAAGTTCTCCTTGGCCTCAATACTGTAGGCTCCTACTTCACAAGCACATTCATTCTGGCAAGCTTCACATTGTGCAGATCTGTTATTTTTCCTCCTGATTCTCATCATAAATCTGGCTAAAAGCAGGGCAGTGGTACACATGACAGCATTTGAACATTGGAATGCCTTGAAATTTATTCCACCAGATTAATTAGTTTACCAGTGTTAATCTTGTTCTCCTGTAATCTCAGGACATGGAAAAATTTTCTGCCACAGTGTAATGCACATGGCTTCTAGACCAAATATCAATGGAGTCTGTTCCAAACTAAAACTTCCTGAGCCTAGCTTTATTGTCTGCATTTGAACACTGACCCATATCATTTATCCCTGTTCTCAACATTCTAGGACTTCTTAACCTGCCTCTCCAAACCTTTCCAAACTCCTCCTAGAAACCAGTTTCAAAGTCTTTTGAACTATATGACCAAGTGTAGTCACAGTAACAATCCCACTCCTTGTATCAATTTCCTGTATCAGTCAGCTTTCCATCACTGGGATAAAATGCCCAATACCTACAAATTAGAGGAGGAGTGGTTTATTTTGGCTCACAGTTTCTGTAGGTTCAGTCAATGGTGAGCTGGCTCCAAAGCAGACAAGGGAAAGATCTGGAAAAAGACAGCTATTCATGTTAAGGCAGCCAGGAAGCATAGAACACGAGGAACTGGGGATGAGAATATACCCTTTCAAGTCATGACTCAGTGACCCACATTAACTGACCAGGCCCCACCTTTGAATAGAAACCTTCTCAGACATTTTAGACCTAAACCATAGAATACATGTAGATTAAAATTCATATCATATTTGATAAATATACCTAACAATTGCCTATTAAAGATAAAAGTACAAATTAAAATAAAAAATAGAAGGTTCAGAACTACTTCTTTCCCAACACCCTAAAATCCTCCAAAGCTTACTTGCCATTCTCCCACTATTATAATAAAGGCCATCAGCAAACACATTTTGAGAGCACAGACATTTGTAGCCATATGGAGGTTCTAACAAGGGAAATGCATCACCAATAATGCTCTCATCAGTCCTGCCTAGATACTGTTTTCTTCATCTCCTTTTTCACAAGCCAGCCAGAATCCAGTTTTCACTCAAATAAATGCCATTTTAGAAATATCTAGAGTTGGGTGCTTTACTAAACCTGGGATGTAGGCATGAACAGAAAAGAATAGGACAAAACAAAATAGAACAGAACAAGCCAAGCCCTTATCGTTGTGGAACTCACAGCCAAAGGGAGAGGCTTATAAATACAAAAAATAAGTTGTAGCAGCAGTTGTGAGAGATATTGACTCTCTTTTTAGGAGTGTAGAAGGAGTTACATGGAAAACTATTAAAGAAATAAAAATTCTAATATTAGGCCCAAAGAATGAGGAAGAGTCATCCAGCAAAGAGTATATATGAAGACCAAGAGGCAAGAGAGAATGTGACCCATTTGGAGAAACACATAACGTCATCAGGATGGTGGGTGTTGTGCAGTGTGGGACTGACAGGAAAAGGCCAGGTCGTGGTCTGAGTCTCTCTCCCTCTACATTAATTCTTCGTTGTGTTGTACTGTCAGGGAAAGAAAGAAGCTCAGAAATAATCCTGTCATGCCTCTTAGTGCATAGCAGAAGCTCGGACCAGTTTGCCTATATCACAATGCAAGGAAGAGAGCCTAGTCTCATCTTAATTATGACTCAGAGGTTTAACTGAGTTCTACTTTAGGAAGAATTCAGCAAGCAACTATCTGGTTTGGTCCAGTTTCATGGATAAGGTTGCTTTCTGTGCTAACTGGACTAAATGACCTCTCTTTACAAATAGTGGTCTTACTGCTGCAAGAACCAAAATACTCTGGAGACCTGTGTGAAAATATCTAACAGACCCAGCTTCTAAATTCAGCATCTTTGTGATACTTATAATTATCACAGACAGGTTGATACATGGAAATACTTGATTCCTTGATGAAGAAGTCAATGATAATAATGATTTTGACCCAGTTTATACCTATATGGTAAACATTTTCTATACTTTAAAATATCCCTTAATTTCTCTCTTATCTTAGCTGCCTGAGATTTACACCCCTTATTATAGTAGATACATGTGTGCTATCTGAGGGTAAGTACTGAGGGCTTAGTCTTACCACAAGAGAGAGCAAATGGCTGGGACCTATCTTGGAGAGGGGCCAGCTGAGCTCAGAAGTCAGAGTGGCTGACATCTCCACCTAGCAGCTCCCAGCTGTGTTCAGACCCGCCACAGAAGGTGCACTGACTGATGCAGTGCAAGTGAGTCTGGTCTCGGGCCCTCATGATCAGAATACAGACTTAACTTCAGGGAAAATAAATGTGAAGACTTGCTCAGATTCTCCACTACCCCCACCAGAAAGATACAGCTGGGATTCTGGGATAAATCAGGACAGATCTGAATAAGTGAGGCATATAGAAAAATGTGGGAGCCAGCAATAACAAAATAACATGACAAAGATAAGTCAGTATATATCAGTTATAACCACCAATGTTTTTTTTTGGGAGGATTGCTGTTGTTGCTATTTTTAATAATTTTTTGAGAAACAAATAGCAATGAGACAGTTTCAACACCAATTAGTATGACAGTTTCAATAATTAATACATTGCATATTGTTGTCTTCTTAGTGGTAATTCATAGTACAAGATGCAGACATGATATTCTGTCTACAAACACTATTAGTGCAAATCTTTCTATTCATTGAACTAAGAGAAAGTAGGCTGTATTTCTATCCTATTTTGAATATACAGATACAAAATGGTCCTTCATTTGTATCTCCCGGTACCCCCTTTTGTGGTTTAGTTTTGTCAGAGAATGGCATTCCATTGTCATTTAAATATTGTAGGTGCACGAATTCAGCAAAATATTCAAATATAGTCCAGTAGTCCGTAATAGTAGTGGGTCATCCATAGGACTGGCAATGTCAAAAGTTGTTGACTTGAACCTTTTACAGCTCAGCATATTAATATGGCTTTACTTTTTATACTTCATTTTTATACTTTTCTGCTGGATTGTTAAGACTAAGATAAAGCAAGAACTATATAACAAGAAATGTAAATTTTGTATCTGATAAGGTCAGTCAAATCCTCTCAGGATTTACCTGGAAACCCTATACTGCAGTTTGTAGAGCCTTTTTCAGTGTCAGCCATGTGGATGAGTCATGGCCATTGCTTCATCTATTTGCTCTCTGTGAAAGCCTGAGAGGATATTTTCTCTCCAAGTGACTCTTCTTAGGCACACTATACATCATTGATCACTTTTCTCTGTGTCCCCATAATCTCCTTGATCAAAAAATTTGGGACACAACTGTGTACCACCAATGTTAATGGTTTTAATTTATCAATCAAAAGATACAGACTAGAAGAATGGATCAAGGAGCAAGATCAAAAAATGTATTATAGATAAGAAACATTTAACTCAAAAAAGAAATTCATAGACAGAAATTCAAAGATTGGAAAACAATATCCCATACAACAGGAACCCAGAAAAAAAAAGCAGGAGTAGATATTCTATTTGCAGACAAAGTAAATTTTAAGCCAAGATGGATGAATAGACAAAAATCACTACATCATTGTAAAGGAAACAATCCAAGAGAAAGAGATAACAATCATAAATATATATGTACCCAATAAAGGAGAACTCAACTACGTAAGACAAATTTTAACAAACATTAAAAATCAAACAAACTCTGATACAGTTGTATTGGAGGAAATCAATACTTCACTGCCACAGAAAGAAATCAACCAGACAAAAAATTAACAATGAAATATTAGAACTGAAATGAAGCATTGAACAAATGGAGTTAATAGATATCTATGGAGTGCTCCACCCAACAACATCAGAATACACATTCTTCTCAGATGCACAGGGATATTCATTGAAATAGACCACATAACTGCTCATAGAATATGTTTAAGTAGATGCAAAGGAATTGAAATTATCCCATGCATGTTATCCATAGTGCAATGAAATCAGAAGTCAGTGGCAAAAGAAACCACAAGAAAAAAGAAACAAAAAATAAACCACAAGAACTTTATAAACAAATGGAAATTAAACAACATCCTCATGAACAATCAATGGATCACACATTAAATTGAAGATCAAATTAGATAGTTTTTAAAATTAAATGATAATAACAATACAACATATCAAAACTTATAGGACACAATGAAAGCAGTCCTAAGAGGGAAATTTTTTTGTAATGAATACCCATGTTAGGAAAACAGAGAAGGCACAAATAAAAAATTTATTATTGAACGTCAAACTTCTAGGAAAAAAAAGAGCTGCTCAAAGCTTGTGTGATGGAAGAAATTATAAAGAATAGGGCAGAAATTAATGCATTGAAGATTAAGATAATAACATAAAGAACTACTGGATTGAAGAATTGTTTTTTTTAAAGATTAAATAAAATTGATAAACCTTTAGTGAACCTTATCAAAAAGAGGAAATAATCAATTAGGAACAAAAAGGGTGAAATCACAATGGACTCTGCAGATATCCAGAAGATCTACACCTAATTTGAGAACTTGTATTCTAATAAGATGGAAAATGCATAAGAAATGAACAGATTCCTAGATATATATGAATTACCCAAGCTGAATTCAGAAGATATAAAAATCCTAAATAAAGCAATATCAATCAATGAAATCAAATATGTAATTAAAAACCTACCAACAAAGAAAACCCCAGGCCCTAATGGATTCACTGCTGAATTCTACAAGATACTTAAAGAAGAACTAATACCACTGCTTCTCACTCTTCAATAGAATGGAAAGAAAAGCAATACTTCAAAATTCATTCCTGAAAGCAAGCATTTACCCTGACACCAAAACTAAAAAAGGACACAACTAAAAAAGAGAACTATAGGCCTACTTCCCCAAGGAATATAGATGCAAAAGTCCTCAGTAAGATACTGGCAAACAGCATGCAGCAAATCATCAAGATTATACACCAAGACCAAGTAGAATTCATCCCAGGGATGCAGGGATGATTCGTTATAAGCAAATCTGTTTGGGGGAAGTGCATTTCACCTTCTCTGATGGGACAGAAGCCCAGCCACTTCCCCAAAGTTACTCATTGTTTCTCATGACTCATTGTTGCATGTTTTTAAACCTTTCAGGGACCACATCCCCCCAAACCAGGCCTTTACACAAACAACAAGAGATGTAAAGGAACCCAAGAGGCAAATCTGTGAACCTTAAGATTTAAACTCCTGGGCTGCCTGAAAAAACCAATACCCTCACAGTCAAGTTTATACCAACCATTTCTGATTGATGCCTCACCATGTCAAACCATTCTTAAGCTTCCAACAAAAGCCTAACTAAATCTGTATATACAAAATAGTTAGGATTCGGGGCCGGGGAGATGGCTCAGTGGAATAAGCGCTTCCCTGGTAAGCACAAGGGCCTGAGTTCAATCCCCGGTTCCGAAAAAAAAAAAAGTTAGGATAGATATATAGCTACTTTCTCTTAACTCAATGAGAAGAAAGATTTGTACTAATAGTGTTTGGACAGGATATCATGTCTGCATCTTTTACTATGAATAGCTACTACAAAGACAACAATATGCAATGTATTAATTATTGTAACTGTCTTACTAATCTGTTTTGAAGCTGTCTCATTGATATTTGTTTCTCAATAAAATTAATTTAAAAAATAAAAATAAAACCTAACTAAAATAAAAATAAAACCTAAGCCTGCCATCAGGCGCAGGGGTCAGGGGTTCAAGCCAAACTGGGGTCATTAGGAAGGTATCTGACCCAGGTTCCAGTGATGACTTTGAAATAGAGTATTCGATTACAGGTCTTAGAAGCTTTTTCAGTCAATAAGGAATAACTTATGTCATTATTTTCTTATTTTCTTAATGCTGTTACTATATAGACCCTTGTGGTCAATGGCATTCTTCACTCCCTGTGACACAAATTAGTGAACTGTGTAAAAGAAAAAAAAAAAACTGTGAAAACTGTGGTCCTGACAAAGCAAAATATTCAGGCTTTGACATCCATGAGAAAATATATTCCAAGAATGAAGATCTTTCCAAAGAAATTCTGAAAGTAAAAGTAAAATGCATTGTTTATAATTACACCACCACTTTAATGCTTTCCATGGTCCAGCATGACCTTGGAAGCCCCGGTAACCGCCTCTGTGCAGCTGTCTCACGGACGGACCTGTCTATGCAACACTACAGCCTTCCCACTCCTTTTCTTTCTTTCTTTCTTTTTTTTTCTTTTTTGCAGCTTCTGCCACTGTTTCCCTTGGAAACCAGACTAGCAGCTGTTGGCAAAAACATCTCACTCCCTTCTCACTCATCAGTCCCAAGGATGAGAAGCCTGTTTTCCTCCTTACTGAAAACATATTATGTTGGGAGGAGGTATTCACATAGAAGACAACATAAAAACTTGCACATGAGGACAGATACATTGTGCATTCTGTTCAATATTTTTAAGAATACTTTTGTTTTTCTTCTTCATTTTATAAGATACACTGTGAATTTCTTCTCCGTGTTGTAATAATTTATGTATACAAATCTATTAATATTAGGCTAAAGTCTAAGGATGATGTAGACTTCTGTTTGACATGTCCTATAGCGCTCTAGCAGAGACCAAAGTGAGCTATATTGTGCAATTATTACTAAACATAATTATAGCCCAATAAAAGTTTAGCATCTATTGATGCTTAAATAAATTATTTCTCTAAGGGGCCGGCCAAATAGCTCAGGGGATTAAAGAGCCTGCCATCAGGTGCAGGGGTTCAATTCCTGGGCCTGCCATGCCAGCCCAAGCCCTGGGGTGCGCTGAGACAGCAATTGAGATTGGGTGTGGTGGCACATGCCTGTAATCCCAGCTCTTAAGAGGCTATAAGTGGGTGGATCACTATGAGTCCTATCTAGAAATCAGACCCTGAACACCCTGTAGACCCTTCCCTAAAATACCAAAAAAAAACAAAAAAATCTCTAATAGTTATACTATATTCATTTATATTCACTCATTCTACATTTCTCTTTGTAATTTTACCCTAATAAAGAACTTTTTCATTTTAATTTTTACTCTTATTAACTTTCAGTATGTTAATGGTTTTTATATTATGTAACAGATTATAATATGTTGCTATGACTTTTTCCAGCTTTATTGAGATAAAGGGACAACTCTCATTTCTTTTTTCTTAATTTTTTTGGTACAGGGTCTCTCTACACAGTTAGTACTCATAGTGACCCTCTTGTCTCAGCCTCCCTAGTGCTAGGATTATAGGCATGTGCCACCATGCCTGGTTCCAGGGCTGGCACAACATGAGATATCAGGGATCAAACGTGAGACTTTATGCTTGCCAGGCAGGTGTTTATACCACCAAGATATCTACCCAGCCCAAATTTTGCTTTTTGTTTTTGTTTTGTGGTACTGAGGATTGAATTTGGGACCTTGCATTTGTCAAACAGGCAGGCACTTATGCCATTGCACTATATTTCCAGCCAAAAACTCTCATTTCTAATGATCAAGTTGCCATAAATTATTTTTATGAAATCTGTCACTAATCCTTTCAATTATAATATTATACAGGGTTAGCCAAGGTTCCAAATAAACCTTCCAATTTACATCTGTGTCTTTTGACATGTCTCTTTCTTGCTCTGCATACTTCATGTTTTCATAAACACTTAACTACACAAGGAAAAATAGTTGTTTAACAATGGCTAAACCTGGTAGACAACACTTTAACTAGTGGTCAAAGCCAGTATGATACTTCTTGATATTTTATTACTGAGAAAGATACCTCATCACTCTGATGATCTTTCTGCCAAAAAAGTGAATAACTTCAATGTGATCATCAGGAGACATCAGAAAAACCCAAGTTGGTGGACATGTTACAAAACAATCATTAAAAATGTCAGTTATTAGTGCTCCATTTCTCTGAGCACCTGCACTCCTCCCTTGACTGCATCCTATATGTACCTCTCATAAATCCTTCCCATGTTTCTTCTTATAAAAATGTCAGTTATTCAAAATAAAGACTAAAAATTGATCCTAAGGGAGACTAGAGACATGACAAAATGTGATGCTTGATCCAAGATCAGATACTGGGCCAGAGGGGAAACAATTGATACTAAACATTATTAGTATAGTAAAAAAAAAAAAACAGTTTTTAAATTGTCAATAGTACTATATCAATGCTAATTTTCTGCTTTTGATCACTGTATCATGGTTATGTAAAATAATGTCTTCATTCCTAGGAAATAAATACTGAAGTCTGAAGGAAAGTGTGTCTACATTTTCCTTTGAAAGGTTTCAGAGCAATGATGTTGTAATGTGGGTGTGTCCCCCAAAAGGATGTGCTTTAAATTGTTGCAATATGATCAAAAATGCAATGAATGTTTAAATTGTTTTCTAAAAATTATTATAGAGACGACCCAGGCCGCGGGATCCTGAACAGACCCAGAGCGCAGGCCGGGCGAGTGAGTGAGACGACCGAGGGCCTGGCGGGATCCTGAACAGACCCAGAGCGCAGGCCTGGCGAGTGAATGAGACGACCCGGGCGCGGGGATCCTCATTTGACCCAAACTGCAGGCCCAGCACGGAACCCTTCAGCAGAAGTCCCTGCAAAGAGGCTAGAGGCAAGACCCACCCAGCTGATTCAGGAGCAGAACATCTTGCCAGAGAGACACAAAGGGTT
>NW_004524621.1:13680264-13686827 GCF_000260255.1 Octodon degus | reverse complement strand
CTTTCAAAATACATACTAACTCTTCTCTTCAACCACACTATCTCATAGTTCTTACCATTTTCTGAAGCAGTTCTGGAAGTCATCTTTTGTGTCTTCAGTTGTGCTGCTATGGCCACCTCAATGTCCTGAACTGATTCAAAATATTTACCTTTCATGATCATTTTAACATTAAGCAAAAGCCAGAAGTCATATAATGCCAGATTTGGTGAATATGGTGGATGAAGATGTATCATAATGATTTTGTGAATCTACTGCCCCATTGGAGGGCACTCAGTAATGACTTCATTACACTTTTTCTCATTCCACATAAAGACATTCCCAAAGGAATACTTCCAGAATGCTTCAGTCCATGACAAGAATTATGGAATCATTTTGTCTGAAGCAAGGGGGAGTATTTCAAGGGGAATTAATAGCAATGTGTCTATTACTGTAATAAATTTTTAAATATTTGCCATATATTCCAACTGCACCACAGAATCTCCAATTCAGCAGTGTTGGGATGTAAGCTCAAGTTAAGAGGGCTTCGGCCTCAGGCATAGATAAATGGCAATTATAAGAGGAGATTAAGATTTCAAGTTCATTGTCTTGCTGCCTTTTGTCCTTCTACCTTCTGTAGTGGCATGGTGCCATCAGAAGAGTCCCTCCAAATGCTAGCCCCTCAGTGTCAGTCTTCCCAGGCTCCAGAACTGTGAAGCAATAAATTTTTCTTCATTGTAAATAGCCACATCTGTGAGATTCTGTTATAGTGACAAAAATGGACTCAGAAATGATAACACAATGTTGGTTATCTGAGTGAAGTACACATGGAAAAAGGATAAAGGGTAACTTTTAAAATACTTGAAAGAGGGGCCAGGGAGATGGCTCAATAGAATAAGCACTTGCCTGGCAAGCACAAGGGCCTGAGTTCAATCCCTGGTTCGGTAAAATAAAAAATAAATAAATAAATAAGTAAATAAATGAAATACTTGAAAGCTAAATATTACAAAGTTAAAACTTACAGGCATAGGGTTAAATAAAAGCCAGTGCTATTTGCTGTTCATTTTTATCATTTATACTCTCCTACATTCTAGAAAAGGATTAAATGGCTTTTTATCCATTCAACCAGATATTTTAATTAAAAATCTTCAACTGGATCTCCTACAGAAAGATACTGGCCTAAGGAGCTTAGTGCTATTAACTTGCTGAGGAAATATTACAAGGAGTAGGGAGTGGGAAGTGAGACCAGAAAGAGAAACAAATAATGAAAGGGTGTTACTAAGCAGGTTACAGCTGTTGGGAGTCTGAGAGACAGTGTAGCGCACACTTCAGAGCTAGCACCTTCTTGAGGATAAAGAAAACTAGAGTATTAATAAGTCAGTTCCCACCAGTTATTTGATGAGGGCAACACTCACGCAAGCATTCATTCAAGGGCACTGCCCTGAACACAGGCTGAATGGGCCACAGTGGCCAGAGAAAAATTAGATAAGAGTTACAGATGCTACCTTCGAAAGTTGTAGGATGGATAAGCCCATAACTAGTAACTAGGGATGTGGGTAGAGCCTGACTGTGTCTATTTTGAGCAAGTCAAACATCAGTGATATTGATAGAGGCCCCTGGAATTAATAAACAAATTCAATAGTGTAGCAGGATGCAAACTCAACACCCAAACGTAAATAGCATTCCTGTACACAAATAAAAAACCCATTAAGAGGGAAATTAGGGAAACAACAACATTCATAATACCATCCAAAAAATGAAATACTTAAGAATTAATCTAACAAAAGAAGTTAAACATCCATATATTAAAAATTATAATACTCTGGGAAAAGATATTAAAGAGGATTTCAGAAAATGGAAAGATATTCCTCGCTTAGGACAGGAAAGAGCAACATTGTGAAAATGGTCATATTCCCAAAATGGTTATACAGATTAAAATACCATTAGCATACCTAATAGACCAAGAGAAAACAATCCTAAAATTTATCTGGAAGCAGAAAAGGCCTAGAATAACAAAGGCAATCCTGGCCAAAGGCAAAGCAGAAGGCATCACAACCCTGAATTGAAACTATATTGTAAAGCTATTGTGATAAAAACTGCATGTTACTAACAACAACAACAACAAAAAGACCTGAGGATCAACTGAACAGATTAGTAGATTCAGACACAACTACAAATACACTAAGTGACAACAACTATAAACACACTAAGTGACATTGTCTTTAACAATGGGACCAAACATGTTCACTGAAAGACCATTTTCACAATGTTGCTCTTTCCTGGCCTAAGCGAGGAATATCTTTCCATTTTCTGAAATCCTCTTTAATATCTTTTCCCAGAGTATTATAATTTTTAGCCTCTTCAACAAATGATGTTGGAAACACTGGCTTTCCACCTGCTGAAAAATAAACTAGAGCCATGTCTATCACCATGCATTAAACTAAAGCAAAATGGATTGATTATCTAAATATTGCAACAAAAACACTAAATCTACTGAAACAGTAAGTAGATTTGCTGAAGACGTAGGGATAGGCAGAGAGTTCATGAACAATAATCAAACTGCATAGGAAGTACTTCAAAGAATTGACAATATGAATCTCATCTTTTTGAAAAGTTTTGCACATCAAAAAAAATCAAAAGAGTGAAAAGAAAACTCACAAACTGGGAAAAAAATCTTGGCCAACAGTTCCTCAAACAAAGGATGTATATCTAGAATATATAATTAAAAAGAAGCAGGCCTCCCAAATCCAAAGACCCAATCCAAAGTGGGTATCTGAGATGAATACACACCTCAAATATAAAATAAACAAACACAAATGGCAAATATATGAAAAAATATTCAACATCACTAGTCATTTGAGTAACTCAAATTAAGACAACACTGAGATTCCATCTCACCCCAGAAAGAATGGCTATCATAAAGAAATCACAAATGCTGGCGAGGCTGTGAGGGAAAAGGAACCCCTTTCTACTGTTGGTGGGAGTATAGACTGGTACAACCACTGTGGAAATCAGTGTGGAGATTTCTCCAAAACAATTAGATTAGAGATCCCATTGGACCCAGCTATTTCCCTTCTGAGTATTTTTCAAGAAGAACTGAACACATTATACCGCAGTTATATATGTGCACCCATGTTTATAGCAGCACAATTTGCCAAAGCCAAATCTTGGAACTGTGCATTTCTGCTGGTCTATGGAAAGAAGAATTAATGCTTTAATTTATTTCATTTCCTTTTTTCAACTGTCTGTACTTTTTCTCATCTTAATTTCTTATATATTTCTGTTTTCTTTCCTCTTCAAATTGTGCATGCATATATCTGGTAATATGAATAAGATGCTGGCATCTCCACGGCAGCTGTGGCAGCACTCTCCGGGGCCTCCTCCCGCAGGTGTAGAATGGCAACCCTTAAGAAGAAGCTCGTTGCCCCTGTTGTGGAACAGGATACTGGTGTGTCAAACAACAAGATCACCATAATGGGTGTGGGGCAAGTTGGTATGGCATGTACTATCAGCATTCGGGGAAAGTCTCTGGCTGATGAACTCGCCCTTGTGGATGTTTTGGAAGTTAAACTCAAAGGAGAAATGATGGATCTGCAGCATTGAAGCTTGTTTCTTCAGATGTCTAAAATTGTGGCAGATAAAGATTACTCTGTAACTGCCAACTTGAAGATTGTGGTGGTGACTGATGAAATCAGTCAGCAAGCAGAGGAGAGTTGCCTCAATTTGGGCAGAGAAACATCAATGTCTTCAAGTTCATTGTTCCTCAGATGGTCAAGTGCATCCCTGCCTGCATCATCATTGTGGTTTCCAACCCAGTGGATATTCTTACCTGAAGACTATGTGGATTGCCCAAGCACTTGCATGTGATTGGAAGTGGATGCAATCTGGATTCAGCTCAATTTTGCTGTCTTATGGATGAAAAGCTTGGCATTCATCCTAGCAGCTGCCACAGGTGGATTCTGGGCGAGCATGGCTACTTGAGTGTGGCTGTCTGGAGTGGAGTGAATGTAGTGGGTGTTTCCCTCCAGGATCTGAATCTGGAAATGGACATGGGCAATGATAGTAAGAACTGGAAGGAAGTGCATAAGATGGTGGTTGAAAGTGTCCATGAAGTCATCAAGCTAAAAGGGTACACCAACTGGGCCCTCGGTTTGAGTGTGGCTGATCTTATTGAGTACATCCTAAAGAATCTATCCAGGATTCACCCAGTGTCAACCATGGTTAAGGTAGTGTAGGGCATTCAGAATGAACTCTTTCTGAGCCTTCCTTGCATCCTGAATGCTCAGGGATTGACCAGCGTTATCAACCAGAAGCTGAAGGATGAAGAGGTCACTCAGCTCAAGAATAGTGTAGATACCCTGTGGGGCATCCAGAAGGGCCTAAAAGACCTATGGCTACCATATTCTGGGCTGTAGAAGTTTAAAAATTACCCTGTGACTAATACTGAGCCTTTAGCCTTCATCCACATCCCTGGGTCACAGTTTGTTTTTTCTTTAATATCTAATAGGAGCCCATAGAATCAAAGCCCAGACTTGGATTAATGCTTGCAGTTTGAGCTCTTGAACAAGTAAAATTAACTATTGCATTGTGAAAAAAATGAATAACTGGTGGAAGACAACACTATATATTTCAACTATTGTGTAATTCATATTACATTGTTAAGTGAAATTCTGTATCACTTGTAATTTTTTGTTTTAATTCTAATTTGTACTCTGTTAAAAAAATTTTTTTAACTTAAAAACCAAAATAGTTCCTTATAATCCTCTAGATTTCAGCAGTGTCCATTGTGATTTCAACTTTTTAATATTTAATTGCATTGATATGGATCGCTCCTTCCCTTTTTTAATAAATTTGGATAAATGTTTATTGATCTTATTTATCTGATGAGTCAATTCTTTGATATTTTGTATTTTTTTAGTCTCAGTTTAATTAATTTCTTCTCTGGTCTTTACAATTTCTTTCCCTTTATAACTTTTGGATTTGGGTTGTTCCTGTTTTTCTAAGAGTTTTAAATGTATTCTTGGGTTATTTATTTGGAAATGCTCTATATTTCTCATGTAGGGACTCAGAGATAAATTTTTCTCTTAGAACTTCTATCATTGTCTCCCACATATGTTTTGCACTGTTATTATCATTTAAGTCTAGGAACTTTTTAAAGTCTCCTGTGACCCATAGATAATTCAGGAATGTATTATTTAATCTCCATGTGCATGAAGACTTTTTGGCTGTTTACTTCATTTTATTCTGTCTAGGATTCTCTGGCTAGCAACTTCAGTGGCCTACTATGGTCAGGCAGGGAGTGATAACCCCATGCCTGCAAACTGCTCTTTTTTATTTTTAAGGAAAGCAAAAAACATTAGAAATGATATAGAATTTCACTAAAGAAAATTATAGGAATTCAACAATGGTTATTAAATTGTATAATGTTGTCTTCAAATTAATTTTTTGCATTACCAGACATAGGCATGCAAAATTGGTCAACAAGTTATAAGAAATTAAACAGGAGAGATGGACCAAAAGTTGGAAACTTAGTTCTTTTTCCCATCTTATGAGATGGCAGGTGAAAAAACTGAGAAGCCAGACATTAAAGAAAAGAAACCCAAAGCCAAGGAGGCTTCTGCCAGTGGTACTGGTAAAAAGGTAAAGTGAAGGCAAAAAAGTCCAAGAAGGGACAGCCCCACTGCAGGACCGAAATCCTGTCCTGGTCAGAGGAGTTGGTAGATACTCCCAATTGGCTATGTATTCCAGAAAGCCTTTGTACAAGAGAAAATGCACAGCTGCTAAATCAAAGGCTGAGAAGAAAAAGGAGAAAGTTCTTGCTATGAGCACAAAATCACTTGGTGGGGACAAGAATGGAGGTACCTGCGTGGTTAAGCTGCAAAAAAATGCCTATATACTACCCTACTGAAGATATGCCCTGAAAACTCTTGAGCCATGGCAAGAAACCCTGCAGTCAGCACGAGGAAACTAGCATCACTCCAGCACCATCACAGAGGCAAGAGAATGGTCTTCCTGAAGTAGTTGATCAGTGGCTTGCTACTTGTGACTGGGCCTCTTAGCCTTAATCATGTTCCTCTAAAAAGAACACACCAGAAATTTGTCATTGCCACCTCTACAAAAATTGATATCAGCAAAGTGGAAATCCCCAAACACCTCACTGATGCTTACTTCAGGAAGAAGGTGCAGAAATCCAGACACCAAGAGGGTGAGATCTTTGACACTGAGAAAGAGAGATAGCAGATTTCAGAGCAGCACAAGGTGGATCAGAAAGCAGTGGACTCACAGATTTGAGCAAAAATCACAGCTGTTCCTCAGCTCCGGGGCTACCTGTGATCCATTTTTGCTCTGACAAATGGAATTTATCCTCATAAATTAGTGTTCTAAATTTCTTACTGAGAACCTAATTAAATAACTGATACATTTTTTTTAAAATACATGAAACACGAGAAAAGAAAAGAGGTTTTATTTACCCTTTCAGGTTCTTACAATAGTGAGACAAAATGTTGTTTTTCTTTTTTTTTTCAAAGTTTTATTGATAAACAGATAGCAATGAGACAGTTTCAAATCAAATCGAAAGTACAGTTTCA
>NW_004524621.1:13637081-13678590 GCF_000260255.1 Octodon degus | reverse complement strand
ATTCTTTCTGGGGTGAGGTGGAATGTCAGTATTGTTTTAATTTGTATTGCATTAATGACTAATAATGCTGAACATTTTATATATATTTATTTGCCATTTGTATTTATTCATCTCAGAAGTGTATATTCATCTCAGATGCCCACTTTTGGATTGAGCCTTTGAATTCAGGGGGCCTTATTTTTAAAATTCTTTCTATGTTCTAGGTAGAAGTGTTTTGTCTAAGGGATAGTCAGCTAAAATTTTTTCCCCACTCATGCATTTTCTTTTTACTCTGTTGGTAATTTCTTTTGACATGCAGAAACTTTTCAAAAACATAAGATCCCATGTGTTGATTCTTTGAAATATTTTCCTTGAAGTTTGGATTTTGTTCATGAACTCTCTGCCTACCCCTATGTATTCAAGATTTCTACCGATTTTCTTCTCCAGGACATTTAGTGTTTCTGTTTTAATATTTAAATCTTTGATCCATTTTGACTTTAGTTTAGTAACATGGTGATAGGCATGGGTCTCGTTTTAGTCTTCATCATGTGGAAAGCCAGTTTTTCTGGCACCATTTTTTTTTCAGAACCAGGGATTGAATTCAGACCCTTGTGCTTGCCAGGCAAGTGCTTATTCTACTGAGTTATCTCCCTGGCCCCACCAGCACCATTTATGAAAGAGGCTATCTTTCTTCCAGTAAACATATTTGGCCCCTTTGCCTTCAGACTGTTTTAATGACTTTTTTCTGCCACTTTAAGTCCCAAAGCAGACCATTACTTATGCCTTCTTAATTTTACTCTTACCCAGGATTTTCTGGAGGCCATCAAGAAATAGCCTACATGAGTGCTGATCTGGGTTGTTTTTTCTCTGCCTAGTGATCGTGATCCTACATTCCATTGTTTATCTTCAACGAGGTTATCTTTTCAGATTAAAAAATCACTAGCATTTAGTCCTAAGCAGAAAATAGCCTTTTGTTGTAGAATCCTGTTGTGTTTGGATGGCAGTGGGAAGGATCCCATATGGGAACAGAGCTGAGTGGTGTTTGGGAGTCACTAGGAAAGAGCCTGTTCTGGCACTAGTCCAGTGTGTTTTCTCCAACCCCAGGTTCTTCCAGTCATATCCATTTGGGATTCTCATTGTCTCCTAGATATCTCAATGCTTTGTTCTGGGTCCCTAACCAGGACTGAGCCTTTTGTTCCTTTCTGTTCCTAGAGCTCATGGATCCCAGCTCAGTGATGAGTGATGCCCTCTGGGTGATGTTCTTTTTTTTTGTTTGGTGACCTAATCTGAGCACGCCCTCTCTTGTGAATATCTTACTCACTGATCTCCATCTCTGCTTGGATTATATTTAGATGTCTCCCCAAAGCCTTATGTGCTAATAAGTAGTGTTTGTGGGAAGTGACTGGATCGTGGTTGTCTGATACTTACCACTGGATTAGTCCACTGGTGGGTCTGTAGCTAGGTGTGATGCTGGGAAGTGAAGCCTGGTAGGTCATTGTGTGCATCACCTGGAAACATATATCCTTCTTACTCCCTTGGTCCCTCACTACTTCCTGCCTTCAATTCCATGAACTATTTTCTCTCTGCCACCACCCCTTCCAATCCTCCCTGCCTTGGAATCAGCTATGGACTAAAACTCTCTACAACTGTGAGCCAAAATCATTCCTCTTTTAATTTGTCAGCATCAGATATTCTGTTACATCAATAAGAAAGTAACTAAGAGTCTCCTAGTGGAAGGAGTATGGAGACAAGTAAGCATCAGGCAGTGACTGTTAGGCTTAGCATCTATCTGTGGCCTGTTAACTTCTATTGCACTTGACCTCTTCCATTAGAGAGGTTTGATTTTTTTCCCCAGGTGTTGGTTGTATTCACCTGATCTGAGCTGCAAACAGAGTTGGGATCAAGAAGTGGCCTTGCTTATTCAAAACAATCCTGTTACTAGATTTCTTAAAGTTGTTTTGCTGTGGCTGGATTTTTGTTTGCAACTTGTATCCAAGTACCTTCAGACCTTCATGAGTCTCTTCCGAGCATTTAGCAAGTGACACTACTTCTACACCACCAGAACAGAAAGGCAGGTTCATAAAACAGTCACAAGGTATATTCCTTCATCTTTTTCACTGGATTTGGTACCATGGGGCTTTTTACTCTTCCCTTAAGTCAAAATGACTATGAAAGGAAAGTGTTTCAAGTTTTTAGGACATTGAGGCAGCTACAATAACCTGACTAAAAACACTTGAAAAAGTGATTCCAAAACTATTTCAGGAAAAAAAAAAAAACTATTTCAGAAGCTGGAAAAAATGATGTGTGTTTGAAGTGAAGCTGAGTATTTTGAAGGAATTTAATGGCAATGTCTTTTACTGTAATAATTTTTACTTAAACATCCATCATATTTTCATCACACTTTGTACTTTCAGAAAAGCATCAATTCTCCAAAAACACTTACCAACTCTTAGTGTTCATGTGCCTAAAAGCACTGATCAAACTGTAAGGATAAATAGATGAGGCACTATTTTCTTTTAATGTATTTGGTACAGGGTCTCACAATACAGCTTGGAGCTCATAGTGGTCCTTCTGTTTCAACCTCCCTGGTGCTGGGACTACAGCATGTGCCACCACACCTGATCTCATTGGCTGGCTCAGTGTGCCCAGAGGTGGGGCCAGTGTGGCATGCAGTGCCAAGGATCAAACTTCAGTCCCTGTGCTTGTCTTAGCAGGCACTTAGTCTTCTGAGCTATCTCACCACACCCATGGATCCACTATTAATCAGAGACTTCTATCAAAAATTTACAGATTGAACTGACAGGAAATCAATAAAGACAAATAAATGAATATTAATGAATATTAATGAACATCAGTGACGATAACAAATTAATATTATGGAAAATTCTGCATCCACAAATTTGAAAACCTACATGAAATAGACCAATTTCACAAAAAACACAACTCACTAGAAGTTATACAAAAATAAATAGGCAATTTAAATAGTCCTATAACTATTATATAAATTAGGTAATATTTTATAAAACAAAAAGCACCAAACCCAGATGAGTTTACCAGTCAATTTTTCTAAACATTTAATGAAAAATTACATTATTACTGTATAATCTCTTCTAGAGAATACACTAGAGAATATTTCCTGACTCAGTGTATGAGGCCAGCCTTACCTTAATACCAAAACTAGACAGTTTTCAAAACTTCCAATATCTCTGATGAGCACAGACGAAAAAAATCATCAAAAATGGCTGATTGAATCCAGTAATGTATAAAAAAGATTATAAACTACAACCAATGCTAGTTCAACATTCAATAGGAAAAATTATAGAAAGAATAAAAAGGTCAGTGGGTGCCAGGACCTCAAGAATAGGCAGAGCCCAAAGGATTTTGGGGAGCATGAAAATATTGTATACAATACTTTCACAACAGACACATGTCATTTTACTTGGAAAAATGAGTAGAACATACAATGCCAAGAATGAACTCTAACAAAAGCATGAACTTTGGGTGATAATGTTCATCAGCTGTAAAAAATGTATTACTCTGGGGTAAGATATTGATAATGTACATGTGAAGGGAGACAAGGGAGAAATAAGAACTCTGTATTTTCTGATCATTTTTTGTAGTGAACCTAAATCTGCTTTTAAAAAACTAAAATCAACTTAAAAGAAAAAGGGGAAAAAAATTTAATTGCTAATTTTAACTAGATAAGACTATTACAGAGCATTTCTTTTTTTATTTTTTTTCTTTTCAAAGTTTTATTGATAAACATATAGCAATGAGACAGTTTCAAATCAAATCGGAAGCACAGTTTCAACAAATAATACACTGCATATATTCTTCTCAGTGGTTAATTGCTGTACAAGATGCAGACTTGTGATCCTACTTACAAACACCATTAGAGCAAATCATTCTATTCATTAAGAGAATGCAACTATATATCTATCCCAACCACTTTGAATACACAGATACAAAATGGACATTCATAGTTATACCCCAATTTTTTTTAAGTTCCGTTGTTGAATATTATAGGTGTGTAAACTCAGCAAAATATTCTAAAAGAGTACAGAAGCCCATAATATCATTGGGTTTTCTGTTTAACTGGCAATGTCAGAAATTATTGACCTGAGTCCCCCACAGCTCAACATAACAACATGGCTTTACTTCCTATATTTCATCTTCATACTTTTCTACTGGATGGTTAAGACCAAGGTAAAGCAGGACCTGTGCAACAAGAGTTGTAGCTTTTGGTCTGACAAGGTCAGTGAAATGCCCTCAGGATTTATCTTGAGATCCTGTAGCTCAGATTGTAGAACCTTTGTCAGTGTCAGCCATGTGGATGAGTCACGGCCAATGCTTGGCCTATGTGCTCTTACAGAGCATTTCTGCTCTCTAAAAGCTATTAAGAACTCACATAGCTCTGGAAAGGATATCCTACATAATGGGTTGTTAAACTGTTGTTTAAAAACTCTATGACAGTGTGTGTGTGTGTGTGTGTGTGTGTGTGTGTGTGTGTGTGGTGTTCACATGCATAAGTTTAAACATTCCTCTTGCCCCATGAGGAATACCAAAACTTTCATCAGGATTGTTAATATTTGATCACCACCCACTTCCCCAAAATTTAAAGATCTTAGACCTACAAGAAATAGCTATCACTGTTTCTTACATCCTTCATTTTTTTCCCAGTAGTTGACACACAGTTAGCAAACAGTGCAGTAGTAAGTTCCTTCTATAGCTTCACAGAAGGAAAGATACTTTAAGACTGCCTGCCATGCCTGGATGTCAGCTGATCACCCTTACTGAGGACCAACTCACAGTACTTCACAGGAGAACATGCCTGCGCTCTTAGAAAAGCAAAGGAAATACATCGTGACATTTAGAGTGTCCAGTTGAAGGGCATGACCCCCACCAAGACAGCATACAGTCATAATTGCCATTGTTGTTACAGTTGTCTCCCCTTCATATGACATTTACATATGAAGTCTAACCTAAAAGCAATTATGAAAAAAATGTATATACCTCAATGTGGTTTCCAATTCTTGCTACAAAGTAAGTTCAGATTAAAGAAAATTCTCAAGAGAAATCTGTTTTCTCTCTTTCTGCCCCTTGGTCATCTCTTCTTCATCCTATCATGTGTCACCAATCCCCCCAAACTCAACTATTGTACCATTTTGTTATTGTAGTTACATATATTTGACAGTTCAGTTATCTTTTGACCTTGAATTTCCCTACTCTCTTCACACCTGCTCATCTAACCTGTCCTAGACTCCTCTCAATTTTCACATAATATTTATTGGGTTATTTCTTTCTTTCAGCCCTATAGTGGCCTGGATCACTCCACACAAGGTGCTGACATTCGTTATCTCTGTTAGTTTGTGCTATTACTTATCCCAACAATAACAACCCTTCTAATTTATTTTTTTTAATTAAGTCATTGTTGTGTGCCTCTATTCATTAAGAAAATGTAAGTATACATCTATCCTAACCACTTTGAATACACAGATACAAAATGGACATTTATCTGCATACCCTTTATTTGTTAAGTTCCATTATTTGAATATTATAGGAGTGTTAACTCAGCAAAATAATCCAAAAGAGTTCATTAGTCCATAATAGTATTGGGTCTTCTGTTTGACCAGCAATGTCAGAAATTGTTGACCTGAGTCCCCTACAGCTCAACATAACAGCATGGCTTTACTTCTTATATTTCGTTTTTATACTTTTCTGCTGGGTGCTTAAGACCAAGGTAAAGCAGGACCTATGCAACAAGAGTTGTAGCTTTTGGATCTGATAAGGACAGTGAACTCCCCTCAGGATTTACCCTGAGATCCTGTACCTCAAATTGTTTGTCAGTGTCAGCCATGTGGATGAGTCATGGCCATTGGTTGGCCAATGTGCTTTCTGTGAAAGCCTGAGAGAATGTTCTCTCCATGTGACTCTCCTTAGCCACACTCTACATAGTCGACCACTTTCCTCTTTGGCCCCATAATCTCCTTGATCAGAAAATTTGGGACACTGCCGAGTTACATGACATTACAGTACAAGTTCTCATATGTCCTGAGTCTTAATTGACCTTGGAAGGCTATGGCCAAAATGTTGGCTTTCTTTGCAGCCCTCCTTTTTCTCTAATTTTGGTCTGCAAACTTAGGTTGTTAACCTTTCAGAAGACAAGCTTATCATTATTACCATACAACTTCATATCAAACATCTTAGGCATAATATGGAACAGGTATTTTTCATCAAGTATTGATATGTTGAACTTTAAGTCCCTACAGAATATGATAAAAAAATTTAAATTAGAATATATTTTTAAAATAGGCATAAAGAATTATATACTTCTTATGTTTACACATAAGTCCAAAAATCTCACCAAATACAACCTTGAAGCCGGACAGTCCCACAATATTCCTTTCCTGTCTCTTGCTTTCATTCACCACCCCTTTCTTTTTGTTTTTTTCCCTTAATTTTATTGATAAACAAATAGCAATGAGAGTTTCAAATCAAATTGGTAGGACAGTTTCAATAATTCACACATTGCATACATTCTTCCTAGTGGTTAATTGCTGTACAAGATGTGGACATGATATCCTATTTATAAACACCATTAGAACAAATCACTCTATTCAGCACTATCTTCTTTACAGAGCAGGTTACATAAAAATTTTAAGTGGCCAATACTACTAGAGAAGTATACTGATTCTACTAAGGCCTCTTCCACAAGTTTCTTTAGGTTTTTACTTATGTGCTGATGAAGAAGGGGGCTCTAAACGAATCTCTGAAGTACTTGCCACATGATAACCCTCCAATGCTGACATATTTAGATAGAGATCACAGGCCCTAGGGAAGGGGCACAGCTAGGAAATCCATTTGACCTTGATTTGGGAAAGGCCTCCTACATTTTGGCAAGCCTTTTGTCTATTTTCACCTGTGGAACATAAATGTTGGGGTAGAGTTCTTTTGCTATTTCTTAAAATTTTACAGAAATGGTACTTTCTGCTCAATAAACCCACATTCAGTATAGTACATATGCCTTTGGCTGAAGTTATCTCAATTCAATAAAGCAACATGGGTTCTTTCCTTCTGATCAAAGCCTCTGCTTAGCACTTACATGGATTTCTAATTAATAAAAGATTAGGAAACATATTAAGCATACATGGTAAATAGTGTAATAGGAAAAATTCTTCCAGAAAAAATTCTGAGTCCTTGGTGGTACCAAGAGATAGAATCACTAGTCTTGATCACCATGGTCACCTTATTTGCTGTACCTCCTCAGGATCAATTTCATACCCTGCACATCTACCCCAGCTCCTTCTGCCAATGCTATGACCATGAAATGGCCAAGAGGTGAGGGTGTGTCAGTCTCTTTCCTGTCACTGAGACAAAATATATGACACCTGTGATTTAAAGGAGGTTTACTTTGGTTCAACACTTCAGAGTGTTCAGTGTATGGTTTTCTGGCTCCAAGGCAGAAGGGACATGGTAGAAGGGCATGGCAGAGAAAAGCTCTTCAACCTATGGTAGCCAGGAACAGAGAACCAGGGACAAGAATATTTCCTTCCAGATCATGCCCCAGTAATGCACCTCTTTTGACCAGGTCCTAACTCCCAACAGCACATTCAGCTATGAACTCATCGAGAGATTAATTCATTGATGAGTTCAGCACCTCTATAATCTAATCACCATCCAAAAGCCCTTATTCTGAACACATGAGAATTTGGGAGACATTTTAGATCTAAACCATAACATGAGGTGAAGTATTTATTCTCAATATAAAGAGAACCAGGAATGTGGGATGAGCTGGGATGTGGTAAGATTGGAACTGGATTTTAAGACAAAATCAGTTTGGGAAAATGAAAGAGATGGGGGGAAATGGAGATAAAGGTCAGAAGGCTAGGAGGTAAACACAGTGCAAATAATCCAAATAATGATTGGGGACAATATGAAAACACTGAGGCAAGTTCCAAAGGATCCCTATTAGGTAGATGGGGGCTTATCCAAACTACCTGATTGAAATATGGATGAAATTGTAAATGATTTAATAGCTATGATATTAAACTTCTTTCCAAAAACTATAAAGCAACCCTTGATAAGTCCAAAGAAAAACATCTCTAAAACTTTACAATTTGCTTCTGAGACCTAAACTAAAACTGAAAGGAAGTTAATAGCATTTTTTTAAGTCATACAATTCTTTGTTAGACAAAACAGACACCATTCTCCTTGAGAAATGCTGAGAACTGCTTTTTTTAAAAAAAGTAATTTTACAGCCTTGTCCCCCAATCTAAGTTCTCATTGTGTGTTTTTTCAATAAGATAAAACAACAATGATCCCTATTGAAATGCAAAATATGACCTATTCCATCCAAATTCAATTATCACAAAAAATAATTTATCCCATTAACAAACGTTCAGTCACTAATAAGGCCCCACAGAACAACTGGATTCCACTGGGAGCCTGGAAGAGAAAATGATCTAGAATTCAAAGTAAAAGAGTGGCCATGAGGAGTTGGGGCAGAAGCCACATAAAGAAATTTAAGCAGATGTAGATAGGAGCCAAGAGGTTTAGGGATTACACTTACTGATCTCAAGATTATGCTGAAAACCAGCCGGGCCCTGATATGTTTAATGAAATCTACTTCTGCTGCCTCTCTAGACTGCCTCAGTCCCCACTGACACCTAACATAGATCACTCTTCATGTGTTCCCATATAAGGTGGCTCTATTCACTCATTTTTCTTAGAAAAAAAGAGAGGCAGAGAGAGAGAGAGATACAGAGAATCATTTTAATCCCCCATGGTTTCAGATGGTCTGAGGAGTACATATGGCCCAGACTAAAATTTCAAATTCTGAGTGCTCTTCATTTCATGAGCAGAGTGTGGCAGGCTGAGCTACACTAGTAACTGGCTATTTCCCCTTTCTCCTAGAGAGGAGAAAAACAAGTGTTTAATTAGGGGGAAAAAAGCCAAGTCAGCCAGAAAGGCAGCCATCAAGTGATAGACTCACCCACTCATTGGACATGACAGCACACATCCTCGAATCCTTCCAGGGAACCCTGGGATCCCCCAGGGACAGCCATCCCCAAGAGGCAGCTCTTTAATTGGCTCCTCCAGTTGCTGCTGAGTGCATGCCTTGCATTTAGGGTGGCCACTGCTCTGTGGGCATGTCGACACACCGGGTAACTAATGAGTCATGGTCCCTCACACACACTCACTAATGCTGCCATGGCTAATGAAGCCACGTGTGCTGCCAAGCTGGGAGGTGAGAAACAAATGGGTTTTGCAGCTCCTTGGCCCTTCAGCAGAGCTAAAAGAAGATGATGACCCAGTAACTCTGAGGAATAACATCTTCTTTTTTAGGACAGTTACTAGGCAGGCAGTATTCCCAAGTGAAATATCAGTGCCCTTCCATCACCTGTGGATCAATAACAGCCTTCCTGCACAGGGGTCAGAACCATAACCCCTCAATTATATGGAGACTGGTATTCAGAAGCTTTCATTCTAAGTTTACTTTGATAAACCCTGCAAGAAAAATATTATTCCCTTGTATTTTCCCATCAGATACCAGTGAACTAATTGAGCTTCACTTCAATAGAAAAACATCAGGCAGGCAGAACCCTGTGGAAGAAGAATCTCAGACTTAAGCTATAGGAGTGAGTTGCTTTTTGTGGGCCTTTCTATGTGGGTTACCATGGTACTCTCTCTGAACACATTTCATATTTTAAATATACAAAAATACCATAGAAACTATTTGGGCAATGTCTGGAGGGAACCACCCACAAATAACGTACATGTATTTTATAGCTGGCTATATTGGCTCCAGGAAGAACTAGTTCATTTGGTCTTTTACTAAGTAAAAAGCTCACTATTTTTTGGATGTGTTATCTGGGAGAATGAGTAAGAACCATCCTGGTCATATCAGATCTAGTGTCTCCAGTGGTGGGAGAGTAAGGAGTGCCCCTTTTTCTTTACCTCCCTTGGATGGAGACAAGGCTAAGAGGGCTGGAAATAAGCTTCACCCACCTTGTGCCCCATGTATGACCATGTCTAAATTAATTTCAATTACTTTAATGTGATTCATTTCATGGCATTTCCTAGAAATTGATCTTCTTTTAGAATAAAACATTCCAGTATATATTTGGGAAGGAGTTCATGACTGGATTTCTTCTTTTATAGGAAGAACTACAAACAACAAGAGAGGACTTGATCCAGTGGCTGGGAAAGAGAAGGATGCTAAAATTAGAGAGAAGGATTTGGAAAGGATCTACAATCTGAGGTACAGGATCTCAGGATAAATCCTGAGGGGATTTGACTGACCTTATCAGAACCAAAAGCTACAACTCTTGTTGCATAGGTCCTGCTTTATCTTGGTCTTAACCATCCAGCAGAAAAGTATAAAAACGAAGTGTAAGAAGTAAAGCCATGCTGTTAGGTTGGGCTGTAGGGAACTCAGGTCAACAATTTCTGACATTGCCAATTAAGCGGAAGACCCAATACTATTATGGACTACTGGACTCTTTTAGAATATTTTGCTGATTTAACACACCTATAATATTCAAATAACGGAACTGAACAAAAAAGGGGGATACAGATGAATGTCCATTGTGTATCTGTGTATTCAAAATGGTTAGGATAGATATATAGTTATATTCTCTTAATGAATAGAGGGATTTGTTCTAATGGTGTTTGTAAATAGGATATCATGTCTGCATCTTGTACAGCAAATAACCACTGGGAAGAATGTATGCAATGTGTTAATTATTGAAACTGTAGTAGCAATTTTGTTTAAGGATTTTTTTTTTGTTGTTAATCGAATGCCTTCAGGGCACTTTTGGCCAGCGGGAGAGTTGTGAGGTTCGAACTCCAGCAACCTGAGGCTGGCAGCTTTGTGGAAGCAGCCACTTAAAGGCCTGAGCTAGGGCCAGGCCCCCAGCAATTTTGTTTGAAACTGTCTCATTGCTACTTGTTTATCAATAAAATTATGGAAAAAAAGAAAAAAGGATTTGGAAAGGATGTGTGGCAAAATCAAGGATGTATTTTATCTATTTATCAATTTGTCTGGGATTCTCAACTCTCCCTCTCCCTTCTCACACTAGGTCCCATCTGCTTCTATGGGGTTAAGGAAGGAAAACATATATACACTTTCTGAAGCAAAGAAAGCATATGCAATTCTCTAGCAGATTTTTAGCTTAAAACTCTGTGTAGGCTGAAATCTTGATCAAAAACACAAAGGAAAGGCTGGCCAAATAGCTCAGGGGATTAAAGAGCCTGCAAGCAGGGGCAGGGGCCAGGGGTTCGATCCCCAGGTCTGCTGTGCCAGCCCTGCCCCCAGGGCATGCTGAGGTGGCGATCGAGACTGGGAGTAGTGGGGCATCCCTGTAATTCTAGCTCTTGGGAGGCTGTAAACAGGCAGATCACTATAAGTCCAATTTAGCAGTGAGACTCTGAACACCCTCTAGACCCTTCCCTAAAATACAAAAAAAAAAAAAAAAAGTCAAAGGATTTTCAGTTTCACTTGTGACATTTTTCCCCCATGGAAGGGACACTGCTACAAAATCTGCTCATAAATTTACCAAACAGTGACACACAGGACACTGATGGCTGCAGTTGCCATGGAAAACTTCTCCCCTGCCCACCTCCACAGATGCAAGAAGCCAGTTATTTACCTTGACTTGTAAATTCCCACAACACACTAGTATGTAGTCTTCAATTTGCTGCAGGATTGGATATGCACTTGAATTGCTCTGGATTTTCAGAGCTAAAGGACAGAAGTGGAAAAACCATAGTTACATAAATCAAGGCAACATTCCTCTTTTGTCTTGCCCTGAAAAACCAAGCAACTCTAATGCATGACCAAGGAAATTCCATGCCAAGACTCCCCCTTAGTGAAGGCATATTACAGGACACACTCCAGAAAACATCACTCACTCGTATTATTATTCAGCTAATATATGTCTTTAAACGGATTCATTTAATCTTTTTTTTATTAAATAACTTTATTGAGAAACAAATAGCATTGAGATAGTTTCAAAACTGATTAGTAAGACAGTTTCAATAATTAATACATTGCATATTGTTGTGCTCATAGTGGTTATTCATAGTACAAGATGCAGACATGAAATCCTGTCCACAAACACTATTACAATAAATCTTTCTATTCATTGAATTAAGAGAATGTAGCTATATATCTCTCCTATTTTGAATATACAGATACAAAATGGTTGTTTATTTGTATCCCTTTTTTTGTTTAGTTTTCTAGCAGAAGGGTATTACATTGTCATATAAATATTATAGGTGCATGAAATCAGCAAAATATTCAAATATAACATTTAATCTTTTTAATGAAGAATAGTAAGACTTGAGAGTCTAAGCATCCTAGTAGCAAAGTAAAATGCTTCTTTTCTTGACATAATCAAAGGGCTGAAAGACAACTGAAAAGTAGATAACTCCTTCATGATGTGATTTAATAATACTTAAATCCTAGCTTCTTGAGCACTTAAACACCCAGTAGTACAACTTTATACCTGGGGCTGAGGTGCTCCAGGAAAATTCCAAACCCCTACCCTACACACGGACCTACCCTACACATGGACCTACCCCGCACACGGACCTACCCCGCACACGGGCCTACCCTGCACACGGGCCTACCCTGCACATGGGCCTACCCTGCACACGGACCTACCCTACACACGGACCTACCCTGCACACGGACCTACCCCTTCCACATGCCATTCATGGTGAGAAGGTCTGACCCATCCAGTACCCAAACCTGTGTCGCAGCAGTCAGCAGACCCTAGCGTTTTGAGTTGTGGAATCAAAGCAGATAAGTCTACGCATGATCCCCTTCTGTTCCAGTCCTCCCCTTCCTCATTTCTCTGCCACTCCACTGCATGGTCAGACAGGCCAGAAGCTGTCTTCCACTCATCAGGGCCCCTAGATCCCACACTTATTCGTTACCCTGATAAATACAACCAGAGAGCCAGAGGAAGCACGCACGAGAAAGCTGAGGGCGACTAAGCTGACTTATGTTGTTTATTTTTTGTAAAGCTTGATCGCCTATAAAAACAAAACCTTCAGCCTTAAAGGAAATATAATCTCCTGAGGAGGTTTTGGGATCTTCTCCTGCCCAGAGCCTTAGGATTCTCCAGCTAGGGAAAAGGAACCCAGGAGACCTCACCATGCCTTCGCCTCGTCTAAGCTTGAATGAGAGGCAAAGGAGTCCACCAGCCCAGAAATAGCTCCGCTCAAGCAGCAGCAGGTTCTGATTAATCATGGTTTTCCTCTGACACAATCAACCCTAAACTCATTAACAAGTGACAATACGTAGTGGCCCCAAACGCTGTTTTGATGATCTTCCCTATTTAATTAAAGTTCATTACCTGAAAGGAAAGGAATTTTTGAATAATGCTAGCTAGCATAATTGTCCCCTGGAAAATAGCATTAATTGTACAAGGCAATTATAGTTGAATAAAAATAATGAAAAATATATTAGTTCCTATAAAGTACATCAACTTGAAACAAATTTTATCCCTTTTTAAATTTTTATATTGAAATTCTGTTTTGAAGGCCTTAAAAGCTTTACATCATATTAATAATGATTACCACTTATTATGTGCTGGGTACTGAGCTAATATTTTAATATGAAATATGTCACTTAATCATAAAGGAGCTAAACTCACCTCACTTCATGTGTTAAGTAACTGAGATTAAGAGACATTAAATGCATGCCCAAGTGAGCATAGTTTATTAACTGCAAAGCTGAGATCCCAAAGCCAGTGCCTAAAACACTCCAATAATATCACTCTAAAGCTCAAACTACACCCCCCCATAAAGATAAGTCATGGGAAGCAGAAAATGGGTGAGCTTAAATAACTATCTGTCTAGAGCCAAGAATACATTTTCCTAAAAGGGAGGCCTTATTTTGAGCTTTTACCAACCCAGTAAAGGATTTGAGAGCAGGCTCTTAGTAGAATCCCAATCTTCTGCTACTTGAGTCTCCTTACTTTTAGTTAAAGGGCCTCCATTAATGGAAGGAAGTGGCTTGAAAACGGGCAAAAACCCTGAGCTATCATAATTTTTAAACAATGCTGTAACAACCTTGGTAGTAATGCACCATCAGAGTTCACCTGGAAAATGTTCCCTTAGCTTTTGACTAAGATGCATGTAATGTGTCCCTTAGCTGAACTAAACTTTAGACAGCTTTCTTCCTGACTTCCCTTTCTTACAGCATTTACTCTAGAAAACTGTGACTGTAAGTCTTTCTTTGTTCCTTTAAAATGTAAAATCTCTGTCTCTTTCACTCTTCATCATCCAGAAATGTTCTGTTCAAGGATTTGCAATCTGTCCTCTTGAAATGTAATCATCAGGGGCTGGGGTACAGCTTAGCAATACAGTCCCCTGCCTGATACCCAGCACACCAGAAAAGAAAAAGATAAAAGGTAATCATCAAGAAACAAAGACCCCTACTGCCGCAGATTTTTGTGGCAGGGGAAAGGCCTAATGTCATTAACCACTAATAAAGAAAACACTAACATTTGGGCTGTTTCTAGAAAGTGGCTTAGTAGTTTTACAATCAGCTTTTGATATATTGTTTAATATCTGAGGGGTGTTTTGTTTTGTTTTGTTTGCAGAACCGGGATTGAACTCAGGTCCTTGTGCTTGCCACGGAAGTGCTTATTCTACTGAGCCATCTCCCCAGCTCCCTCTGAGGGGTTTTTGTGCCTGGTTATAAACAACCACAAATATTTGCACATTGTGTGTATGCTCCTAATAGATTATTAATAAAATAATCTATTAGGCTAGAAGTAATTTTTTAAAATAATGTTCTTGTTTTAGTCATTTGGTACAGGGTCTCACTACACAGCTCAGACCTGTAGTGATCCTCCTATTTTCTTTTCTTTTCTTTTTTTTTTTTTTCCGGAACCGGGGATTGAACTCAGGCCCTTGCGCTTGCCAGGGAAGTGCATATTCCACTGAGCCAACTCCCCGGCTGATCCTCCTATTTTCAGAGCCTCCCCAGCACTGGGATTACCTATGTGCACCACCATACCCAGACTCAGTTGCCAGCTCAGTGCACCCAGGCAAAATAATGTTCCTTTGGCAATGTAAATGTTGCTAACAAATTTAACTAAGTAGCCTTAAGTAAGCTACAATTACTAAAAAAAAAAAAAAAAATCTAATCACCTGGACAAATGTATTGGTACCTCTGGTACCTCCCCACTATTTTATTCCACACTTAAAAATGCTTTCCCTTGTGTCAGTGAAGTTTAACCTCTCTATTTTATTCTATTGCAAAGACATGAATAGCCTTCTACGTTCCCTATCTTACTTCATCCTGTGAAATTCTATCCTGATGCTTTTTATTCACTATAACCTATGTCAACCCATCCTCTTTCTGGCGTTTACAGTGACTCATGCATGGCAGATTCTCTTACAAGGTAATAAGGTGGAAATGAATGCTGGTGGTATAAGTACTGAACCTTGCCGACCTGTGTCTTTCACTCCTCTGTGATCAACTTGTAGGGAGGCTGCAGGAAAATCTTTCCAACATAGCTAGAAAGCAGCATATTCAGTCCTGCTCAGACCTCCATCCTCACCTTTGCCATAATCTCACTGGAGATTTGTTCAGGCATATATGAGGTTTTTTCAGAGCAGTAACTGCTCCAGCACTGAACTTAACACATCTGGAAATCTTTGATTCTACTATCTTCAAGACATTAAAGAATAGATCACTGAAATGATATGTTGTTATATTTCACAAAACTTCTGTTCAACCTCCTGTTTACTCTAGAAAGCTGTGATTATAATTCTTTCTCTGATTCACTAAGATATAAAATCTTCTCTGTCTCTTGCACCACTTATAGAGCCCAGTGGATCTTATTCCCACCCCATCAAGCTTTCTCAGCTCTCATCTAGCAATTGTGATGTTGATGCCTTGAATTTTGACATAACAAATAAATGATTTTTTTAAAAATGCTTTACAGAGTTGTAAGAAGGCATCAGAGGGAGAAATTACCATGTAATTTGATGTGTGGAAAAGCACAAATAGGCCCATAGAAAAGCAGATCTTCAACCATATACCAGAAGAGGCATCTTACATAGCTGGTTGACCTCACCCATCATGGTTCACTGTGTCTCCAAATAGAAAATATTAAGGCATTTTGGACCTAATATCTGCAGAAACCACTGGGTCTGTTTAAGGAGAAAATTTATGGATTCAAAACGTATTATCTCATAAGTTAAGTTAACCTTATAAGTGAAGTGTAGGGTAGTGGTGGCAAACCTACGGCATGTGTGCTGCAGCTAGCCGTTTATTATTATTCAAATTCTACAAGGTTCAGCATCACTGGTCTAAGGTAAGAAAACATAAAGCTACAATTTAATATGTGCCAAGTGCTTCGCATTCTTATATTACTTTCTCATCCTTACAACCTTAACAGGTAAGCACCGTCATCCCATTTCAGGTCACACAAGCAGGAAAAGTCAGAGCCAAGATTCAAATTAGATCCTGCTTCATTTCAAAACCTATTCTCTGTTCACTATGCAATATCATACTTAGTTGTGGTTTAATCAGCCTTGAATTCTTGTTTCTTTGTTCCCTGGGAAGGTTGTCATTTGTTATGTATTCAGAGGCTATTCTCTGTGGTTCAGACAGCAAATATTTTACAAGGAGTGAAATAATTAGTTGAAATATAAAGTAAAAAAGATCATTTGTTGGAAAGTTGATAACATGCTTTAAACATATTTAAATTTGCCTCTAAGACACCCAGATGGAAGGGTCTCAGGGACCCTTATCATTATTGACCTATATTTCACGAGAGAAGTCCACAGTAAAGATATTAATTTGGAAAACTTCATCAATGAACAGTTGCTTGCAAACCATAAAAACTATCCAAGTTGAATAAAAAGAGAAGGAAAACTGAGGCTAAAAACAAAACCTGGGTGCTAGCACAGAAGAGAACAGTGAAGACCTCAAGAAAAGGGAGTTAGAAAGACAAAAAAAGAGAGAGAATGTAAGTGAAGAAGGAAGCAATGGATGAGATCACTGTTGCTGCAAGGCACAGCAAGATCTAACAAGGTGGATCATAGCAAAGGCTATGAGCCAGGTAAAGCTTCAGGCCAGAGAATTCTCCATAATAGGTTGACTGGTCAGTGAAAGTTGGAGACAGCAGAAACAACCAGTGAAGACTAATTGTAAGGAATTCAGTATTGCAGTAATAATAGAAGTATTTACAAAACACTTAGAAGTCATATCATTTACATAGTGCCTTATTTATTCCTCAAAGGGACCCTAGAAAGTACTGTTATTCCTACTTGAAGAAGGAGAAAAATGAAGGACAAGATGGTGAAACAATTTACCCCAAATTATAAATCTAATAGATAACAACAAACAACTTGAACCCAAGCAATATGATTTCAAACTGACTTTCCTATCCTCAGGCTAAGCTTTTTCTTTAACAGAAGAAAGAATTAAAGAACAAGAGGATGTAAGGGGAAAACTCCTATACATATTTGATTTTGGATGAGAATTTTTCTTTTCACTAGTAGGGATTGAACCCATGGAGTGTTGAGCTAATCCCCAGATCTACTCATTTACCTACTTATGGTTTTGAGACATGACCTCACTAAATTGTCTAGGCTGTCCTCAAGCTTACAATCCTCCTCCCTCGGCTGGGATTCAGGCTTGCACCAATCATGTCTGACAGGATATAAATGTTTTGAGTATGGTTTTAGACTCAGAGAAATGGTTAAGAAGGAAAAAATCTGATGATCCTAAAAAGAAAAGAAAAATAATGGAATAAGACCCCACACGAAGCTGTGCTGGCCCCTCCCCCGGGTTGTGTTGAGACTGCAATTGAGACTGGGCGTAGTGGTGCACCCTTGTAATCCCAGCTTTTGGGAAGCTGTGAACAGGCAGATCACTAGGAGTCTGATCTAATAGTGAGACCCTGAACACCCTGTAGACCCTTCCTTAAAATACAAAAAAAAAAAGACTCCACAGGAAGAAGCAACTTTTTATCTATTAATCCTCACACCCTTAGCCAATGCTTATGTGCCAGACTTTGCTTGGGACTGGGGATTCAAAAAGAAATCACAGAGAAGGAGCCCTGACCCAGGAAGCTTCTAGCCTACCAGGAAAGAAACAACTGGGAAACAAGAGAACTAATGATATAAAGCCCAGTATGTGTGATGAAGGAAACAATCAAAGTTCTGAAAAGAAAGGAACTACCCATGGTAACACTGCAATTGAAACCAGTTTAGAAGGTAGAGATTGGAGTGGAGGTCACAGTGAACACAGGGGAAAAAGCTTAAGATGCTGCAAGGAGGAAAGCAGAACCACCAACGGGGCTTTTTCCAAAAATATTGTTGTCCAGTAAGTATGGCTTGGTGGTAGAGAATTTGACTGCAAAAATACTGTTGGCCAGATCTGCGATGAAATCAGAATTCTAGTGGAGATCACTGAGCATGATTTTGCTTATAAGGTTTTCTAGCTCCCTAGGAGAACAGATGCTTTATTTTTTAACAAATTAAGTTTATTGGTATTCTTTTAGACTTTTTTTTATTCAATAAAGATGCAAAGTGGTATCTCACAGCTCGATATAACAGCATTCCTGAGACTGATGACATCCACCATCTTGCCACTCCAACATCTCAAAGCAGACCATGGAGAGTTTTGTTCACTCTTATTCCCAGGCCCTTCCTCTCCTCTCTTGTGGGTCAGTTCCTTGGATTTTTCATTTCCTTTGAAGTTATGGTCACTCACAGTCTCATAGCCAAGGTCAATCCTTGGTTCAGTAGTCTATAATCTGCATAGGTTCTGAGGTGTGCACCACTTCTGTCTTGCTCACTGCTTAATGAATGAGTCAGTTTGCCAGAAAGAGGATATTTTATGCCCCAAAACAAACCCAACTTCTACAGCATGCTCTAAAAGGCCAGACCCTCACATTCTGTGCAAATGAAGTTCTGGCCAAGTCTGGGTCTTTCTTTACACTTGGCACTCATAACTCTGGGTCCAGGAAAAACTGGGCAGGGTGAGAGAAGACAAGCATCAGAAGCCCCATGGGGGAGGCCCCCTTTTGGAAGTTTTGATTAATTTGTCATACCAGAGCATGATTTTCTCTAAAGTTCAGACTGGGTATCACTGAGGGATGATTCAGGAGATCAGAACTTAGGAAAAAATTGTCAACTGCCGTACTTCTCTCCTCCCTCCCTCGTCTCCCTGATGCTTCCTTCAAAGGTTTCTGTATGCAAAGGTGCTGGGCCTGTTGGCAAAGCTTCAGAGTATTAACAGAAAATACTGGGACTGAATCCAGCTTATCCAGGGCCTGCCCACCATGATGCCCCTGCTTCAGGAGATCTTCAGCTAAGTCCAGACCCACCTCCTTCCCCAGCCCTCCCGAGCCACACTGGACCAGAAAGGAGAAATTGTTGGGACAACATGTTGGGGCCAGCAGGAAGGGAGCTCAGTGATTACAATGAAAGACAAAAGCAGTCACTGCCTCTTCATGCAGTTGTGGGAGTCACCAAGGGAACAAAGTTGTTCTCTGGAAGCACAGATGTGGAGGAGGAACCCTCAGGGAAAAGAGGTAATGCTCCTTTGGGGAATGGGGGCTGCCCACTTAGCAAGGCCAAAGATTTAGCCAATCAGCCCCACTTTCTCAGCCTTCAGGGCTGTGGGATGGGCAAACAGGAGGGGGAGTGAGTCCTATGCAGAGTAACACTCCACTGTGTTTAAAAAAAAATTTAAAACCCTTCCTTTATCCATTCATTGGCTGGTAGGCATTTGGCCTGTTTCCAAGATTTAGCTGTTACAAACTGTTGTTATAAACATAGGTGTGCATATGTCACTGTGGTGTGATTTACTTATTTATTTTTAGCCTATTGTCACACTATAGATATACATAGTGATCATATTCATCATAGGAGATTTGTACCTGTACATAATACATTTTGATTATTCTTTTTTTCTGCAATCCCCTTTCCTTCCTTCAACTCCCCTTCCTCTCCTTATCCTCAAAGCTTTTTTGTTTTGTTTTTTTTCTCAAAGCTTTTTTGTATTTTACCTTTTTTGTTGTTTTTTCCCTTTTCCTTCTTTTTTCTCTTCCCCTACCCTACTTCCTCTTTCCTCCTGAACAATTTCTTTCCATTTCTCAATATCTGTTGTACATTTTGGTCCTTATTTACTCTTAGTTTATCATACCCAAGACAGAATATGATGCTTACACATATAAGTTCCATTTACAGGGCTGGGGAGATGGCTCAGTGGAAAAAGTGCTTCCCTGGCAAGCACAAGGGCCTGAGTTCAATCCCTGGTTCCACAAAAAAAAAAAAAAAAAAAAAGTTCCATTTACTTCACTCAAGTGTATAAGCTCAAGCTATATCCATTTACCTAGAAATGTCTCAAGTTTATTCTTTATGGTTGAGTAGTACTGCATTTTAAAAAAGAAAACCCACATCTTCTTTATCTTTTCCTCAGCTGATGGACATGTGAGCTGTTTCCAAGACTTAACTATTACGAACTGTGCTGCTGCAAACATGGGTGTACATATACTACCATGGTATGATGTTTTCAATTCTTCTAGGAAGATACCAGAAGGAGAATAGCTCAGCTTAATGGAATCTGTAGTCCTAGCTTTTGAGGAATCTCCACACTGTTTTTCACAGTATTTGCAACAGCCTACACTCCCACCAACAGTGAGGAAGGGTTCCTTTATTCCCAGAGTCCCTCCAACATCTGCTATTGCTTCATTTCTTGATGATAGTCATTCTTTCTGAAGTAAGATGAAATCTCAATGTTGTTTTAATTTGCATCTCTCTAATAACCAGTGATGTTGAACATTTTTTCGCATAGTTATTTGCTGCTTATATCTCTTCATCTGAGAAGTGTATATTCATCTAAAATGCCCACTTTTTAGTTGGGTCTTTAAATTTGAGGGGTATGGCTTTTTTCAATTCTTCATATGTTCTAGATATAAACCCTTTGTCTGAAGGATGAGTAGCTAAATTCTTTTCTCAGTCTGTGCGTTATCTTTTCACTCTGTTCTTGATTTCTTTTGACATTAAAAAGCTTTTTAATGGGATGAGATCACAGTTATTGATTTTTTGGATTATTTTCTATGAGATCATCATTTTGTTTATAAAATCTTTGCCTACATCTATATCTTCAAGAGTCCTACCTACTCTCTCTTCCAGCAGATTTAGTGTTTCTGTCTTAGTATTTAGATCTTTGATTAATTTCAATTTCAGTTTAGTGCATGGTGACAGACATGATCCTAGTTTTAGTCTTTGGCATGTGCAGAGCTAGTTTTTTCATCACCATTTTAAAGAGGCTATCTTTCTTACAGTAAATGTGTTAGTCTTCTCAAATATAAGCTGACGGAGTGTGTTTGGAGTTGTCCCTACATCTTCCAATATGTTATACTGATCCTTACATCTGTTTTTTGTTTGTTTGTTTGTTTTACTGGTACCATGCTGTTTTTATCACAGTAGCTTTGTGGTATAATTTCAAGTCAGGAATTATAATGCCCCCTGCCTTGCCTTTGCTGCTGAGAATTGTTTTTGCTATTCTAGGCCTCTTCTGGTTTCAAATAAATTTTAGGATTGTTTTTTTCTAATGCTGTTAGATATCATAATGGTATTTTGGTTAAGATTTCACTGAAGCTGTATTTGGGAGTATGGTCATTTTTACAATGTTGGTTCTTTCTATCCATAAGAAATGATATCTTTCCATTTTCTGATATCCTTTTCAATCTCTCTTTCTGAGTACTGTAGTTTTCAATGATCTTTTACTTCCTTTGCTAGCTTGATTTCTAAGTATTTCTTTTTCTTTTTCTTTTTTTTTTGGATCCTATTTTGTGAGATGTGTTGTTTCCCTAATTTCTCTCTCTGACTGTTTATTATTTGTCTAAAGGAATGCTATTAATTTTTGAGTGTTGATTTTATATTCAGCTACAAAATTGAATTTGGTTATTATCTATAAGTCTATTGGAGTTTGCGGGGTCTTTTCTGTAGAGTATTATCTGCAAATAATGCTAATTTAAGTTCCTCTGTTTCTATCTTTATTCCTTTTATTTCTCTCTCTCTCTCTCTCATCTAATCGCTCTGGCTAGTATTTTCATGACTGTATGGAATAGAAGTGATGGTAGTGGACATCCTTGTCTCATTCCTGATTTTGGAGTGAACTCTCAATTTTTGTCCATTTAGGATGATGTTGGCTGTTGGTTTTTCATAAATGGCTTTTGGAAGATGGAGATTAAGATGATGCATTTCAACTTTCTGTATGGTTTTTGACATGAAATGGTGTTAGACTCTGCCAAATTTTTTTTCTGTATCTACTGAAATGATCATGTGATTTTTGTCCTTGATTGTGTTAATATGGTGTGTTACATTTATTGATTTGCATGTGTTGGACCCTTACTATCTACCTTTGATTTGAATCCTACTTAGTCATAAGGTATAACCGTCTTGATAATTTGTTGCAAATCCACATCTTCTTGATCCATTAGTTTGTTGATGAGCATTTGGGCTGTTTCCAAGATATAGTTATTAAGAACTGTGCCACTATAAACATTGGTGTGCATATATTGCTATGCTATTATGTTTTTAATTATGACAGGAAGATATCATGAAGGGGAATAGCTGGGTCAAATGGGACTTCTAGTTTTTGAGGAATCTCCACACTGATTTCTGTATTCTATACTACGAGCAACAGTGGAGAAGGGTTTCTTTTTCCCCAAAGCCCTCTCTAACATTTGTTATTGATTGATTTTTTTCATGAGAGCCATTTTTCTGGAGTAAGGAAATCTCAGTGTTGTTTTAATTTGCATCTCTCTAATGAATGTGTTGAATTTTTTCATATACTTATTTGTCATTTCTACTTCTTCATCTGAAAAGTGTATATTCACCTCAGATGTCAATTTTTGGATTTAGTCTTTAAATTTGAGTGGCCTGGTTTTTTCCATTCTCTATATGATCTAGATATTAGTTTTTTGTCTGAGAAACATCTGGAAAAATTTTTTCCACACAGTTGGTAGCCTCTTCACTCTGTTAGTGATTTCTTTTGCTATGCAAAATCTTTTTAATAAGATGAGAATCTATGTAGTATTTCCCATGTGATCAGGGTTTTGTTAGTAAAAATCTTGTCTATCTTCCAGTGTTGTACCTATTCTATCTTCCAGAAGACTTAGTGTTTTGTTTTAATATTCAGATCTTTTACCCATTTCATATTTTATTTAGTGCAAGGTGCAACACATAACTCTAGTTTCAGTTCATCAACAAGTGGAAAAAGTTTTCCAGCATAATTTATTAAAGTGGCTGTCTTTATTCCAGTGAAAGGATCCAGTATTTGATCCTTTTGTCAAAAATAAAGAGGCTGAGTGAATTGGTTTTTTGAAAGATTAAACAAAATTAATAAACCCTTAGCCAACTTTATCAGAAAAAGGAAAGAAAAGACTAAAATCTATGCAATCAGGGATTAAAAGTGCAACAGATCCTGCAGAAATCTGAAATATGATCAATACCTATTTCAAGAACCTGTATTCTAATAAGATGGAAAAGAGAATAAGTAGACAGATTCCTAGATACATATAAACTACCAAAGCTGAACAAAAGTTCTAAATAGATCAACATCAATCAGTGAAACTGAGATATAACTTAAAAAATGTCAACAAAATATAGCTTCACAGCCTGATGGATTCAGTGCTAAGTTCTAGCATAAAATTAGAGAAGGCCAAATGCCACTATTCTTCAAACTCTTTAATGAAACTGAAAGGGAAGCAATACTCCAAAGTTATTCCTTAAAGTAAGTATTATCTTGATACTAAAACCAGGGAAGGATTTTAGCAAAAAAGAAAACGACAGGCCAATCTTTCTAATGAACATAGATGCAAAATTATTCACTAAGATACTGGCAAACATTGCAGCAAATCATCAAGAACATTATACATTATGACTAAGAATGTTTTATCCAAAGATGAGGGAATACACAAATCAATAAATGTAATACACCATATCAACAACAAGACAAAAATCACATGATTACCTCAATAGAGACAGAAAAAATTTTTGACAAACTCCAACAGAAATTTGTGATAAAACTGTGCAGAAAATTGGAATATGTTGTCTTTATTTCAATCTTATAGAGGCTAAATATGGCAAACAAACAAGTCAACATCATATTAAATGGTCAAAAACTGAAAGCTTTGACTCCAAAATCAGGAAAAAGACAAGAGGTCCACTATCACCACTCCTATTCAATATAGTTCTAGAAACATTAGGCAGAGCAATTAGACATGAGAAAGAAATAAAAGAAATAAGGATAAAAACAGAAAAATTAAATCATCATTATTTGCAGATGACATAATACTCTACATAGAGGATCCCAAAAACTCCACCAAATGATTTCTAGTTTTAATAACCAGACTGCTCTGTAACTGGATGCAAAGTGAACAATCAAATATCAATAGCATTCTTTACACAAATAATCTCACTGAGAAAAATAAGGGAAACTTCATCTTTCGAAATACTCCCAAGAAAAATGAAGTATTTAGGAATCAATCTAACAAAGGAAGTAAAAGATATCTACATTGAAAACTACAGTATTCTGAAAAAGGACATTAAAGCAGATATTAAAAAATAGAAAGATATCTCTCACTCATGGGTAGGAAGAACCAACATTGTAAATCTAGTCATATTTCTGAAATTGTTATACAGATTTAGTGCCATCTTGATCAAAATGCCAATAGCATATGTCACAAAATTAGAGAAAACAATCCTAGAATTTATTTTGAAGCAGAAAAGATCTAAAATAACAAAAACCATTCTGGGAAACAAAAGCAAAGTTGGAGGCCCATAATCCCTGATTTGAAATTATACTACAAAGCTATAGTGATAAAAGCAGCATGGTACTGGGGGAAAAAAAGATCAGTGGGACAATTTAGAAGCTTAGAGAACTACCATTTTACTGGAAGCTTTTCTTGAGTACCACAATAGGAATTTGGTTTTTAGTGAGATTGCAATCAAAGGCACCTAGAAAGCAGAGAAATGATATCATTACATTTACTTTTTTAAACAATCATGAGATCTAAGTAGGGAAAAGAAAATGGCTTTGTAAGGAAAATTTTGACTCTTTTTTAATTTCAATCTAAGAACTGTTTTCCTTAAGAAAGAAAGGTCTTGGTCCCATGTGACATAAATTAACAGTGTGCAGATGTGGCTTAAAGGAGATGGGTCATAAACAGTCAGCAAAGGCTGAAAGTAAGACAAGGAAGAAATCTGGGAAAAATAAAAAGAGTTACAGGCACAAGCGGCCTCAGACTAACTCCTTTAGTGGAGCCATGAGCACTGAGTGAGATTATATAAGCATCTCTAGTGTGCAGGAGATACTGAAGCTGTTGGGCTAAGGGATGTGAACTATATAGCAAGTGCAGAAGAAGAATGAAGTAGCACAGAATGAAAATCCTCAGTATGATACCACCACAGAGATTGGCTATGGAGTTCAGGCTTCAGAAGAGAGAAAGCTAGCAAAACTTCTTAGACTAGAAATTCTGAGATTCTGAAGTCTTGGTAAAGCTGAGGATCCAACATATTTAGCAAGATGAAGAGAAGAGAGAGGGATGTGGACAGGGCAATGTTTTTTTAGAAGCAGCAATTATAAGCATTGAAGAAGTCTGGACTATGACACAGAAGCAGCATCAGCAGCACCTAGTTTATCCACCATCTTTCCTTTAGTGAAAGTTATTTCACCACCTTCTCTTGTACAAGAAAGGACAAAATGAGAGACCACCACATAGATGACACTGAAATGAATGTACATGACGAGTTCTAAAATAACACTTCTTTTCCATTGGTTTCCTCCATTTATTTACCTTGTCATAATTTATTGCCCTTAGAAGCTTGTCTTATTATCTCTGCACAGATTTATCACCCTTTGTTAAATTGGTGTGCAAACCTCTGTGTCTAACTAGTGCATAGGGGTTTTCTTTCCATTTCTGTGAGGCCCCCATAGGCATAGCAAATAAACCTTTTGCTGTTGTTAATCTCTTTTGCCAGTTCAATTTGTAGGGCTCCATTCACTAAACCTAAAAGGGTAAAGGAAAAAGCTTTTGTTCTTCCCTGGTATTATTTAGATTCTAAATTCAAAGTACCCTACAACCACCAAGTATTAACTTTATTGGTAATGATATTGGGGAGATAGTCTTAAGTAATATGCTTTATGGAATTCTGGCACCTTCCTTGAAGCACATAAACCTTAAATAAAAACAATTTTTGGCCTGTATTATCCCAGTGGGTTGGAAAGTTCTGAGTAACAATTTCTACTACTATGTCAGCCATCACTAAAAATCATTGTCTCAGCTCAAAATGTCACTCTCTTGCTGATGCCCAATTCTTACAACCCCTGGTTATTTCTTAATCTTGGGTGAAATGCCTGTCAATTGCTTGGCCTACTGAAAGATGATTATGCATAGGTTTTCTTTTTGTTTGTTTGTGCTTTCTCTTGATTTGTTTGATTTTCTTCCAGTCACCTAGAAGGCTGACTGTGAAAGCCAGCTGAAAACTCAGGGACCTAGGAGACTAGTAAAGCATCCTTAATGTCTGAGTGAGTCATGGGGGTGTGACACTGGGTACTATACCTGGTTCCTGACTCCTTTTCCTCTGGCACTTTCTGCTTCTATGCTCCCATACACCGTGAACACACAGTGCTATTATGCCACACCCTTCTGCCACAGTGCTCCTGCCTTTTAGCCAGACAACCATAGACTGAATCCTCTGAAACTGTGAGCCAAATAAACCTCTCCTTTGTTTGCAAAAGAAAAGCTGACTAATAGGACTTTGGGGACAGGATAAGAAATAGGAGCTGAAGTCCCTATGAGGTAGGAGTCACATAGGAGAAGCAATATGACAAGACAGTTCAGGGTAACTTCACCTGTATAAAGGTTCAGATGAGACCACAGGTCTACATCGGTGACTTGGACTCTATCATCATTGTAACAATTGCCTATACCCCATGTCTCCTTGACTGTAAAAAGCAGCAGAGTAGATTTAAAAATCACTGGCTCAGAGGTCAAATCTGGTATCAATCTCCATCTCCAACTTACTAGCTTAGTAGATATCCACAAATTCTATTTGCAGTGTCCTGTTTTAGATGGTAGGTTAATAATACTTAGTATCGCTTATTGTTACAAAGGTTAAATAAATTCAAATATAGGAAGCACTAAGAACAGAATTTAATACATAATAAATCCTGTAATTATTATTATTATAACTGTAATTATTGTTATAATCATTATTATCAGGTTCCCAAATAGTATGCTTAGAGTAATGAACTTCTTTCAAGTCATTGCTGAGGGATTGCAGTGAATGTACAGAGTTCTCCAGAGTGTTTATAGAACAATTAGAGTGTAATAAGAGGACAGCTTTGATTTGTATCCATAGTCATTTGAATGTACATGTAGCTCTTGGGAGCCTTCTAAGCTGGTTCCCATACACTACTGGATGGTTGCTTGAGAACTCTCCCAGAGGTGCCTAAGAATGCCTTCACCCATTCACTTAATCTGTTTGAATATATATATATATATATATATGAAAATATATATATATATATTCAAATATATATATATAGAGAATATATATATATATATATATAGAGAGAGAGAGAGAGAGTTATAGTTTTATAACTACAGCTATATATAACCTACTCTATTATGGGTGAAGCATCTACATGCAAGGAGGATTTTAAAAATAAAGGTATGGTCCTTCCTTCCCAGAGTCTGTGCCAGCCTTTATGATGAGAGGTAGGAGTCACATAAGAGGAGCAATGTGACAAGAGTGTTCAGGGCAACTTCGCCTGTATAAGGATTCAGATGAGACCACAGATCTAAATCAGGAACTTAAACACTTCCATCACTGTAAAGGATTATCTATACCCACTGTCTCCACATCTGTGATCCAGAATCCATCCCAAACACACCTCCAAAATTCACTGTGTCAAGCTCAGCAGGGGCCACCAATGAGGGATTGCTTAGAGCAGAAATCAGCAAGCTAAGGCAAGAGCTGGGGACATAGCTGTACAGAGGCAGCAAAGAGCTGAAGCACTGTGACCTGAACAGTGAGTAAGCAGGGAAGCAGGAAGGTGGGAAGGGGCAAGCCTAACTAAGCTTCTCAGAGCTTTGTGTATCAAGGTAGAGGACCCAGTGCAGGGCTTTAAGCAGAAGTGTAAAATGGTTGAAAAAAATGAAACTGAAGAGAGAGTTGTCAATCTGCAAGTCAAGCACTGCTGGAAGGTCAAGATAAAAGGAATGGAAAATGTCACTGAGATCCCTGCTGACATTAACAAAATTAGTTTGAGGTGTGGTGGGGATGGATGCTGGATCACAGAGGTGGAAGCAGTGTGTATAGACAATCCTTAAAAATGGCAGACAAGTGCAAGGAGATAAGACTGTAGCAGGATAAGAATGGTGGTTAAGTTTAGAGAGACCCGAGTCTGTTTAAATGCTGATAGGAAGGAGTTGATAGAAAGGGTACATGAAAAGGTATGACAGACTCCAGGCTTCCAGTTTCCTCTCCATATTGGAGGCTAAACTCCAAGGGTTCAGAGCACTCCAGAGTCTACTGTTCCAGGAAGGAGAGATAAGAGAAGGGAAAAGGGATTAAGAATTTGTGGAGTCTCACACCTGGAGCTGCCCTCGTTTGCCCATTGCTAGTTCCAGTCCTCAACTTTAGTCAACACACCACTGTCTGGGAAAAATGAAAGTGGAATTTAGTTTTAAGTAATTTCATGAAACAAAGTGTTTGCTTTTCATAAAAATGAAGTTTTAGATCTTTTAAATGCTTAGGAAAGAAGAGCTACACTGGTACACTATCAATACAATCCAATTGATAAATGTTTTACCAAAATAGCATTATTAAATTCAGAAATTTTCACATAAAAATCCTTCTGATCTTTCTTAAAAGATCAGATAATACCAGCCCTGCATGGCCTCCATCAGATAAGCGGAGTGGCTGCTGCCTCATCATAAAAGAGCAAGTATTCTATGACCAGTTGGACTGGCTTCACTGGGCCTCTTCCCTGACTGCCTGGACCTTCGGCAGACTCTTCTATTCTTGTGGGAAACTGGGTTATGCAGTGCTGTCATCTGTCCCAGTCCCACCTTATTACCAAGCAACTTCTATGTGCTGGGCAGACCTAAGATCTAAGAATAAAACTGCAACTGCAACTCTGCCCCTGCACACAGAGCATGGAAGCTGGAGAGGCAAAGTGAGCTTTAATTTCAGCAGAATGGGCAGGCTAACACCCTGCACAACACAGATTTAACTTTTCATTAAGAAAATGTTCCAGCTGTCTGCTCATCCCACACATGCACTGATGAACAAAAGAACATTCAGATGGATGCTCAATTCACTATAGAAATTTTGACACATATTTCCTGGAGTTTGACATTGCACTGTGGCACATACTTTTAGCAGTCAGGCCAGAATAACCATCTGAAGAGAGTAGAAAGAACAGTTTAGAATAACACAAGAGAACTTAAGAGAAGCACTGGAATGTCTTTGGCTATAGAAGTCTCCTTGTAGTTCTTCCTTTTTTCTTTGCAAGCTGTAGTTATTTCCAATATGGTACCAATACCTGACTTGGTCTCTGCCATTCAGCTGAAGATACAAAGCAATAAAGCAAGTATGATGTGTAAGGCTCAGAAGATTTATTTGTTTTGCTAAAGCAAATTTTGCAGCTGATCATTTAGCCAAGGTAAGTGCCCACCTGTCTATGCCCCTGAGGATACTATCTTAAGGAGAAGGCATTCAGTAGAACAGAGCACTTTTCCACTACTGAGCCTTCACATTTCTCTTCCAGACAGAATGGGAAAAAAAAATTTGGTAAACTTTAACGGGAACTGAAAATGTATTCACCTAAAAGGACCACCTTTATATTTTTCTGGAGAATTAATTTTCAACAAGAAACAAAGATTAAAATCTCTGAGGCCCCAAAATCTTTCACACACTAGGAGTCCGATCTAGTGGTGAGACCTCGAACACCCTGTAGACCCTTCTCTGAAAATACAAAAAAAAAAGTCTTTCATACAATAAAACTAAATTAGAATATTTCTGTTTTGAGAATCCCTACTAATTGAAAATTCTGAGGGGTGCAGAAGTTGAGGAATGTGAGGAAGGTTGTTCTAAGTTTTGGGATAAGACAATTACAGAATTTGGAAGTGAGATCTGGCAGGCTGCTCTGTGGATCCATTGCTCTTTGTCTCTCATCTACAAATCAAAATGACAGTACTGTAGGTAATGGGGTCAAGGTCTGTGTGTTTGCCTTGACTTGAACCCTAATTCTACTACTTACTAGCTAGGTCCATTTGGGCCTCACTAAGTAGGTAACCTTATTACCCAACTTATCTAAGCTTCAGTCTCCTCATTTATCCAGGAGTGTTATTAACACACATCTAAGAATATCATGCTGGGAATGGAGTGAGAAGATTGGCAAAGAAGCTGGTCCACAGTGAGAATTCAGTAAGGGGCACCAAGAATCAAACAGCTCTCCTGGGGATATGGTCAAATGATAATGGGAGCCTTTCTGGTTGGTTATCAAAACTACTGATTTCTGCTGGTCTTTTGAAAGGAGTAGTTAGTGCTTAAAATGTTTGACTTTTTATTCTTCTTTTTTTTTCTTTTGAATTTCTTGCAACTTTTTTTGGCACAAAATATATTTTCCATACATACACATGATGTCCATGAAATCAGAATGTTTTCCAACAATTTGGGCTTAACTATCAGTTATTGGGCAAAGACTTAATGCTGAAAATATGGCCCCCTGTCGAGATGTCAAGCTTTATTATTGTGGATTCAGTTTAATCATTGAATATTGTCATTGTTTTCAATGAGAATGAATGAAGATAATGGCATCAACAGTGCTATTTGTTTATCACTAGCAAGCTTGCATTCGTATTCTCAAAGAATGACAAATATGGGACATAAGACAGAGAAAAGATCTGAAATGTCACATACCATTGAAAGTATAGTAGCTGGACCCATCTTCTGTTCTTTTTTATGAACTTCTCAGTATGATTGAAGAGATTAAGTCATGGTTGTGCCTAGCTGATAAATGTTAAATGACTTGAAAGCTGGTTAAACTTCAAGTAGAGGCAAAAGTAGAGTGCAGTAGAGCATTGACATGCATAAGAAATGTTGCAAGATGTTTCTTAAAGACAAAATCTTACTAATGCGTGTCCCTCTCCAACGTCTTTCAGGAAATAAGTTGTTCCTATCTTTCTTCACAAAAAATCAATGTATTCCTTTCAAATAGAAATTACCTCATATTTTATCCAAATAATCTCTACTTAAATTCAGATTTTTTTCATATGAGATAACAAGTATAGGAAGAACAAAAGCAATTTTTATAAAACATAATAATAATTAAATTTGATTTATTTGATTCATTAGGCTTGCTTGTAAAGTGTATCTATCCAGTTATCTTAGGGCTACCTTTGAGGGACAGAATGCTACATCAGAGCATATGGAGGGGCAATTGTTTCAGGAGAAATACGAAATTTCAATGAAACTTGTTATTATTAACCCACTTTTTTGTACTCATATTATCCAAAAAGCTGTGGGAGATTATAGTTATCTGAATAAAGGTAAATTCAGTTGTAGTATGGAATAGAAGAGAAATTTTTTTTTAAATCTGTGATTGTTTTTGAGAAGGTAAATAAAAGCAGATGCCTGTGAAAGGTGGAAGTATAAGATATTTATTGAATACTTTGACTACCAACCCACTGTTCTGGGCTGCAGTTGGCAATCTGCAAGGCCATAGGTATGAGGCCCCTCATGCAGCTTGGAAGTCACATGCCATTAATATGTGTACTGGATGCCAGAGGTGGAGCAACTTGGCGTTCTGGTATTGTTCTGCTCCCATTCTTTATATTCTTCATTTCTTTCTTTTGCAGTGGTAGTCCTCACCCTGTACTATTATAATTTGGGAGGAAGTAATTAACCTCAAAAGCTTAATTTTATAATTTCACAGCTAAGATTTTCTTGAATCTCAGAGGAGACTGAACTGGAGTTTTGAGAAATTATAGATATATTGACTGGAAAAGGATTAGTGTGATTTGGTTGCATGTGAAATAGTAAAAACTGCAGTAGGTAGAACTATGCCATTGTTATATTCTGGTTTTTTAAATTTAATTTTACTTTATTTTGAATAGTAAAAACAGAACCAAAAATAAATAGAAAAAAGACACAAACAGGGTAATATACAACAATACATACGTTATAGATTTTCAAAACAGGAATAGCTAATTAACAATGATTGCTATATTATCTATTTTATCATCAAACCTGTTTCTCAGATTAACAGATACAGTTATGCAAGATTAGGGAAGTAATTGAATATTGATGCTTGCTTTCAAGAAATTTTAATGTTTTCCTTGTCTTTTTTGTTTTAATTTATTTTAAAGAGAGTATGATCATTGATAAGACATTAGAAATGATACACATTTAGAAGATTAAGATGAGAGGTATTCAATCATGGGTTTTGTATTACACATTGCTGTGCTTGATGTTGTTGTTCAGATCATGGATATCAGCATACAGAGTTAGTCAAGGTGAAAATTGTAAACATTAACTGCTATTCTCAAAACTACTGATGGAAATAATGAGCACAATCACCTGAGCCATCCTGTATATAAACTTGTATGTTTTTCCCTCCTTCCTTTTTTCCTGTCTTTTCTCCTTCCTCTCATCTTCATTATTTAATCCTTCAGTTTAGTTTCTTTCCATTTTACTGCATCTATTACACATTTCAGGTTTTATTTATTTTTTCAGGTTAGGGAGACAATACAATATTTACACATGTGAGTTTGGTTTATTTCACTTATGAGTAAAGCCTCTAGTTGCATCCACTTACCTATAAAGGATTCTAGTCTGTCTTTCTTTATATCTGCGTAGTACACCATTGTATAGAAATACCATATCTTTATTATCCATTCCTCAAGTGATGGACATTTTAGTTGTTTCCAAGATTTTGTTATAACAAATTGTGCTGCTATAAACATGGGTGCACATATATCACTATAATATGATGTTTTCAGTTCTTTTGGGAAAATGCCCAGAAAAGGAATAGCTGAATTGAATGGGATTTCCAATCCTAGTTTTTGAGGAATCTCCACACTGATTTGCATAGTGGTTGTACTAGTCTACATTCCCACCAGCAGCGGAGAAGTGTTCCTTTTTCCCCACAGCCTCTGAAGCATTTGTTATTAGTTGATTTCTTTATGATAGCCATTTTTTCTGGGGTGAGATGGTATCTCAGTGTTGTTTCAATTTGCATTTCTCAAATGACCAGTGCTATGGAACATTTTTCCATTTTTTTCATTTCCCACTTGTATTCCTTCCTCTGAGAAGTGTGTATTCATATCAGATGCCCATTTTTGGATTGGATATTTAATTTTTTTTAGTTCTTTATATAATTTAGATAGAAGTCTTTGTCTGAGTGATTATTGGTTATGGTTTTTCCCAATTTGTGGGTTATTTTTTCACACTGTTAGTGATTTCTATTAACATGCAGAAACTTCTCAAAAAGATGGGATCCCAGTTAGTGATCCTTTGGAATATTTCCCATACAATTTGGGTTTTGTTCACAAACAATCTGCCTACCCTATATCTTCAAGATTTTCACCTACTTTCTTTTCCAGGAGATGTAGGGTTTCTGTTTTAATGTTTAGATCTTTAATTCATTTTGACTTTAGTTTAGTGCATGACGATAGACCTGGGTCAAGTTTTAGTTTTTGGCATGTAGAGAGCCAGTTTTTCCAGCACCATTTGTTAAAAAGGCTATCTTTCTTCCACTAAACATGTTTGGTCCCTTTGTTAAAGATAAGATGGCTAAATGGGTTTGTAGTTCTTATAATTTTTTGTTATTGTTCCTTTTGTTTTTTCTTTAAACCAATCTGGCACAATTTTTTTTCATTTATGTATTTGGTATAGGGTCTCACTATGCAGCTCAGGCTCATAGTGATTCTCCTGTTTTCAGCCTCCCCTGCTCTGGGATTACAGGCATGTGCCACCAAGCCCAAACTCTGTGGTCGGCTCAGCACACCCCTGGGGAGGGTCTGTCGCAGCATGCAGGACTGGGAATTGAAACCTGGTGCTTACCAAAGCAGGTGCTTAGTCTGCTGAGCGGCCCCAATCTTGCACATTTTTTGTCTGGTAATCCAAACAAATAATTTGAAGACAATATCATGAAATAGCAACCATTGTTGAATTCCTATTATTTTGTTTAGTGAAATTTTGTACCATTTCTAATGCTGTTTTTTTTTTGTTTGTTTGTTTTCTATCACTATTTTGTATTCTTAAAAAAAAAAAGACAAGTGTGAGAGGGAGATTATTTTTCCCTGTTTATTCTTTTTGTGCAGTTAGAATTTTTTTCCAGCTTTACAAGGTATAGTTTACTTTCCATAAAATTCGCCTACTTTATGTATACAGTTTTATAAACTTGTTTAATGAATATAGATACATTATTATGTAACTACTGCATTAAGACATACAACAATTCTGGCACCCTAAAACTTTCCTTGTCCCCTTTTACAATTACTTCCTTCCACTACCTGAACCATAGGCTACTGTTCATCTGCTGTCTGCTATGATTGATTTGCCTTCTGGAATTTGGAAGTGAAATCTGGCATGCTGATGTCTAATAAGTAACACCATACAGCATATAGTGCTTGAATTGTTTCTTAGAATGCCTTTTTAAATTCATCTTCGTAATTGGATGTATTAATATTCCATTTCTTTTTATTGGTGAATAACATTCCACAGTATAGATACTTCATAATTTTGTTTAGACATTCAGTAGATGATGAACATTTGGCTTGTGAGCAGTTTGGGCTCTTAAGGATAACACTGTTGCTCACATTTTCATGTTAAGTCTTTTTGTTATAAACTTTACATCTTGTTCCAAATGCATAAATTCCCATTTTTTAAAGTAGGGTGTGGGAAGAATCTTTTCTTTGAATAGCTAGACTCAAGGATAAATGAATATATTTACAGTGTAGCAGGGAAGATTTATATAACTTCTGTCTACATGCAACACTCAGTGGCTTTATGTGTTTTGTGTATGTAAATATTCAAGAACTACCTGGCTTCCCCTAAGCAATACATCTGGTTGTTTTTCCCATCAGACAAGATGATGTTAAATACCTTCTTGTGGCCTTAAGAGTGCTTGATTTCATTTAAAGTTAATCCCTCTATTTATTGGTCATTTCTATGTCTTTTGAGGAATGTCTGTTTAGTTCTATTGCCCATTTTTTTTAAACTGAATTATCTGTTTTTGTTATTGAGTTGAGTTCCTTTTATATTCTGGATATGAATCCCTTGTCAGATTAATTGTTTACAAATATTTTCTCCCATTCTGCAGGCTTTCTCTTTACTCTTAATCTCTTTGTCTGCTGTGAAGAAGGCTTTAAATTGATATAATCCTATTTATTAAATGTTGCTTCTGTTTTCTGTTTTTGAGGTCTTATTCAGAAACTCCTTGCCTGTTCCAACATCCTAAAGCACTTCTCCAATGTTTTCTTCTAATACCTCCACAATTTCTGGTCTTATATTTCAGTTTTTAATCAATTTTGAGTTGGATTTTTGACTAATGAGATATGTGTCTAACGTTATTCTTTTGTTTGTGGATCCAACTTCCTCAACACCATTTAAAGACTGTCCTTTCTCCCATGTATGTTCTTATCACCTTTACTAAAAATTGGTTGACTATAGATATATAGTCTCTCTTATTCCTGGTCTCTCTTTTCTGTTCCATGTCCTATGTGTCCATTTTATGTGAATTCCATGCTGTTTAAATTACTACTGCTCTATAGGACATTTTGTAGTCAGGTGACGACCTGACTATTACACAGTTGCTGACTACAGATAATAATGAGGTACTAGACACTTCAAAACCTAAGAGAAAGTATTTCAAGTATTTTTCATAAATAAATGATAAATGTTTGAGAAAACAGACTTATTTAAACATTACACAATATATACAACATATACATCGTGCAATATATATCAAAACACCATATAGTATCCCATAAATATGCACAATTTAGGTGTTACTGTATCATCTATAAGTAAATTTACTGAAAAAATGTTTAAATGTTCCATGAAAAATGTACCCATTATATATTTTAAACATATAATAAATTTTTAAATAAATAAACTAAAATTTTTAAATGTTAAAAGCAAAATATGATTTTAAAAATCTTTATTAGTACATTTATAGTACATAGTGATTACATTCATCATGAGGAGTTGGTACATGTATATAACACATCTTAGTTCTTTGGGCTGCCCCTTCCTCTTTCCTACCTTCCTCTCCTTCCACCTCTAGGTCCTGTCCCCATTTGCAAATAATTTACCTTCCTTATTCCTTATTGTCCCTCCTATTTTGGCTCTTTAAATTATATATAGTCTGAGGGCCAGCCAAATAGCTCAATGGATTAAAGCGCTTGCTTAAGCAGATGCTGTGGCTAAGGTTTGATCTCTGGAGTGCTGTGCCAGCCCCGCCCCCAGAGGGTGAGGGGCCCCTGAGACAGTGAATGAGAGTGGGTGTGGTGGTGCATACCTGTAATCCCAGCTCTTGGGAAGCTGAACACAGGCAAATCATTATGAGTCCAATCTATGTAGTGAGATCTTGTAAATCCTGTAGACCCTTTCTAAAAACTAAATAATAAAACAATAAAAAATTATAAATAGTCTCAGTTTCTCATATAAGAGAAACCATATGATAGCTAAGTTTGTGTGTGTGATTTATCTCACATAACGTTATGGTCTCAAAGTATGCCGTTTTTCCAGCTGTTGATTCAAATTTATCCTTTATCACACAATAGTATTCTATGGTGTATAAATACTTTTTTTACCCCACTCATCTCTTGATGAATATATAGGTCTCTTCCAAAATTTAGCTATTAGGAACTGTGCTGATATAACAGCTGCGTAGCAACATGTAGGGTGGGAATACATTCATTTAGAATAAAAGAATGCATAAGCTAAACTATAGGGAAAATTTACCTTTGGAGATAAAAGTTAGACAAGTGGTTATTTGTGGCAGAGGGTCAGCAGTATGGACTTGTGCAGGGGGACAGAATGCAACTGTCAAATGCTAGGGTGCTGGAATTGTTCTTAAGCTCTCAAACTTCACCTGCATACTGAGTCCCTGTGTATATACATACATAAAAATTCATCCGCAGGGTGAAACTAAAATTAGTGCTTTTTACTCTATATATATTTGTCTCAATAAGAAAGCAAAAACCTAATACTATTTCAATCTAGGATCAAAAGAGAACATATATATAACTGCCTAACATTGATCCTGGAACATAATAAAGGGTACTTAATCAATGTTTGTTTCACCTTCTTGCTTTTATTTCCAAGGAAATATATGGCAAAATGTTAACATTACAAATATGAAGGTTAAACCAGTTATGGTGGCACATGCTGGTAATTCTAGTTTTTGGGCAGCTGAGGCATCAAATAGCCATGAGTTTGAGGCCAGATTGGGCTACACAGTGAGTTCAAGCCCAGCCTAAAATACACAGAAAGAACCTGTCTCAAAAAATGGAGTTTATCCTTTGTTTTTTGTTTTGTTGGTTGATTAGTTTTTTTTGCCTACATAGATGGGGTCACATTGCCTCCTCTGAAAACTGATATACAGAGAGAGAAGGAAGAGCATATAGTGGGCTCTTCACACATCCCATATTGCCATACGTGAATGGATCCCAGCATGGATTTTCAGCTGGATGTTGGGCTTTTATAGAATTTCAAAAGTCTTATACATACTACCAGGCCCACAGCAATATTCACTCCATCCCCAGCATGGAGGATCTCACTGGCCCTGAGTACCCAAGATAATACCATCTGAGAACAAATCAAACAAAGGCATACACAGTGTACTAAAGAAGACTGTGATTTTTTCAAAAAGCTACTGGCAACAGCTTGCCATTCTGAACATTTACCTAGACCTTCCCTCACAGCAAGCACAGTTCGTGTAGGGCAAAAGGCCCAGAAAGCACTTCAAGAATCAGAGCAAAAGTCACTGCCAGTAATTGGACATGAACTGATCGAGCAAATTTTCTGGTCTACAATGCAAGAGATTTGTCTATTAGCAACTATTCTTATATCCAAGGAACATTTCTCTGCATATACTCAGCTTCAAGAGAAAGTTTTGGAGTAACTAGCCATTAATGAGGTAATTTCTTAAATGTGGGTTTTCCCACTGACAAAAGGACTCTGGCCCTCCTGAGGACCACAAAAAATAATGAAATGGTACATTGAATACCAGTTCTTTGATTTTCACAGACCCTTTAGTGCATTGAGAGAGCTACTTAGGAAAGAGCAGGCCAGTAAATTGCAAGTCGCAGTGGAACTTCAACAGATTTGGAAGTTCATGAAGGTCAGCTCCTAGGCTCAGTGTGCCAACTTGTGAGCAAGATGGATTTCCTAGCTCAAAATTAAATAAGCCAGGAAATGAATGTCTTCAAAAAGCTGGCCTTCTTTTAGAAAAATGTGACCAAGTCTCAGAAGCTTGAAACAGCATGATTTGTAAGTGATTCTCCAGGGTAGGAATCTGGGTGCAGGGGAGCAAGTTAATAAGCAAGGTCTCCAGGATCAGAACATTGTCGAGTCATAATAGGTGTTGGTGCAATACAGGAGAACTCGGATGCTTAGACACTGACCTTGACTGCTATGTTGTTCTAGATAGAATAACTGACTGGGAGCTTCATTAAAAAAGTGATGCTGAAAGTTGTCTTCAAGCCTTGTGGCATTGTTGTATAAATGTGTGGGGAGACATTTGTTGCCCTGCACACCCACTGTATTTCTCCCTAGATATGGAAAGTGCTGCTTCTGGAGAGAGAGAGAGAGAGAGAGAGAGAGAGAGAGAGAGAGAGAGAGAGAGAGTTTCAGTGGCAATGAAGACATGGTCTAAATAAAAATATACATTGAGGCCATGTCTGTATGGAGCCAATAATTCAGATATTTTGGTAAAAACACTTTTGTTTTGGTACAGGTGAGAGAACTTCTTTGTCTACCCTGAAGCTAGGAAACAAACTATATCTACATTGTGAACAATGGTCCTGCCTAAGTACTGAATCCTGATCCTGGATACTAAAATTAAAGCATTTTAATTTAAGTTAACATTATGTTTTAACACAGATCTCTGGGTGGAATTTGCCAAATTCTCTTAGATTCTACCCCACTAAAGATTGTAAGAACTAGACTACTGGAAAATAACTGTCAAACCAGCATAGCACAAAGTTCTGGTTTCTGGGAAGGGGTTGCTTTTTAAGAATCACAAATTAAATGTACCAGTTGTTTTTTGATCTTGTAAAACTTCTGAAATTCAATTGAAATTTGATTAACTGAGGAGTTAATAAATCACTCAGGTAACAATATAATCTAAATTACAGTCCAAGTAATCAAAAAAGTAATATACACCTAACAAAGATAATTTATTTGTAATGAAAGAGAACCTTAGTTAATCCATTTCTAAAAGTGATTGCATTCCTTACACACAGGAAAATGTTCATCATCATTAGGAAGCATTATTTAAGCAATTATCTTGTGAACAGCAAGACATAAATATAAAGGAAGTCTATCAATGCAGGTAAATAAGACTTCAAGAAGAAAGTGAGAAAGAAAAAAAGAAAATGAGGCTTGAACAGAGCCTCAGAAAAAAAGTAAAACTTATGTATGCTGAAAAAAATTTTTTTTAATTTTCTTTCAATTATTTATTTGGTACAGGGTCTTGCTATGCAGTTCAGACTTGTAGTGATCCTCTTGTCTCAGCTTCCCCAGCACTGGGATTACAGGCATGTACCACCATGCTTGGTTTTGGTGGCTGATTCAGCACAGGGCCGGTATAGCATGTGGTACCAAGATTGAACCCATGTCCTTGTACTTGCCATGCCAGGGTTTAGACCGCTGAGCTATCTACCCAGCCCTGACTGCTGAAATTTTGAGAGGGAAATATTACAGATAAAACAACATGAAAGTACAGATGATTTGAGTATTACCTGCTTAGCAGGAGATATTTTGCAGAAGATCAGAGGGAAGTCAGGCTGTGTTATAAAAAAATTAACCTGACCCTAAAGAAGATCAGGCCTTTGCTCTCAGCTACTAGAATGTCTTGCCTGGTTGGAGGCTTTGGCTTACAGTCTAACAATATAACATATGCAGGGGCTTTCACTAACAGTTATGACCTCTGAGGGAACTGATCACTCAAGGTATTAGCCTAACCTCTAGGAGCAGCTATAGACCAAAGGTCAACCACATGGGCAATATATGAACAGGCTCCAGTAAAATCTCTGAACACCAGTGACATGGATGAGCTTCTGTGGTTGGCAATGTTTTATGTGTCCAGAAGGAAGTTCTCTGACTATGGCTTCATAGGGAGAGAATAACTGGCAGCTCCAAACTTGGACCCTGCTGAATACTACCCTACCTATCTCTTCCCTTGGATGATTTCATTTGTACCCTTTTGCTATAATAAAACTTAAATAGCAAGTGTAACACTTTCCTGAGTTCTAATGCATTACTCAACATGAGGCAGTTGGGGTAGCCCCCAAATTTGAAGCCAGACAGTCTAAAGTAAGGATAACCTGAGATATCACCAAGCTTGAAGCTGATGTCAGAAGCAAGGGCATCTTGTGAGAACCATCCCCTCAAACTGTATATTTGGGTAAAAGAAAGAATGAGGAAGGAGATGACCCAGGGTCCACGGATCCTGAATAGACCCAGAGCGCAGGCCCAGCAAGTGAATGAGACCACCCAGGGCCACCAGATCCTGAATAGACCCAGAGCGCAGGCCCCACGTGTGAGTGAGATAGCCTGGGGCCCACAGATCCTGAATAGACACAGAGCACAGGCCCAGTGTGTGAGGTGAGACAACTTGGGGCTGCCGGATCCTGAATTGACCCAGAGTGCAAGCTCAGTGTGTGAATGAGATCGCCTTATGCCCACTGGATCCTGAATAGACCCAGAGCACAGGCCCAGCGAGGAACCCTTCAGCAGAACTCCCTGCAAAGAGGCCTAGAGGCAAGACCCAAAGAGCTGATTCAGGAGCAGAATATCTCGCCACAGTGACACAAAGGGTTCAATTCCAACAGCTGCAGCAGAAAGAAGTGGAACACAGCAGCCAGATCCAAGCAACACCCACCTGGAGGAATCTGAACTTTATAGATTCGGACCTGGTGCTAAGGTAATAACTCTATCTAAGCTCTACACCAATAGTCACAAGACAGTGGTATACAAAATGACAAAAGAAGGAACAAAATGCAGTCTCAGGCCCTGAGTCTACCCAGTACAAATTCAGAAGACACTAGCATAGCGGAAACTGGAAATCACACCCCTGAAATCGCTGAAATAACAGCATTGGAAGTAAAGAAACAACTGCAGAAAGGTATAGAAGAAATCGGATCAGAAATAATTTCGGAACTAAAAAATGTAGTGGTAACTATAATCAAAGAAGTACTAAGTGCTTCTAAAGAATACACTGATAAAAAAA